>NC_057797.1:541695961-542042650 GCF_018294505.1 Triticum aestivum | reverse complement strand
AGACACAACAGCATAGACAGAATATAAGTGTGAGAAACTACACAGCATTGGCAGCACTAGCAATGTGCATCACATGAGAACATAACTGTTTATACAACTTAAACTAAAATCAACATAGAGCAAGAAGTTAGAATAGCAATCCAGTTAAAGAAATAGGTTTAAAACATACCTGTTGCACCATTGGAGCTTCAATTGGATCCTTCAAATTCGAAAGTAGTTGGTATGAGTAAATACAGTGATGCAACAACAAAGCAGTATGGACCATAGCTACGGAATCTGACCTGAGAATAGTTGCTCTTCTGCTTTAAACGTGGAGTTTGGGTTAGCTGTGGTGGTCTTCATGCTATGGGCACTGCAGTAGGTTTACAAACTGCTCGTGTGGGGGTACTCTATGGTGGACATGGTGCTTTGTCAACTATAAGTGGGTTACTATCCGCTGGGGTTGCGGTTAGATGGGTTGTAGCTGGTTCTCTGCCCAACAGTGTAAGTGTGCAATCTGGAAGAGTCTCGATTATGTGTGGTGGGGCTAGTTTGTGGGCCAGTACAACCATGGTTCTATCTGCATCGACGGGTAGCACTGTCTTTTGTGAAGAACAGGTTTTTGCTCCCTTAGATACTGCCATCACCCCCTCGAATTCAAATGGCTGATAAACAAGAAAAGAAACTGAACGTACAGACATTGTATGATAGACAGATGTGGTAATTTACACATATGTTGTCTAACCAAACAGGACAACATGACACAATTTCACATATATGATGGCTAACTAAATAGGATAGCATGACATAGTTTCGGATATATGACGGATAACTTAACATGATATAATGGCATAATTCAACATATGATGAGTACCTAAACATGATGACATGACAAAACTATATGATGTCTTTCTAAAATAGGTTGGGATGAAATAATTCACATACATGTTGTCTAAGTATACAGGATGGCACGATATAATTGACATAATTGATTCATATACTAAGCAGCTGGCACTCGCATGTATGATCCCTAAACTAAGCAGATGCAAGACACCATATGCATCATATGAGAAATATAAACATTGCAACTTAGAGCATACACCTCGGGTGGGATATAGGACTGGTCATCTGTCTCTGAATCCTCCTCTGAGGAGCTCCCTGTAACCATTGAGATATATGCTTCAACAGGTACTATTGCCTGCTCTGAAGACCTTGTTTTCACTCCAGATTTTTCCATAACCGGCTCAAATGGCTGATACACATGAAGAGTAGTTCAATATACATAGATTGTCGACAAATGGAATTTGTAATGAAAAAAAGATGGCATGAGATAATTCACATATATGATGCCTGGCTCCATGGCGGTGCATAATTCACATATATGATAACTGGCTGAGAAACATGGCATTGCATAATTCAAATGTCTGATATAGAAAGCAAACAGGAGGCATTCACACAAAGCATGTCTAATCTAAGCAGATGGCATGGCAATGCAAGACACCATATGCATGATATGAGCAACATAACCCATCCAAGTTAGAGCATGCACCTCGGGGGGGGGGGAATATGACTGGTCATCTCTCTCTGAATCCTCCTCTGAGGAGCTATCTATAACCAGCAAGAAATCTGCATCAACAGGTAGCACTGACTGCTCAGAAGACCTTGTTTTCACTCCAGATTTTCCCATGACCGACTCACATGGCTGATGCACAGGAAGAGGTGATGAATGTATAAGCATTGTTGACAAATAGAATATATTATGGAAAAAAATATGGCACGATACAATTCACATATACGATGACTGGCTACACAGGATGGCATTGCATGATTCACGTATATGATGCCTGGATAAAGAAGATGGCATTGCATAATTCCCATATACTCCCTCCGTTCCGAAATATTTGTCTTTTTAGAGATTTCAAATGGACTACCACATACGGATGTATATAGACATATTTTAGAGTGTAGATTCACTCATTTTGTTTCGTATGTAGTCACTTGTTGAAATCTCTAAAAAGACAAGTATTTAGGAATGGTGGGAGTATGATATAGAAACCAAATAGGTGGCATTCACACAAAGCAAATCTAAACTAAGCTGATGACATACAAGAAGTATAATGTAAGCAATGCAAGGCGCCATATGCATGATATGACCAACATCAGCATGACAGGTTAGAGCAAACACCTCAGGTGGTAAACAGGCGTGGTCGGCTCCTTCTGAATCTCCATCTGAACAATTATCTTTCTCTGGAATACAATCTAGAAATGCAGGAGGGGGGCACTTCGCCCACCATGGAGCGGCGTCTGCATGACATTATATTCGCACACAACGGTCTTCTCTTTTTCTCTACATGTTCAGTACGATTGTGTACAATGTCTGACATGCATAATAAAAAAATAGTTAGATTTTGTAAGGCCTAATGGGTGCATGCAAAAATCAAGACTGATGGTAGCAAACGAGTGGATGGATCCAAAATTAATGATAGCAGGTAGATTATAGCTTCAGTTTGAAAAGATAGACAATGGATCATCTATTGTTTGTTGCCCACCCAACATGAACCACATAGAAGACCCCAGATGAACCAGATAGTAGACAGATACTATTCGTTGCTGGCTCGATATGAGACCCATGGGCAATTCAAAACTCAAGATTAAACGATAAAGTAGCAGGTAATAATAACCGATGTATAACATAAGCAAACACGAAAGACTGCGACCTCTCTTTCGGAACTGTGTAGTCCTTAGGTTCATCTCCTCAGTCGATGATGGTAATGCAGTTGGCGTGGCTGCCGGCAACGGGGAAGATGATCTGAGGCGGCGAAAGGAAGTCTGCAGGGGGATCTCTACTGCAGTGAACGCTTCTGCCGATGGTGCACCTCAGGTGGGGTGGATGACGGCAGGAGCAGGACATAACACACAGAGTTTTCTTTGACGCCTATATGAAAATGAAGTAAATCTGTAAGGGCTCCTTAGAATTTGAGGATTCTACAAATGCAGGAACAGGAAAAACACGGGAATAGGATAGGAATGCACGTGCAAAACAAAGCATTTGGAAACATAGGATTTCAGTCAACCTGGGTGTTTGGCTCACATGAATTGGAAGAACAGAGGAATGGAGAAACAAAGTTATGCGACGAGTGTACAACCTCTTTGGCATAGCCTTGTGGACCTCAGCATCATTGGGTTGGACATGGAGGATGGTGATGATGCTGGTGTGACTGTCGGAGGCGGGGAAGAAGATCCGAGGCCTCTAGAAACGGCGCCGAGGGTACTGCTCCGCTGTGATGGACAGTTCCATTGTTGGAGCAGCTCCGCTAAGGTGTACGGCGACGAGGATGAAGCATGACAAGACATACAATGTTAATCTGAAGTGGGACCCTAATATCAGCTGCAATAGATGATGTAAAACGCATCAGCCGTGCCACGGCCGCTCCGATAGATGCCGTAAGTACTGTTCACTCTGAACTTAACTAAAGAAAATGAACTTCACAGTCAAATCTGAATTTTACTGTCGAAACTGATTGAACTAGTAACAGAGCATTGCAATAGATGTTTAGGGCGTTCAAGCACTAGTAGCAGAGAAGCAGTGATCTAAATCAGCAGATGCTCGAGCAGGGAACGCACTAGCAGAGAGCAAGTCGTGCAGTAGCACCGCGAGCGAGTGCTAAAGCAGCAACTCCTGTAGCTGCTGGAGGTCATGCAGCAGCAGCGCAAGCAAGAGCAAGAGCAGAGCAGCAGCACGAACGAAAGCAGGAGCAGTGCAGCAGCGCGACCGACAGCAAGAACAGAGCCACAACATGAGCGAGAGCCGGAGCAGCTGCAGCAAGTGCCGTTGTGGAAGTCACCGTTGAGAAAGCAACGACATGGGGGAGAGACACCGTGGATGTGGCCGGCGACATCGCCGTCGATGGAGGCACGCCATGTCTGCTCGATATCGAGCACCGGCAGCCCCGTGAGATCGAATGAAAGATAAAATGCAGCGGTGAGTGCAGAACCTCCTTGGTGGCACCGAGTTGGCCTCGGCTTCATCGGAGGAATTGGTGAGGTTGCTGCGATTCCGGTGGGGCAGGTCAAGACGGTGCTGTGGGGATTGAGGTGGCACGATAGACGAGGCGAACATCGGGGCGGCTCCTTAGAGGTGGAGGATGGGGCGGCTGATCCGGCGGGACGACGAGATCGATAACGGATCCTCATCTGGTGCGGTGGATGAGGGACGGTGAGCTGTTGCGGTGCACGACGTAGTCGGGGAAGAGACTCCGGCTGGGCGGCGGTCAGGAGGCCGACGGAGGAGCGTGGGGTTTCGCGGGTTTTGGCGGCCTCGGTGTACGAATGGGGGGCGAAGGGGGAGGGGGGAGCCAAGCTTAGGGACGCGCTTGTCCGAAATGTAGGGTAAGTTACCAGCGTACCCCCACCGGTTTTGACACCGCGACGTGGAGCTTCATTTCTGGCTGAGGGGTAGAAGGGGGATTTCGCGTGTCTGGGTTGCGGGAGCGATTTCGGATGAGGAGGGAGTTCTCGCGCGCGTCCAAATTTCGGGATAACAAGGCGCGATGCGGGTTGAAGAAGCGGGAGTTTCAAAGCAGGTGAGACAAAAGATACTCGAGCTTGAAAATTTCGGGATAACAAGGTGCGGATTCCTTGTTCGGCAGAACAAACTTGACGTGTAAAAAACAATTCATACAAGACACAAGAGAGTCGTGTCCCCTTTTACTATATTGCTATAGATGCCATTGAAAAAACTACAAGAAAAATGTAAAAAAAATCGGGAGAACAAGATTACCCTGCATAGTACCAAATCGATTCGCACTTCCCTCAACAACAACAAAAATCAATTCCCAACAAAGAAAGAGTAATGTCCCTTTTTATATGATTACAGATGCCATGATCTCGAATTTCAATTTTTGAATCCATGTTATGTTGAATTCGGATATATCGTTAGGTGACCTTGCGGTTTATAATTGACGTAGTTGTACATTTTGATCTTCCGTCATATATGAACATTTTACTCCACCATGTGAACATATATATTGTCGTCTACCATATGGACTAAACTTGAATCAATTTTCCTTATTTGAATACTATTGTTGTCAAGTTATACAATAATTTAAATATTATCTTGATAACAAAAAACATACATATAGCAGTAATCATATTTCACTATGAACTACATGTACCATACGCTCTCCAATTCAAATATTTGTATCCATTTTATGTTGAATTCAAATCATAGTACATTATTGGTCTAGGTAGCGAGATGTTTGGGATAATCTAAACCCTGATTTCATACGTATAATTTTTGGCTGAATTGGGACAAGTTTTGGTATAAGCCTCTTGCAAAACCGGAGATTCTCTCAACAAGCCTCGTGGTTCCGAGAGGGAACGTGTCACCTTTGTGTGTGAAACAATATACGCTGCCTCCCCCTGATTTTATTTACAGAGGCAACATAGAACTATATGAGTGCCCAATTATATTTTGGAATTATTTCGGGTTCATTTGGCCTTTTTATAGATTAATTGAGTTTCTGGACTTTTAATGTGCATAATCTAAATATGAATTGCATGCACATGCTCTGGTGCACCAAAGTGGGTTGAAAAATCACATGTGTGTCCTTGGTTGAATTTCTAGGTCCCATGGAAGAAATGAGAATTAAATTCAAACATCTGGGCGTCATGACTCGCCGAGAACATCGAGAAACTTTGATTTTAAATTCATGTAAATCCAAAACTCTCCTGGAAATCATGAAGCTTGGGATGGTCTCATGTCATGGCACTAACATGTTGTGGTAAAAAATTGGGCCGATTTGGAAGCTCGTGGTTCTAAGAGGGAACGTGCCACCTTTGAGTGTGAAACGATATATGCTGCCCCCTTGAGTTTCTTAACAAAGGCAACATAGAACTACATTAGTGCCCTTTTTAATTTTGGAATTATTCCGGGTTCGTTTGTCGTTTTTTATACATTAGTTGAGTTTCTGGTCATTTAATGTGCATAAGTCAAATTTGAACTACAAGCACATGCTCTCGTGCACCAAAGTTGGTTGAAAAATCACATTTGTGTCCCCGGGTGAATTTCTAGGTCCCATGCAAGAAATGAGAATAAAATTAAGACATCTGGGCATCGTGGCTCGACCGAGAACATTGAGAAACTTGGTTTTAAAATTCTTGTAAATCCAAAACACTTCTGAAAATCATGAAACTTGGCATGGATGTCATGTCATGGTACTACCATGTTGGGGTAAAAAAATAAGGATGATTAATTGTCTTACATAATTAGAAAGATAATTAAAAAGCCACATGCGGCTACGCCCGAAATACACAAGGGCAAAAGAAGAAGGAAGACAAGGATCTGGCTTGCTGATCTCTACTTTCTTGATGCGTTGTTGCAGGCCGCGGGAACTAGTCTCCGCGGCGAGCGGCGATGAGCTCTTTCGTGTCCTCAAGACGCTGCTTGAGAACATCCACGGATTCCTCCACCAGCATTTGGCGCTCGTTGCGAAGCATGCCATTCTCGTCCATAAGTTTCTTGACAATGACGCCGGTCCTCTTCAACAAGGCACTGGTCTCCTCCTGCTGGTCTGCACTTCGGACGATCTTCTCCCTCAGCAGGTCGTGCTCGGCCCGGAGCCTCTCATTTCCCTCCCTTAGTTGCCAGATGATGCCGGTAGCCTGTTCAAACGAGGCTTTCATGTCGTCCTGCAAACCTCGCCCAGCCGGAGATCTGATCCATTTGGCTATGGACGATCACATGCATGCGCCTGTAACAATCGTCGCTTGCCCGCGAGAAATTTTCCCAGGCCGCGGCGGCGCGGCGGGACATCTCTGCTGGATTCGCGGCGTGGTGGGACATCGCTACTGCTTCCACGGCGTGGCCGGACCAGTCTACTGCATCAATGGCGCAGCGGGACATTCGTGCTGCTTCAGCGGCACGGCGGGACCTTTGTGCTGGTACTTCCGTGCGGCGGGACATGTCGGCTGCTCTTGCAGCGAGGCGTGACATCTCTCGTGCTTCCGCTTCCATGCTCGCCTCTCCCTGGTGGTAATCTCTCGACCCAGAACTCACGCTGGTCATGGCAGACGCAAGGGAAGGATGCTGAATGACTTGTTTGTTTTTGTGGATGAGGAGTTGAGGAGCAATGTGCAGTCATCTTGGCATACTAGTATTTATAACCGAGTACTAATACGCTCCTGAGTGGGAAACCGTTTAGGTTGTGATCGGTGTGAACAGGTTTGCAATTCAATATAGCATGGTACTAATACGCTCCTAAGTGGGAAACCGTTTAGGTTGTGATCGGTGTGAACAGGTTTGCAATTCAATATAGCGTGGAGTAATTTGCAATTCAAATTTTAGTTTTTCCATTTTATAAGGCTCAATTTGGTTGTTTCCCAACACATGCTCAGATTCCAAGGTGCATTAAATCATTGCATGCAAGTATTAAGAGAAAATTGACCAGTGCATGTACTTTATGCATGCATGCATTGCAAATAATGCATTGATAAACATAATTTTTTGAGAAAAACAAGAGCATTAATTAGGTGCTTTTGCAAACTACAAAAAATATTCCACCACTCACCATCTTGGTTGGTGAGATTTCTGAATTAAGCCCTATAAACCGGAAAGGAGGGAGTACTGCTGTGTACGTGCAATAACTGGCACTGTCGTATACATATCTAACGGTTAATGGGGCGTTCGACAGGAATAGCTGCGTGGCGAGCTCTAGGCTAGTCTTTTTTCAGACGCATTAAACCTATCTCTTGGGACTTCTCGCACGCACCATCGTGCCACCCACAAAAACTTGGACTCTGAGTTTAGTAGTACGTTATACAGGAAGAGAAGAGGTGCACGCACGCACTCGTCCTCTCACACATGCGTCTGTTTTTCTCGAAAAGGAGGATGATGACCCCCGGCCTCTACATCTGGGAGTCACACACGCATCTGTAGCTACGAATTGTAGTGTTCTCAACCATCCGATTGGCTCTATCATGGATGTACCGATATACTAAAACATGTCTAGATACATCTATATTTTGACAAATGGAAGGCATGTATTGTGGAACGGAGGGAGTGCTTGTCATCAAAATGGATAAAAAGGGACATATCTAGAACTAAAATACGTCTACATACATCTCCTTTTATCCATTTTGATGACAAGTAGTACTTCTTACCCAAAGGAACTTTATATCCAACAGACACAAAATATCTGTTCGACTGTTCAAAATTACTGATTTGGTGTCGAAGTAATTGCTGCATCGCCACCAAAACCCACCATTTCTTAAGCTAAAGTAGACCAAGGTAATCCCTATATTAGCATATTACTAAGATAGACAGAAGGCACTGTAGAAACATTTAGGACGTGAGCTTGTCAATATGAATGTGGAGGGACACAAGCTTAGCCCCGGCCAGGAGCTTGGGCAGAATTGTCAAGAAGGTCAGCTCCTGCACGTCGACGTCGTCGGGATCCTTGCTGCTTGTCACCTCCATTTCCACCTTGACGGCGTCGGTCGTGCCTTTGGGCTCCCCCGGTGGGCCGTTCGCCCACAGCTTGGCCACATAGTGCGGTAGTGGGGATGCCCGCGCTCTGATGCAGACGACCGACATGGCGATAGGCGCGCCGATGTCGAGCACGCCGCCGACCAAGAAAAAGATGCAGCAGTTCTCCTCCGCGAACAGCAAGAGCCGAGGCTCCGACAGTGGCACTTGCAGCTGGAGCACCTTGCCGTACTGGATCATGTGCACATGCATGGGATGCGCGGTGCTGATGTGGTGGTAGAGCGCCGGCGGCGGGCCTTCGTAGCCGCAGACGGGCATGGGGCATTTGCAGGGCGCGAGCAGACACACGCTCTGGTGATCGGCGAGCTTGTGGTAAGTGACGTAGAGCCCACAGCCTTCGTGCGGGCACTCCACCCTCACCGACGAAAGGATGGAGTCCACCACCGTGTTCCGCAAGTCGAAGCCACCGCCAAGCTTGCACTTCTGGCACTGCCACTGGTTCCCGGGGCGCTCGACGCGATAGTCCGCGCAGGCCAGGTGCCCTCCCTTGCACTGCAGAAAACAATCAAACAGCACATCAATCAAGAAACCTGCACCTTGCTCAATCATCCAAACGGACGAGGTGTATTCAACCTCATACACTGGAGGTGTCAAGGGGCGGAGGCACAAGAGGCAGTGGAGCACGGTGAGGTACATCTAGACCTTAGAGAGCTCCATCGTTGGGTCCTGTTCGGTCTGCATGATCTCGCCCTCCTCGTGCACAACCATCTCTCGACTTGGGCCGGGGTATTACAAAGCTTTACCGTCACATATTTTATACTACTTCAAGGTGCATTAAATCAACACATGCAAGTATCAAAAGGAGAGTCACGGCATGCATGAATGCGTTGTAATTAATGCATCGGTAAACGCAAATTATTGAAATATATCGAGTGCAGTGCTTTGATGTGTCGCGTCAACTCGTACATCAATGAGAAGTTTTATTATCCTCTCCCTCGCGGACTTAACTGCACCTGCCTTTGGCTGTATGACAGGTTGGCCACACACCTGTTGGGCCCACCTGTCATACATGCAAAGGCAGGAGCGCCCCTCCCTCGCCCATGAGCGTGGTGGCTGGCAAGACTAGGAGAAGCTTTCGCTACACGCTCTCCCTCCCGCACGCGGTGGACATGCAACAGTTCAATCGGTGTCAGATGGCCAGAAGCGTACTGTAGTACTCCTCCAGTGCAGTAGTACTCCATCATTATTCGACTTCCCGAAGAGGCGCAGATCCAAGCGCAGCCCGGACATTCGTGTGGCAGTTTCATGTGTAGAGTAGTCTAGGATAGCGTGTACCATGCCTGTAAGCTTAAAATCGTTGGGGTCGGCTCCATGCTATGTGTCCGTCTCGAAGTTTAAAAAAAAATTAAAATAGTCTTCTGGCCCTACCTGACGCCCTGGTGATTGTAGTTTGCACGCTCATCTCATCAAGACAAGAATATATATTTTAATTTGTTTTTTTAAAAGGGGGGACTCCCCGACCTCTGCATCAGAACGATGCATACGGCCACATATATTTTAATTTGTGGTGGGTAAATGTTAGAGGTTGCAGCAAATATATTGTACACTGCGGGTCTTTCAGCCAAGTTTAGAGGCAAGCATGTGGGGCCAGTGCTATGATGTGTCGCGTTAACTCGTACAACGAGGAGAAGCTTGATTTTACTACATGCCTTCTCCCTCACCCATGCGCGCAGTTGCTCGCAAACGAGGACAGGCTTTTGCTTAGTAGTACTTCTACAACAAGCTATCCATCCCGCTCGCGGTGGACGGACATGCAGCAGTGGATTCGACACTGTAGAAGCAGCAGTAGTAACATCATTGTTCGTCTTCTCGAAGAGGCGAAGAGCCAAGCGCAAACCGAACGTTGTAGTTGCGAACATTGGAGCACGCATATAGCCAGGCTCTTGCATGAGACAAAATTGCTATGTGAGCCCACTATTGTACTAGTACGTACAACTACTTGCTAGTATAGCCCCACCACTCCAATCCATCTACTCCCAAGTCTCTGCGGAACACTGCACACTCCAATCCAAGACCAAGTGACCAGAAGCCACAAGCACCTATGGAGGCGATGGACGTGAGCGGCAGTTGGCTGTGCCAAATCATCCAAGGCGCCGGCCTGCAGCCCTGCACCGTGCAGCGTTTCCAGATGGTGCTGGCAACCGCAGGCATCGTTCACGCGGTCATCGGCGCCGAGGGAGGAAACCCACAGCTGTCGGAGGGGCCCGATCCTCTGCCCGTGTCGTTCTCTCGGACACAGCGCCGGCTCGGGTGGTCCTCCGACCCTTCTTCCTCCCTGCCGTATTGTCCGCAGATCCGACCTCCCGCCGCCGACATCCCGGCGACCCTCAGGTATAAGTTCTTCGAACGCGCCTTGCTCTACTGCCCCAGCTCCCCACGTGTCTGCATGTGCATCTTTTTCTACTCCCATCAGCTCTTCCAAAGCCACCTAAATTTTTAGTATTATTAGAGGTAAAGCTACTTCATGCATTCGAATCTAGGGCTTTGTTCAAACAGTGAAGAAAGGGGGAAAGTTGTAGCATGAATCTAGGACTTGATTCAAAGAGGAAATAATATGGTGAAAGTAGTAGAGACCGGTGTTGACACCTGATTTTGGCAAGATACAGAGTGAAAGAGTTTTTAGCATGAAAAGTTTCGCGTCGTCGAATGGAATAACTTTGATGTTTAAGTCATTGACATCCGACTTTATCTTACGGACCGAAACTATACTCCGAGTGGCATAATTCAATGTTCCGAGTGGTTTTTGGCCAATCACGTCTTCAAGATGACCTCGAATGAAGGAGCACTCTTAAGGAATTGTCGTCGTCTCATCGAGGCAATTGATTTTGATATATAAATCATCTCAAACCGAGTTCATATGCAAAAGTTAGAGGCAATACACTGTAGACCGAATCTCAACGGAAATATGGCGCGAGGTGCCAGACACTTGTCTGATAGGTTGCGCGAGTAATTCGACCATCAACACGGCCTTGAATCGAAAAACCATCAACATGGAAAAGTTTCATCTCGTCGAGCCGATCGATTTTCATATATAACTCGTCTCAATCCGAGGTCCGAGGTCGTATGAGGCCTGGAGAGAGAAATCAAGATCGGGCTATGTTTTCAGTCGGAAATCCGAGTGAAAAGTTTACCATCCGAGTGAAAGTTTACGGTCGAGTGAAAATTTACCGGTCGAGTGAAAGTTTGCTGACCGGATGAACTTATTATTATCCAAGTGGAAATATAGTCATCCGAGTGGAAATATGATCATCCGAGTGAAATTGTCGTCCAGGTGAAAATATTCCGAGTGAAAAGATTACCATCGGGATGAAAACTTGCCGATTGAATAAGATAGTGCCTTCCGAGTGGAAATATAGTCATCCGAGTGGAAATATAGTCATCTGAGTGGAAATATAGTCATCCGAGTGAAAGATTGTCTTCCGAGTGAAAAAGTCCAATCGGACGATCCGAGTGAAAGTATCTAATATCCGAGTGGATGAGCTCAAGTCCGAGTGAAATTGAACATGTGCTCGAAAGTTTATCAAAATGACCTTGGATGAAGAAGTGTTCAATACAGAAGGTGTGTGTATCATCAAGACGGTAAACTTTGATTTTGGAGTCATCATCATCAGAGGTAATATATAGCCTACAAATTCACTACGAGACTCGGATAATCCAGTCTACTGCAAGACCGAGTCCGACTGGAAGATAAAGATGACCTCGAAAAGTATTCAAGATGGCCTTATTTGAAAAACTGATCAACATGAGAGTTGTTTGTATCGTCGGGGCGCACAAGTTTGATATTTTCGGCCATCTCGATCGGAGATCATATGCAAGCCCGGCGGCCCGCGCAAGAAGGAAGACAGAGTTTGGGCCAGATTCAGACTGAATCCGAGTTGGAATAGAATTAGGACTCTAGGATGTGAATTTATGTAATTTTTCTTGTAAGGAAATCCTAGATGAATCCTTTACTTGTATGGGAAGTCCATCCGCCTCTTATATATGTTAGGGGTGACGGCCGATTGAACAACACACAATCGAACAAATCAATACACTACTTTTTCATCTACGTTTTATCTCTCCATCGTTTTTCTATCTCGTTCTTTGCTGTTCTTCATGCTTGATAGATGTGAATCCCGAGGCTCTAGGGGCGAGCGAATCGACCTAGGGCAGCACATAGCCGCTGCACTCCCTGACGGGGTCCCTCCCGGGGGTGTGGGGTTTTCGGATCTGCAAAAGCGCACGTCGACTATCTTGCGTATCGCGCTGTCGGTCGGGTCTCCTTCGACGTGAGCTGCGGTGCATCACCCCCGGCGTCGAGGGTACACGTGACGTGTTCGTGTGTCAACACACTTTTTGGCGACTCCACTGGGGATCGAAGATCAATCATCATCATCCACCATGTCTGATCTTCCCAAGCCATCTGAGGTAGACGCCGATAACATCATTAAGCCCAGTCTTGATGAGATATCGGCCGATCATCGCCAAGTCTATGGGAAGTACAAGAAGGCGCGCGAGGAGAAGGACCTGCAGGAGTTCCTTGCAAAATTCAAGAAAGATCGCCAAGGCAACATCACTCCGATTGAAGAAATCAAGTTCCCTCCTCTTCAAACTGAACAGGTTAAACCCTCTGTAAGTACTGCCTTTTCTCCTGAGCAGTGGGCTGAGATTGAAAGTCGTATTGCTGATGGTAACAATCTAGTCTATCAAACTTTTATAGAAAATACTAATGCTCAGAAGAATATATCTCAATCGTCTAGTGGTAATAATGGTGTAGCTGCTAGTGTGCAAAACCCTAATCTGGCTTTACCTATTGCATCGGCGCCTCCCGTGCCGATGACTTATTATCCTACCCAAACAAATCAGATTGTGGCTACACCCATTAATCCTATTATGAGCATGACAGGTTCGGTGGCAACGCCGAACCAAACTCTACCTACAGCTACAACCACTCGACCACTACCAAATTACGGGTCGACATACATGCCACAATTCCTACCTATAGCTAGTAACCATACTCTTCCTATGTCACTGCCACAAGCTTCATCATCCACTACGGATGATGGTCTAGCTAATCTTAGAGAGGAGATGTCTAAGATGCTTAGAGAGAATTTTGGAGTTGAGTTACCTCGGACTCGGATTTACCAAAAGCCGTACCCCGAGTACTTTGATGCCATCCAGTGCCCTCTAGGATATAAGATTCCAGATTTTGTTAAGTTCAATGGAGAGGGCACAAAAACCACATGGGAGCATGTTAGTCAATACTTAGCACAACTAGGTGAAGCAGGCTCACTAAATGAGTTGAAAGTGCGTTTGTTTCCTTTATCTTTAACTAGTACTGCATTTTCATGGTTTTCTTCTTTACCACATGGTTCCATTCGGGTTTGGTCGCAGCTAGAGCAGAAATTTCATGATCACTTTTATAGCGGCGACAATGAACTCAAGTTATCACATCTAACATCGGTTAAACAGAAGCATGATGAATCAGTCTCCGATTACGTCAAGAGATTCAGAGAAACAAAAAACCGGTGTTTTAGTTTGGTGATAACCGAGAGAGACTTGGCAGACCTAGTGCTGAGTGGTTTGAGAACTCCCATTAGAGAAAAGCTCGAAGGTTATGAGTTCTTAAATATCAACCAAGTCTTACAAAGGGCTTTGGCTCAGGAAAGCCGAAGCAAAGATCTCAAAGAAGTGCATAGATACAAAGCCGATCGTCCAAAGATGAATATGGTGGAATAGATAGTGATCACTCGGACGATGAGGGTGATGTTTTTTCTACTGAATTTGTTTGGCCATCTAAGGCCAAACCCTTTACTTGCAATGATCTGAAACCAATTTATAAGAATCGTGATGAAGACATGAAGTTTACTTTTAACATTGCTAAGTGTGATAGAATATTTGATGCTTTGCTACAGGCTAAGATTATTAGAATATCTCATACTTTACCGCTGTTTGAAGAGCTAAAACGGCGTGCTTATTGCAAGTATCATAATTCATTTTCTCATGCTACTAACGATTGCAATGTTTTTCGATGACAGATACAATCGGCCATTAATGACGGACGATTGAACTTTTCTGAGATGCAAGTTGATAAACAACCTTTTCCAATGAATACCATGGATTTGGAGGGGAAGAAGCAACTCATTCAGCCTGAGGTAGCCGAATCTACTAATAAAGCTAATATCATTATTGGTGAGCCCAGGAAAGACAAGGAAGGCAGCACGGTCTTGGGGAGACATGTTGTGCTTGATAAGCAGCCTGATGGCAAGGAAGTAATCAAAACCACCATCAAGAATCCTACACTCGGGGGGTAACCGCAAGTGCAAGAAAATACTCGAGTTAAATTTGTCAAACCCAAGAGTCCAGAAGTTGGCAAGTGGAAGATGAATGAAGCTAAAGTGCAACGCAAGCAGATCAAGCCAACTTTTGATATGTTGCTATCCAAATATGCTAATCAGTCGGCTGGTCCCAGCTCTAACCGGCCATCATACTTGAAGCGACCAAGGTCACCATCAGATGATATGTTCAGTCAGTATATGAAACTGAGTGGACCAAAGGCGTTGTTTCCAGAAGAGCAAAGGCAAAATGTTTGGGGTCAACTTGAATACTCATATAATGGCCGAGTGAACATCGGTAACTATCGGTCGGCTGGTCAAAACATGCGACCAGATGGAAATTATACGAGTGTAAGAATGCACCCAGGTGGAAGCTATCCGAGTGAAAAAATGTGGCCAAGTAGATTCCATCCGACTGAATTCCATTTGAGTGATATCCATCCGAGTGGATTCCATCAGCGTAAAAAGGTGCGCCCGAATGGAAATTTCATGCATCTGGAAAGTCAAAAAGAATGGCGTGTTAAATCACCAAGTGTTGCAGCAGTTGAGTCGGGAAAAGGCAAGGAGAAAATGGATGTCCACTCACTTATCTTGGGCACCGAAACATTCTCCATACAGCAGCCGATTGTCCATAGCAATCCGACTGAGCCGATACTTGCTATCGCGCCAAAGCACTCGGCTAATGACCATGAGGCAAGCACCAGCCAGGTAAAAACGAGAGATCCTAAATACACTCAGCCAAACTGGTGTCCTCCAGGGCTAACAAAGACAAAAAAGAGGAAACTACAGAGGTTAAGGAGTCAAGAGATGGCAGAACAAGAGGCCGAGAAGCAAAGGGATAAGTTGTTCAATGACACTCGGCCTATGGTACCTACAAAACAAGTGTGGAGGCCCAAACAAATACAAGATGATGTGTCTTCTACACCTATCACAGTAGCACCTACACTACCAAAAGAGGATGAGGCAATCATTGCATCGTCTACGTTACCTATTGCTTCCTCTTCACTCGGACAAATTTCTGAATCGGTGGATGCACTTGAGGAGGAGGCTGATATGTTGGACTATGAGTCTACACCGGTTCATGAAGGTATGGATATCAATATGGTGTATTACTTACCTGCCAAGTTTTGTGCTGTAGATGAGGAAGGGGAGGTCTCTCAGCTGGATTTTGGCCCTAAAAATGCGATATTCGAGAAGCCAAAAGAACCAGTAACGCATCTGAAACCATTATATCTCAGAGGTCATATCAATGGGTCGCCGCTCACTCGGATGGTTGTTGATGGTGGTGCTGTGGTAAATCTTATGCCCTATTCGGTCTTCAAGAAATTGGGTTTGCCTGATGAAGAATTGATCAAGACCAATATGGTGCTCAACAGATTTGAAGGCAAAGAGAAAACTGAAGCCAAAGGTGTGATGTATGTGGAGCTTACAGTCGGAAGCAAAACTTTGGCTACTGCATTCTTTCTCGCTGAGGTGCAAGGTAACTACAACATCATACTAGGCCGCGATTGGGTTCATGCAAACCAGTGCGTGCCATCCACTATGCACCAGTTTTTGATTCAGTGGGTTGATGATGAAGTGGAAGTTATTCATGCGGATAACTCGACCTGTGTTGCTTTGGCCGATGCATCGGTGGATTGGCAACATCCCAATGCTACTTGCTTGACGGGACGTGACTTATCAGAATTTGATTTTCTCAGCGCGACCAAGAATGGTTTTTTGCCCGTCTCTTTAAAGCCGAGTGAATGCAATCTGCTCCAAGGTATGATATGTTTAAATGTATCCTAATTCCGAGTGGTTACAAAAACGTCTTGTAAAGTATCGGTCCAGTGAGAACGATATGTATGAGTCTATAGAGGAGTTTGATGACATGGGTAAACTTGGACAAGGTTTTACATCAGCCGATCCGTTAGAAGAGGTAGATATTTGAGATGGTTCAGTCACTCGACCGACATTTATATACAAAAATTTGAAAGCCGATTGTAAGGCTAAGTTAATCGAGCTATTGAAAGAATATGTTTGTTGCTTTGCATGGGAATATCATGAGATGCCAAGGTGTAGCCGAGAGCTAGTGGAGCATCGGTTGCCTATAAAGGCCGGTTTTAGACCTTATAAAAAATCGGCCAGAAAATTTAATCCGAAAACATATGACCGGATCATGGAAAAGATCGGTCGACTGGTTGAAGCTAATTTCATTCGACCTTGCAGGTTTGCCGAGTGGATTTCTAACATTGTCCCAGTGGAGAAGAAAGGGTCCGGTAAGTTGAGGGTGTGCATTGACTTCAGAGATTTGAATAGGGCTACACCCAAAGATGAGTATCCTATGCCAATAGCCGATATGCTTATTAGTGATGCTTCTAGACATAAGGTTATTAGCTTTCTAGATGGTAATGCCGGATACAACCAAATTTTTATGGCCGAAAAGGACATGTACAAGACAACTTTTCGATGCCCTAGTTTCCTTGGTTTATTCGAGTGGACAGTGATGACATTCGGATTAAAAAATGCTGGCGCCACATATCAAAGGGCTATGAATTTGATTTTTCATGATTTACTCGGTGTCATACTTGAAGTTTATATTGATGATATTGTTGTCAAATTGGATGCTTTGAATCTCACTTGGCCGATTTGCGTTTAGCTTTGAAAGAATGAAAAAGTATGGACTGAAAATGAATCCTTTGAAGTGTGCTTTCGGCGTGTCAGCTGGCAAGTTTTTGGGTTTCATTATTCATGAAGATGGTATAGAGATTGATCCCAAAAAGATAGAGGCTATAAAGAAAGTGGAGGCTCCAACATGCAAGAGAGATATGCAAAAGTTCCTTGGCAAGGTCAATTATTTGAGAAGGTTCATAGCTAATCTATCAGGGAAAGTTGATGCATTTACTCCTATCCTTCGGTTAAAGAATGATGCTGATTTCACTTGGGGGGCAAAACAGCAAGAAGCATTTGATATGATCAAGAATTATTTTTGCACTCCTCCGGTGATGAGAGCACCCAAGCATAGGTAACCCTTTGGACTTTACATTGTAGCAGAGGAAGGAGTTATTGGTGTTGTTCTAACTCAAGAGACAGAAGGAAAAGAGCATGCCATCACATATTTGGGCCGCCGCTTATTGGACGCAGAGACAAGGTATACATTTATTGAGAAATTATGTCTATGCTTATATTATGCTTGTACAAAACTGAGACATTATTTAGTGCCGAGTGTTTGTGTAGTAGCTTGTCAAACCGATGTCATTAAATACATGTTGCATAGGCCAATTCTTAGTGGTAGAATTGGCAAGTGGGCTTATGCTTTGATTGAATATGATTTGGCTTATGAATCTCTAAAATCCATGAAAGGCCAAATTGTTGCTAATTTCATTCTTGAACATCGGATTAATAACAAGCATGATGTTGATATGAACCTTGTTTCATTAGTACCATGGAGATTATACTTTGATGGTTCAATTTGTAGCAATGGCCAAGGTGTTGGTATTGTTTATGTATCTCCTCATGGTGCTGTTTTTGAAGCCTCATGCCGCTTAGAATATGAAGCATTGTTATTCGGCCTAGAGATGTTACTTGCTATAGGTGTTACACATATTGAGGCTTATGGTGATTCGTTACTAGTGGTGCAGCAAATATCCAAAGTCTTTCAGTGTTTGGACGAATCACTTAATGTTTATCTTGATAAATGTCTAGATATAATCTCTACTTTGGATTGTTTTAGCATTGCACATATATCTAGACATGACAACTGGAGAGCAAATGAGTTGGCACAACAAGCATCTGGATACCATGTTGATCATGGCATGTTTCATATTTCTCAAAGTCCGATGTCTTGTCTTACCAGTATAGAAGAGGCCGAACCAGAACCCACTGATTCGGTCATTAACAAAAAATCTACTGCAGGTGACAATCCCGACTGGAGGAAGCCCATTGTTGATTACTTGTGCAATCTGAGTGAAAGGGTGGACAGGGCTGTTCGGCGTATGGCTTTCAAGTATACAATGAGAGATGATGGTCTTTATCGCCGAACAGTCGACGATGTTCTTCTTAAGTGTTTGGAAGAGGACCAGGCAAGAGTTGCTATGGGAGAAGTACATGAAGGTATTTGTGGCACTCACTAGTCGGCTCCCAAGATGAGATGGTTATTGCGACGTGCTGGGTTTTATTGGCCGACTATGATTAATGATTGCTTTAGATATTATAAGGGGTGTGAAGCTTGTCAAAAGTTTGGTGATATTCAATTGGCTCATGCTGCTATGTTACATCCTATTATCTAACCGTGGCCTTTTAGAGGTTGGGGTTTAGATTTCATTGGACAAATCCACCCGTCTTCCTCAAAAGGGCATTGGTTCGTATTGGTGGCAACTGATTATTTCACTAAATGGTCTGAAGCAGTACCTCTCAAGAACATGACGCATACTGAGGTAATTCAATTCATAACGGAGCACATTATTCATAGATTCGGTATTCCTCAAAAGTTAACTACAGATCAAGGTTCATCTTTCATGTCACACCAAGTCAGAGAGTTTGCCGAATCTTATAACATAAAGTTGCTCAATTCCTCTCCATATTATGCCCAAGCTAATGGACAAGCTGAGTCTAGCAATAAAATTTTAATCAAGCTCATCAAGAAGAAGATTGAGGATAATCCAAGGAGATGGCATGACTTGTTGTCTGAGGCATTATGGGCACATAGAATCTCAAGGCATGGTGCTACGAAAGTGACTCCATATGAGCTAGTATATGGTCAGGAGGCTGTTTTACCGGTGGAAGTAAATTTGAATGCTTTGAGAATAGCCAAACAAAATGATTTATCGGCAATAGACTTCTATAACTTGATGATGGACAACATTGATGAGGTTGCTGATAAACATTTGGCTGCTTAGAATGCCATAGAGAGAGATAAGTTGAGGGTGGCAAGGGCTTACAATAAGAAAGTCAAGTTGAAGAATTTTCAAGTTGGTGATCTCGTTTGGAAAGTGATTCTGCCGATTGGTTCGAAAGATAGAAAATTCGGGAAGTGGTCTCCAAGTTGGGAAGGTCCTTTTCGAATTACAAGAGTTGTTCCTGGAAACTCATATTTGGTGGAATCAATAGAAGGGGCATTGTTACCTCGAGCTCTCAATGGCAAATATTTGAAGATATACCACCCGAGTGTCTGGCAGGAAGCCTAAGTAGGCAATGGCCGATATACTATTATCGCCCTTAGCACAAACATGGCCGATACATAATTATCGCCCTGAGAAAAATAAATGGCCGATGGAGTGTTGACATCGTCCTTAGAACGAACACTATGCATACTATTTTTCGGCTTGCAAGCTTTGCCGAAAAATAGGGGGGCATATGTTGACACCTGATTTTGGCAAGATACAGAGTGAAAGAGTTTTTTAGCATGAAAAGTTTCGCGTCATTGAATGGAATAACTTTGATGTTTAAGTCATTGACATCCGACTTTATCTTACGGACCGAAACTATACTCCGAGTGGCATAATTCAATGTTCCGAGTGGTTTTTGGCCAATCACGTCTTCAAGATGACCTAGGATGAAGGATCACTCTTAAGGAATTGTCTTCGTCTCGTCGAGGCAATCGATTTTGATATATAAATTATCTCAATCCGAGTTCATATGCAAAAGTTAGAGGCAATACACTGCAGACCGAACCTCAACGGAAATATCGCGCGAGGTGCCACACACTTGTCTGATAGGTTGCGCGAGTAATTCGACCATCAAGACGGCATTGAATCGAAAAACCTTCAACACGGAAAAGTTTTGTCTCGTCAAGCTGGTCGATTTTCATATATAATTCATTTCAATTCGTTCCTGGAGAGACAAATCAAGATCGGGCTATGTTTTTAGTCGGAAATCCGAGTGAAAAGTTTACCATCCGAGTGAAAGTTTACGGTTGAGTGAAAATTTACCGGTCGAGTGAAAGTTTGCTAACCGAATGAACTTATTATTATCCAAGTGGTAATATAGTCATCCGAGTGGAAATATGATCATCCGAGTGAAATTGTCGTCCAGGTGAAAATATTCCGAGTGAAAAGATTACCATCGGGACGAAAACTTGCCGATTGAATAAGATAGTGCCTTCCGGGTGGAAATATAGTCAACCGAGTGGAAATATAGTCATCCGAGTGGAATTATAGTCATCTGAGTGAAAGATTGTCTTTCGAGTGAAAAAGTCCAATCGGACGATCCGAGTGAAAGTATCTAGTATCCGAGTGGATGAGCTCAAGTCCGAGTGAAATTGAACATGTGCTCGAAAGTTTATCAAAATGACCTTGGATGAAGAAGTGTTCAATATAGAAGTTGTGCGTATCATCAAGACGGTAAACTTTGATTTTGGAGTTATCATCATCAGAGACAATATATAGCCTACAAATTCACTACGAGACTCGGATAATCCAGTCTACTGCAAGACCGAGTCCGACTGGAAGATAAAGATGACCTCGAAAAGTATTCAAGATGGCCTTATTTGAAAAAGTGATCAACATGAGAGTTGTTCGTATTGTGAGGCACACAAGTTTGATATTTGGGCCATCTCGATCGGAGATCATATGCAAGCCCGGTGGCCCGCGCAAGAAGGAAGACAGAGTTTGGGCCAGATTCAGACTGAATCTGAGGTGGAATAGAATTAGGACTCTAGGACGTGAATTGATGTAATTTTTCTTGTAAGGAAAGCCCAGATGGATCCTTTACTTGTACGGGAAGTCCAGCCACCTCTTATATATGTTGGGGGTGACGGCCGATTGAA
Source organism: Triticum aestivum (assembly GCF_018294505.1). Classification (NCBI taxonomy): domain Eukaryota; kingdom Viridiplantae; phylum Streptophyta; class Magnoliopsida; order Poales; family Poaceae; genus Triticum; species Triticum aestivum. The sequence continues at coordinate 542,021,067 of NC_057797.1, read as the reverse complement.
CAACACACAATCGAACAAATCAATACACTACTTTTTCATCTACGTTTTATCTCTCCACCGTTTTTCTATCTCGTTCTTCGCTGTTCTTCATGTTTGAGAGCTGTGAATCCCGAGGCTCTAGGGGCGAGCGAATAGACCTAGGGCAGCCCATAGCCGCTGCACTCCCTGACGGGGTCCCTCCCGGGGGTGTGGGGTTTTCGGGTCTGCAAAACCGCCCGTCGACTGTCTTGCGTATCGCGCTGTCCGTCGGGTCTCCTTCGACGTGAGCTGCGGTGCATCACCCCCGGCGTCGAGGGTACACGTGACGTGTTCGTGTGTCAACAACCGGATACCCAACCGGTCTCTTGGTTGAAAAGGGAAATAATGGGAAAACGCAGCACAAACTGGATAAGGAACATATCTATTATTGGTTGAAAAAAGGATAGAAAGTGGCGGCTGGTGGACAAGTCAACAGAGTATGTCCAGGATTAGATTTGCTGCCATCACATAGTAAAAGGTCTCAGGATTAGATTTGCTGACCTCACATAGTAAAAGGTCTTAGAATTAGATTTGCTTCCCTCACATAGTAAAAGGTCTCAGGATTAGATTTGCTGCCCTCACATAGTAACACCAGGATGAGATTTGTTGCCCTCACATAGTAAAAGGTCTCCAGGATTAGAGTTCCTGCCCTCACATAGTAAAAGGTCTCTAGGATTAGATTTGCTGCCCTCACATAGTACAAGGTCTCTAGGATTAGGTTTGCTGCCCTCACACAGCATGAACAAACTCGGCATCACCACTTTATGCCTCCTTGTAGGTACATTGTGCTGATGCGTCCACTGTCGCATGTCCTTATACCAACCTTTTGTTGTTGTTAATGTAAGGGTGCATGTAAAATGAAGCGATCACACTGTTACCTTAGGGACATGTCTAACCAGTGTTATTGTTAATCTAATGCTTCCAGTGATAAGATGCAATTAAACTGTGTTACAAATGGTACTCCTGCTGTTTTCCCCAGTATGATAAGTAAGTTGCTCCTTTACGCTGTTGAGTGTCCTGGTGTCCCCACGGTCCCATGCCCTTAAACCAACTCTTTAGCTGCTGTTGATTTACTATGTCTGGTAAACAAGCAATGCCACCATTAAAGTAATCCCATATTTGAGGAATCTCATTGTTGATCGTAATGCTTCTAGTAACATGAAGCATTGCTGACGTTTCAAAATTTCTACTGTCCTTGCGTGATTGCCATGAACATAATTAAGATGCTTCTTTTCATTTTGTATATGTTTCGTATATTCTTATTGACCAACAACTGTTTACTTTCTATCTTTTGTGCAGATAGGGATATCCATTTCACCTTGTTGCTATTGTGACCTTTTGGTGAACTGCACAAAACACTTTTTTTTGGAATGAGTGTCTTGTGCAGTTCAACTAAAATGTCACGTGGGCAACATCTCTCAATTTTGGTGGAACTGCACAAAATGGTGATTGGAGTTTCCAAAATCTCCGTCAAGTTCTGCTGGTAATCTCGTGCAACATTTTATTAGCCTTTGCAAGATGGAGCCATCACTGTCACCACAATGGCACTTTATTTTAGTGGAACTGCACAAAAGGATAAGAAAATTATAGTTGCACCTTACATGAGCCGGACAACCAACCTTAATGTTCCTTAATTTTAGTGCAACTACTAAAGAAGAACCTGCCAGCTCACAAGAGCAAGTACTTCTTGCTAGCTGAATGATGCAATCTTTGCTTCATTTTAGGTGAACTGCAGAAAAAGGCGCATGAATTGAATCATGGAACTCCAGGCAGACCTCATCCAAGTAGAGCTGGAGGTTGAGTTCAAGGAGGCCGCTATTAAAGCGAAATCATGCTCTCCTGTCTCCTTGTTTGTGCTGTGCAAACATGTTGTGCAAACAGGAATACTCAACCACAGATGTTGTGACAGTGAAGAGCATTCGCCAAGTTCTTCGATTGTATGACATGGCTAGCCAAGATGGATTTAATCCCGATATTCACTTTATCAAAAGTCTCTAATGGGTTGGTTCTGAATCTTGCAAGCTGGGAATCAATGAGATGTGTAGGTATCTTTGTTGTACTTATTATTTGAATCTTATTTGTTGGTTCTGAATCTTGCAAGCTGGGAATCAATAAGATGTGTAGGCATATTTGGTGTACTTATTATTTGGATCTTATTTGTTGGTTCTGAATCTTGCGAGCTGGGAATCAATGTGATGTGTAGGCATCTTTGTTGTACTTATTATTTGGATCTTATTTGTTGGTTCTAAATCTTGCAAGCTAGGAAAACGGCATGATGATGCAGAGGACAACAACCATAACAAACAGTTCAAACTTGGTAGTATTATCTTTGTGAAAGTGCGACAAATGTGCTGATCGTGTGCGTCTTGAGAATAATAATTCTAATTGTTGTGCATGTTGATCCTGTGGCACTGATAGAACGAGCGAATGCATTGCTTGTTTTAAGTATAAATTTCTATTAAAGCTAATTAAATTTAAGTAAAGTGACCACTAACTCCTGTTATTACAATACCAATACAGACCCGCTCGTGAACGGACATGTGTCCGAGGGTGCATCTTCTGCCGGGCGTGCAGCGGACGAGGGAGGGGTAGTAACTGTTGTCGCCTGTACACACTCAGCTTACTGTTGAATCCAGTTCCCCAAGAGCTGAAAAACGAACTGCTGTCGCCGCCTACACACTCGTTCACTCGAAGAGACTCCAATAGCGATCCGAGGGGTGAGCCTGCTGGATATGGACTTCAGCAAGGAGTTCCCCTTTGAGTTCGCCGATCAGTCCTATGGCTGCACCAAGTTGAATGTGATGTACACCAACGATACAGACTCGGTGAAGCTCTGCCGCGCCTCAGTCCTATGGCTGCACCAGGTTCTGGAGCATTCGCCTGTTTCATCGGCAGCGCCGACTGCACCTTCGCTATGGTGGAGAGAAGGAAGAACGTGACGATTCGGCCATCTGGTGCAACAAGCTTGTCGACATCCAGAAGCAATACAAGATCATCAGCAACGGGCAGGAGAAGGAGTTGACCTCGCTGAGAGTTGAAAGTTCTTACAAAATAATAATAATAATTGTTTATATATAACTTGGCAAGTTAACTCCTAGTGATTGCGTACATAAGCTTGCAAAGATTTTACAGACAAGCAATCATGTGTTTATGTTTTTATAATATTTCTCTGTCTAGCCCAACATGATATTTTCACCCAGCCCAGCAAGTCCGCGGATTTCGAGAAAAATGCAAATGGGATTTAAATGGGTTGCATAGATGCTACATCATTGTTTCACCCAGCCCACCAAATGGACTAAAAAAACAAAGGGAGTGGCTGACATGTGGTCCGGTAGGTCAAAGCCTAAGAAGGCATTGGATTTACATCCAACGGCCGGCATTCTTCTTCAATCTCTCGTCTTCTTGCTCCAGCCGCCCAAAGCAGCGTCGATCGTGTCGCGTGCTCCTGCCTCTCGTGGCCGGCTATGATGCCGCGGAGGCCTCACCGCCCCCTACTACTCCCACCATTGGCCCATGGTATCCCTCTACTCACCCACACCCCCTGTTATTCTGCGGCGACGGCAGCCTCACGCTACGGCCGAACCAGTGAACCCTCATACTCCTCTCCGCGTGGGCATCCATTGTCGCGTCTTCCCTGGCTCCACGTCGTCCCCTTCCTAGGCCTCGCCATCATCCACCGCCTTGGTGCTCTCGGCGCGGCGTGGTCAATGTGGTCAACGACCGACTTCCATCGGAAGAGTACTGTACGTGGAGAGGCTGACAGCTGGGTCCACGGCCATAGCCCAGTTTTTTGTGATTTGCCAAGTAAGTTGCTTTGTCAGGCCTATTGGGCTGCAAATCTTTCAAGACGAGGAGAGCTTCATTCGGCTGGCCGAGAAAATGGCCTATCAGTAATGAGAAATGGGTTGTACATTTTTAAAACAGATCAAACTGGCAATTAGGTTCAAATATCTTTTTTTCATTTCGAGATTTTAAATTACATTAATTTTTATGCGTGGAGAATTTGTTGGATTTTATATTGATATACATTTATTTTTAAAATCAGTTTGAATGTGAGTCAAAATTTCGGGATTAAAAACAGTTCGGACCGCACCGAAATATGCAAAATTTCGTACAATTTTTTAACCGTGGCCACAATATGGGCTGTAATGCTAACAAAAAGAATATGGGCTCCAAAAAAACCTTAAGAATTAGAAAATGGGTTGTAAATTATTAGAAATAATGGCAGATGGGCTGTATGCTATTTTCCACAGATTTGAGGCTTTCTAAAAAAGGTTGACGCACAACCAGTGACTGTTGGATGTCCATCGAACGGCCGTCGTGCTTCTTCAATCTCTGCTCTTCCTACTCCAGCCTCATAAACAAGCGCCGGCTGGACTGTCTGCTCCCTCCTCCCCGCGGCCGGCTGTGCTGCCGCGCAGGCCTCACCACCCCACCGTACTCCCATCGCTGGCCTAGCCATCCCTCTACTCACCCACACCTGCTGTTATTCTCCGGCGACGGCAGACGAACCAGTAAACCCTCGTACAGTCGTACTCCTCTCCGTGTGGGAAACAACTACCGAGTCTTCCCTACCTCCGTGTCGTTCCCTTCCTAGGCCTCGCCGTCGTCCACTGCCTGGTGCTCTCGGCGCGGCCTGGTCAACGTGGTCAACGACCGACATGCATCTGAAGTGGACTGTACGTGGAGAGGGCAACAGCTGGGTCCACGGCCGCACGCAAGGAAATGCCTCCTTATTACGCACAAAATAATGATTCCTCCACCTGACATCAGGGACCCACCGAAAGGGCCTCTGTATTTCGCGAAAAAATGTTACTGCCGCTGACAGCTCGGACCCACCAGCTATATCTTCGCACGCAAGGAAGTGCCTCCTTATTACGCACAAAAAAATGAATACTCCCCCTGTTAGCTGGGACCCAGTATAGTGGCAGGCTGACTTGTGGGCCCACTAACTTGATGGGGACGGAGGGCTTTGTCAACTTAGTCAATATGCACGATTCTAGCTCCAGTGACCATACGATGTTCATCCAACGGCCGTAGTGCTTCTTCAACCTCTAGTCTTCTTGCTCCAGCCGCCCAAACCAGTGCCGGTCGTGCCTCGTGCTCCTGCCTCCCGTGGTCGGCTGCGACGCGGCGGAGGCCTCACCGCCCCCTACTACTCCCACCGCTGGCCAGGCCATCCCTCTACTCACCCACACCCCCTGTTATTATGCGGCGACGGCAGCCTCACACCGCAACGAACCAGTGAACCCTCGTATTCCTCTACGCGTGGGCATCCACTGTCGCGTCTTCCCCGGCTCCACATCGTCTCCTTCCTAGGCCTCGCCATCGTCCACCGCCCTGGTGCTCTCGGCGCGGCGTGGTCAACGTGGTCAAGGAATGGCTTCCATCGGACGTGGACTGTATGTGGAGAGCCTGAAAGCTGGGTCCACGGCCGCAGCAAGGAAGTGCCTCCTTATTATGTGCAAAATAATTATTCCTCCGCCTGACAGCGGGGACCCACCGGACGGGCCACCGTATTTCACGAAAAAAACGTTTACCCCTGACTGCTGGGACCCACCAGCTACATCTTCGCACGCAAGGAAGTGCGTCTGGGCAAAAAAAATGATTCGCCCCCTTGACTGCTGGGACCCACCAGCTACATCTTCGCAAGCAAGGAAGTGCCTAACAGTCGGGACCCACCTGGTCGAAGCGTACGTAGCGTTGTCATTCTGGTCGCGAACGTGTACGTACATATATACTGGTGGATGTAGAGGCACGCACGTGTCGTAGTAGAGGCGCGTACGTGTCGTAGTAGAGGCGCGCACGTAGCATGTACACGTACGTACAACGGCCAGGGTGCAAGAAAGAAAATACGGCCATGTATGTGTACATACGGGCGGGATCTCGAACGCCTACTCGCGCATAAGTACGGCCAGGGCTCGTGTACATGGCTGGGTCGGAACGGAGAAACAGCATGGTCGTTGTGTTCATGGGGAGGCAACGGAATCCGTCGTGTTCATGGGGAGGCAACGGAATGCGTTGTGTTCATCGGGAGGCAACGGAACGCGTGGGAGCCAACCGGCTGGGTCGAAACGGAATGCGTGGTCATGTTCATCGGGAGGGATTGGACGGAACAGGCGATGGAAACAAGGCCTGGCTTATCGCACAACGGAGGAAATGGACCTCCTACGTTCGGTACGGGGTCCTGTTGACCGGGAGGGGTCTGGCATACCGCAAAACGGAGGAAACAGACCTCCTACGGTCGAAACGGGGGTCCTGTTGATCGGGAGGGGTGTGGCGTACCGCAAAATGGACGAAACGGACCTCCTACGGTCGAAACGGGGGTCCTGTTGATCGGGAGGGGTGTGGCGTACCGCAAAACGGACGAAACGGACTTGTGTTGGAGCGCTACGGTCCAAACGGGGGTCCTGTTCATCGGGAGGGGTGTGGCGTACCGCAAAACGGGACTCCACGGGATACTGTTCATCTCCACCGTCGACCTCCTCCAGCCTCCACGGGCTCCTGTTCATCCAGCCTCCACTGCGCGCTACTCCACCCGCTACTGTTCATCCACCCCTCCATGGGCACCCCTTCACCGTCTATTGTTCATCCAGCCCTCCACACCACGGGGTCCTGTTCAACCACCCCTCCACAGGCACCCCTCCATTGTCTACTATTCATCCAGCCCTCCACCACACCACGGGGTCCTGTTCATCCAGAGGCAACGCCATCGCTCACTGTTCATCCACCCCCCCCCCCCCCCCGTGCGCAACGCTCACTGTTCATCCCAGAGGTAGCATCGATCAGCCTCAATTAGCAGCAGTAGCGAAGGAATCACTCGATCGGGTTCAGTTAAAAGCCGTCGATCGATCGCTCGGGTTCAGTAACACGTAGCCTGCACTACAATCGCTCGGGTTCAGTTAGAGCCCAACGCCTCGCTCGGGTTCAGTTAGAGCCGACGCCTCGCACACACGCGCGTACGTGTACGAGAGAAACACGCATCGCTCGGCCGCCAACCTCCCACCGTAACCGGGAACTCCCCGAAACTTTCCTCCCCCTCGCTTCTACCATGGTTTTTTCCGTCATGGACGGCCCAAAGAATGTCATGCAGCTGCGTCTCCGGCCCGCCCAGGACGAAAAGCCCATTTTCTGTCATGATTTTTTGTCATAGAAGTAGGAGCCCACCACATCTATGATGATACCGGGTTTTGTCACAATTATCATCATAGAAGTGTCATATGTATGACAGAAAAAAATTCATTCGGCCCAAAATGTCATGGATGTGTCTTTTTTTGTAGTGCGAGTTGGATGCACACCCACTTAGTTCTTTTTGTTGAGCTTTCATACACTTATATCTCTAGTGCATCCGTTGCATGGCAATCCCTACTCACTCACATTGATATCTATTAATGGGCATCTCCATAGCCCGTTGATACGCCTAGTTGATGTGAGACTATCTTCTCCCTTTTTGTCTTCTCCACAACCACCATTCTATTCCACATATAGTGCTATGTCCATGGCTCACGCTCATGTATGAAAAAGTTTGGTAACACCAAAAGTATGAAACAATTGCTTGGCTTGTCATCGGGGTTGTGCACGATTTAAATACTTTGTGTGGTGAAGATGGAGAATAGCCAGACTATATGATTTTGTAGGGATAACTTTCTTTGGCCATGTTATTTTGAAGAGACATAATTGCTTAGTTAGTATGCTTCAAGTATTATTATTTCTATGTCAATATTGAACTTTTGTCTTGAATCTTTCGGATCTGAATATTCATACCACAATTAAGAGAATTACATTGAAATTATGCCAAGTAGCATTCCACATCAAAAATTCTGTTTTTATCATTTACCTACTCGAGGACGAGAAGGAATTAAGCTTGGGGATGCTTGATACGTCTCCAACATATCTATAATTTTTTATTGTTCCATGCTATATTATATCCTATTTTGGACATTATTGGGCTTTATTATACACTTTTATATTATTTTGGGGACTAACCTATTAAGCGGAGGCCCAGCCCAGAATTGCTGTTTTTTTTGCCTATTTCACAGTTTCACAGAAAAAGAATATCAAACGGAGTCCAAACGGAATGAAACCTTCGGGAACGTGATTTTCGGAACGAACATGATCCAGAGGACTTGGACCCTACGTCAAGAAAGCAAATAGGAGGGCATGAGGTAGGGGGCAGGCGCGCCGTCCACCCTCGTGGGGCCCATGTTGCTCTACCGACGTACTTATTCCTCCTATATATACCTACGTACCCCCAAACTACCAGATACGGAGCCAAAACCCTAACTCCACCGCCATAACTTTCTGTACCCGTGAGATCCCATCTTGGGGCCTTTTCTGGAGCTCCGCCGGAGGGGGCATCGATCATGGAGGGCTTCTACATCAACACCATAGCCTCTCTGATGAAGTGTGAGTAGTTTACTTCAGATCTTCGGGTCCATAGTTATTAGCTAGATGGCTTCTTCTCTCTTTTTGGATCTCAATACGAAGTTCTCCCCCTCTCTTGTGGAGATCTATTCGATGTAATCTTATTTTGCGGTGTGTTTGTTGAGATCGATGAATTGAGGGCTTATGATCAAGTTTATCTATGAAAAATATTTGAATCTTCTCTGAATTCTTTTATGTATTATTGGTTATCTTTGCAAGTCTCTTCGAATTATCAGTTTGGTTTGGCCTACTAGATTGATCTTTCTTGCAATGGGAGAAGTGCTTAGCTTTGGGTTCAATCTTGCGGTGTCCTTTCCCAGTGACAGTAGGGGCAGCAAGGCACATATTGTATTGTTGCCATCGAGGATAACAAGATGGGGTTTATATCATATTGCATGAGTTTTTCCCTCTACACCATGTCATCTTGCTTAAAGCTTTACTCTGTTCTTTTGAACTTAATACTCTAGATGCATGTTGGATAGCGGTCGATGTGTGGAGTAATAGTAGTAGATGCAGGCAGGACTCGGTCTACTTGTCCCGGACGTGATGTCTATATACATGATCATACCTAGATATTCTCATAACTATGCTCAATTCTGTCAATTGCTTAATAGTAATTTGTTTACCCACCGTAATAATTATGCTCTCGAGAGAAGCCACTAGGGAAACCTATGGTCCTTGGGTCTATTTTCCATCATATTAATCTTTCATCAACAAGCTATTTCCTTTTCCGTTTTTATTTCGCTTTATTTACTTTGCATCTTTATCATAAAAATACCAAAAATATTATCTTATCATATCTATCAGATCTCACTTTCGTAAGTGACCATGAAGGGATTGACAACCCCCTTATTGCGTTGGTTGCGAGGATTTTATTTGTTTGTGTAGGCGCGAGGGACTCGCGCGTGGCCTCCTACTGGATTGATTCCTTGGTTCTCAAAAACTGAGGGAAATACTTACGCTACTTTGCTGCATCACCCTTTCCTCATCAAGGGAAAACCAACGCAGTGCTCAAGAGGTAGCAGGCATCTTCATGAGATTGTAGGCCGGATGGGTCGCCTCCATGAACTGAGCCAGAGCCGGGTATCCGAGGATGGCATTGTACGGGAGGCTGATGCGGGCGATGTCGAAGTCGATCAGCTCGGTGCGGTAGTTGTCGCGGGTGCCAAAGGTCACAGAGAGGCGGATCTGCCCCAAGGGGTTGGTGGAGGCGCCGCCGACCCCGGAGAAGGGCTTGCTGGGTCGGAGCTGTTGGAGTGGTACATGGAGAAGGCTGAAAGCCTCCACAGAGAGCACATTGAGACCAGCGCTGCTGTGGATGAGGGTCTTGGTGATAGCTACACTATAGATGGTGGGCATGCACAGCGTTGGGAGCATGCCCGAGCCGACGGTGGTGGCGGGGTGATCCCCCGTGTCGAAGGTAAGGTCAGCCTTGGGCGCCGCCCAACCCAGGGGAGCTCCTTGGCAGGCGGAGGCAGTGCCAATCTGGCAAAAGAACAGCTTGGTGTGACGGTCCGAGGGTGGTGCCTGCGAGCTGCCGAGGAGGGCCGCGACGAGGGGCGCCGGTGCCGCGAAGCACGCGATGAAGAGACCGCGCAGCTCCTCCCAGGAGGTCACTGAAGATCCTGGCAAGTTGAGCAGCTAGATGCGTGGCGCGCCGACCAGGGCCAGGGGAACAAGTCATCCATGACCTGGTCGTCGCCTCCGGCTTCGAGCACGGCCTTCTCATACGCCCGCAGGAAGGCCGCCGGATCTGCCGCGCCATCATAGTGGGGTGGCATCTCTGGCTTGAACTTGTGCGGCCACTGCACCTGCCGCAAGGTGTGGGTGAAGGCCCGGACGCCCGCGGCGCATCCACAGGCGCACGCCGGCCTAACCGGAGGGGTGGCGTCCTGCATGAAGTTTGACGAAGCAAGCGGAGAGGCGGAGCTTCGGCGCACCCCTACCTGGCATGACAAATGTCGGATTTCGGGTTCTGGCAAAACCCTTGAGGCTCGAACACGGGGGTGCGAACAAAGATCTCTCCTCCCTCTAGCTCATGCCCTCACCGCAATCTCAAGGCTTAGCGTGCCGAACTCGCAAAGCAAAGGGACATAAGGTTTATACTAGTTCGGGCCAACGATGTGGAGTAATACCCTACTCCAGTGTGGTGTGGTGGATTGCCTCTTGGGTTGAGGATGAACAGTTACAAGGGAAGAACAGCCTCCTAAGGAGAGGTGCTCTTGTGCTTTGTCAGTTGATGTGGTAGAGGATCGTCCCCCCTTCTAAGGTGGTGGCTAGTCCTATTTATAGTGGCCCGGGTCCTCTCCCCAAATATCAGGTGGGAAGGGATCCCACAACGGCCAATTTGATGGGGGACAGCTAGTACAAGCTATCCTGACAAAAGATCGTCTTCGCCTGCCAAAGGCTCTGGTGATGACACCGTCCAGGGCTCCACGGTGACCTCCATCCTGCCGTCCTGCTGGTCTTGGTCTTATTGCACCAATATGGAAACCTTTGATTGATGCCTCGGGACTCCGCGCTTGCGCTTGCCTCTTTAGCACCAAAAGAAACGGTCAGCCCGATCAGCGCAAAAGAAACGGTCAGAGGACACATCATATGGTTCACTGGGATGAACTGTGTGTGATTAGGCAACCCAAAAGAAACAGTCAGCCCCGATCAAGGTGTATGCGATGTACAATATACGGTTCACTCGGATGAACTGTTTGTGATTAGGCAAGAGAACAGAAACGGTTCAATATAAAAAGATGTGTGTGATATGCGGCAAATAGGTCTGTAATCAGAAATGTGTGCGAAGACCGATAATAACGCAGACGATTGCTTCTAATAAGACGTATGTCATATGCTCTGTCTACACAACATCTATTGGCCATTGTGGATCTCATTCCTATCAGCAAGGATGTGAAGAGGCATTCCTATCAGCAAGGACTAGTTGTTCCACCAGTAGCTCAAGTAAGAAATTTATCAAGTTAAGTGTGCTCAGGCTGGAGCAGCCATTGGATGGGTGACTGGATGGGAAGTTGTGTCGATGTTAAATTAGGTGATGGGATGGGTCATTTCGGTCAAATGACCGAAATGCCCCATTCCGTCAGCTAATTTAACCTCTAGGTCCTTGTTTTTATTTTTTAACACACGTTAAAGAAGGTCTACTGCATTACTTTTTGACAATGTGTGATACACAGCATACAGTTGATCCATCCGACCTATTTGTGATGGAATAGGCCGTGTGTGTTGTGGGCAAATGCTTGCTAGTATTCAACCGTTTGGGATTGATGAATTCATCACTGACGGGTTCCCTAGTGTGGTCCGTGTTCATCTGATCATCATCTACTTCTTGTGCTAGCTGGATGCTAAGTTTCCATTAGTTGATGGCGTTTTATGAACATGTCATCGTTTCCCGCCATTTCCTCACCTATTTCCCGCCACCCTGCTATATTGCGCATAGGGGGCGCGCGACACATGAAGGTGACAAAGCGCAACCTGTAGCACATCCACCTTTTCCAAGCATGCCAACCCGCCAAAGCGCCGCCTCAGCCATCAACCTCGTCAACGAGGAAAACGAGTAGGCGCCATGGCCCATCGAGGCCGAGACGCTCCCCTGCAACGCGATGGACGACGCCGTGATGAGCATCATTGCCAGGGTTGAGCAGACCTTTGGCGCATGGCGCTTGAGCGCCGCGAATCAAGATAGGCATGTCAGCACCGATAGGTTGTAGCTCGCCACACAACATGATCGATGGCGCACCGTAGAGCAAGCTAGGTGTTTCCACCCTGATAGGCTACGGCTCGCTGCACGGCGAGACCATTGGAGCGCCGCAACATGAGAGGCGCAGTGTGCCGCACAGCAAGAGCGGATCAAGCGGTGCTTGCCTGCTGTCGACACGGTGTCGCAGCTGGGTACACGTCCCTTTAGTACCCCCATTCCTCGCCAGGAGTGGGTAGAGGCCCTCAGCGCCATACTTGCACCAGAGGCTGGCCGCAGCGTACTTGCACCGGACGCCCGCCGCGCCATTCACATGGGTGTCGCCGTTCGCCTTGTCTGCGGCCCGCTGGATGCCAGCGCGCTGGTCTGTAGGCTCGACCGCCTCCTTGGCCCAGGTGTCCACCTAGGCACAGTAGAGGAACATGGCCATCACATCCTCGAGCTGGTGATCTCTGATGAAAAAGCCAACTTGGAGCTCGATATCGCGCTCCAAATGTACCGTGAGTGTCGGTGTCAAAACCGACGGATCTTGGGTAGGGGGTCCCGAACTGTGCATCTAAGGCCGATGGTAACAGGAGGCAGGGGACACGATGTTTTACCCAGGTTCGGGCCCTCTTGATGGAGGTAAAACCCTACGTCCTGCTTTGATTGTTCTTGATGATATGAGTATTACAAGAGTTGATCTACCACGAGATCATAGAGGCTAAACCCTAGAAGCTAGCCTATGATTATGATTGTTTGTATATCTATTGACTAGCCTGGCCCTGGTTTATATAATGCACCAGAGGCCTAGGATAACAAGAGTCCTAGCCGAATACACCGGTGGGGGAGGAGTCCTTGTCTTGACCACCAAGTCTTGTGGAATCTTCCTTGTATGCGGCAACTGTCCGAACTGGCCCACGAGTATACGGCCATGGGGGTCCTCAGCCCAATCTAACTGACCAGGAGACGATGTGGTGAGTACCCCTTAGTCCAGGACACCGTCAGTAGCCCCCTGAACCGGTCTTCAAGTTGGGGACACTCCTCGATTCTTCTGAATTGTTCTTCATCTTCGGTCGTCAGTCTTAAAAACTGGTTCAACAAATCTTCTTCGATCTTGAGGATCACCAACATGCATCCGAAGAGTTTATACGTTGGGTATCCGAGGAGCCCCTTTAAGTTTCCGGCCTTTATCAATGCCTTGTTATTTTTATGCCACACCTTGGGTTTGAAGTTGTTCTTGGGCGGCAGCGTCCTCTTGCGTCCGAGCTCCAACGCCGGACTATATTCGTGGTATCTTTTGCAGACGAGCACCAATGCCGGACCGCTTCCGAGCTCCAACGCTGCAATGTATCCGAGCTCCAACGCCGGACTATGTCCAAGCTCCAATGCCAGACTGTTATCCGAGCTCCAATGCCGGACTATATCCAAGGTGTCATAAATCACCTTGGTTCAAAAAAGTTGAAGGAGTTTAGCCGAGCTTAATGCCGAAAATGCCCTCTATGGAGCCAGCCACTAGCGCCCGAGCTTTATGCCGGACTTCTTCCGAGGTGGTGCACCACCCCGACTGCGGGCCGATTTTTTGTCAATATTTTTGATTGGTGCAATTTATTCTCTGCCGAGATATATAGCCAGTATCCCTCAAGGTGTGTATCGGTCTAAAACCCGAGATGCACCTGAAGGATGACATAAGACCGCTGATCCCAGTAGCCGCTGAGACTTAGGTTGATTTGCAAAATCGGCCTGAGGATCAAGTCCTAGCTCGGCAAAATACTTCAGGACACAAAAAGCGGCGTGCTCAGTCCTCAAGACTCAGGTTGGGTGCGGCCGACCAACCTGAGGATCAAAATCTCCTCGGAAACTATATTGCAGTTAAAATTTTCTGCATTGGACAAGCAATGTAGTAGCCCCCGAGACACTGGTCGGGTGACAACACCAGATCAGGGGATCGATGTGCCCCTTTAATATTTGTAAATAATAAGCCCGAAGCCTAGTAGCCCCCGAGCCTTAATGCGGGCACGGGTGGCCGAATTAAGGATCTATATCTATAGTAAAATCACAAATTATGTGTAATGACTCTATGTATCCAAGTACTTTATGTCATTAATGCTCGGATCCGCATTGTACAAAACTTTGTTGATCGCTCATCGGCTTCCACCTCCTCGGCCAGTAGTCGAGGAGTGTTTTTCCTACTTTATATAGCCTTTATGAGGGCAAAGATTTATGACAAACAAGGCAATCTGGCCATACGGTTCTATAAACAAAGGCACGCAGAGAGATATGTTATATTACTATTTAACATAAGAAATGTCTTCCAAAGAAAATAGTCCCGCTATCGGTTCCTTTCTTTGGGTTGTCATGCTAAGCATGATCATGAAACCTCAGCTCTAATGTAAGAGCAAAATATTGAGGATTTAGTTTGGGAGGCCAGTTACTAGCCCCCGGTAGTGTTCGGCGGCAGTCGAGGTCAAGCCGTAAACACTTCGGCCAATGTTATGAATGGCCCATCATTTAACACAGTCATCGGATCACCGACCAGTTTACACTTATTTGTGACAGTCATTTTTTGGCTTTCTCCACTGAGGTGCTTAACCATGTGAGCTGGAAGCACAATCACAGTGGTTCTCCCTTTGCACAGCTAGTCGAACAAAGCGGAACGTAGGAGGCAAGCGCAGGAGCCGGGTAACCCAACTATTGACTGAAGACACAATTCAAAACTGATGCGTATATAGCAACATCGGAGAATGTTTTTGCCGAATCTCTAAAGGTGTCCGGCGTTGCACTGCGAGACTTGTGCTGAAAACACACAAATAGTTTAAAAGTGCCAAAAGCTTGGAAAACCAAAAAACGTCAGTAAAAACATGACGTCCGAACAAGATCAAGTGTTTGGTGCCAATCCAAAAATTGGAAGAGAGAAAAGATAAATTTTTTTTGCTTCTGTCGTGTTTTGACAACGACCAAGAATAAAACACATTTACAGGTCATATATAAATTTTAAGAGCCCCCAAGTGACTTGGGTAAAAGAATTTTATATATAATGATTGTATGTACCGAAGTACTTATATCATATATGTGTTCACCCGAACTTTAAATGCGTCTTAACCAACCGTCGGCTTCTCCCTCTTCGGCCAAGGGCCGAAAAGTTTCATGTACTCCGCATGTCGAGAGTATCGACGGTGTTTCCGATGACCAAGCAATCAGGCCATAAGGCTGTAACAGACAAAGCGCGCTCAGGGAACTTATGCTATATTACTAACGAAGTGTAAGAAGCATCTTCGAAGAAAATAGTACCCCCACCGATACCTTTCTTCGGTGCTCGTTATTACTATGAGACTTGTGCAATAGATTTTTGTACTCATGAGTTCCGTTGTGTGCCGACCATGATTGAAAACAATAAGAGCGCTAGCTTTCGGCTTCACCCAGTCTGAGGTTAGAGCTTGGATGACCCGGTCGTGACAATTGCAGAGGTGCTCCCTTTACACCCTAGCCGAACAATCGGGAATGTAGGGGTAAACACAGGAGCGAGGCAACCCGGCTTGCAAATCGCTTAGGTCAATATGGTGCATATTGTGGCGTAATACACGAGCAAGGAACGAAGCCGTACAAGTATAATCATATGCACGAGGAAAAGCTCCATCAAGGGAGCCCCCAAATAAATGGGGTATTTGAACATGTGAGTCACAAAACAAAGTTATGACAAGGAACTTTGTCCTAAAAAACTTTGTACCGAAAAGTATAATGCTCGGTCGAACCGAACAAAATTTAAAACTGAAAGTTTTTTAGCATGAAAGCGACTTAGCTGGTTAATGTGCTCGATGTTGATGATGCAGGCCGAGATTGTGGCGGGACGAGATCCCGGCCCCCAAGCCGGTCCCGAGATGTCCGAGTAAAGAACTCAGCTTGATGAAGTGGTGACATAGCATAGTCGATGGGGGAGGTGAAAACCCCAGTCCGACCGCGGCGACAGAGCAGGCTGGCAGTGTGACGCCGAAGCCCCCAGTGTGTGTTAATGAAGTGATGACGAAGCCCCCGGTCCAGCCGAGGTGATGCGGTAGGTCGGTGAGGTGATGACAGAACCCCCACATTAGCACATTGGTGCGCCAAGGCAATAGCGCTGCCTGGCCGAAATCATTTACCTGTGCACAAAAAATAGTGCAATTCGGAGATAATAATGATCATGATAATAAAAAATCTCTGCATAATTAATAATTTAAGCAAAGTGAATAATAAAAGAAATATGGCATGTGCGCCGAACACTCGATAAGGTAGAGCTCTCTCGGCGATGTCGGAGTCCCGGGCGCAACTAAACACGTCGGTATGGCAACACGACCAACAAGGTGATCACATGAGCCGATTTACGCAGATTGGGACGGCGGCGTCGGCTTGCCGAAGAGACCACATGACGCAGTCGAGTTCGATCACCTATGCACATAAAATAGTGCGGTCCAAAAAGGATAGTTGTTTTTCACAAAAAATAATTTATTGAAAAAGATGTGGCCTGGCGTCGAAGTCATGTCGATGCAGGGCGTCGGTGTGACACGGTGAAGGCGTGGCCAAGCCTGATTTTGCAGGCCGGTGTGAGTTTCGGGTGCGGCATTAGCCGAACTGTATACGGAAACTAACCGAACCACTACGCCACCATTATTAATACGACCACCATTTGATAGACCTGTGTATAGATGATGAAACAAACTGGAGTAATAATTCCTTGGGAAAAATAAACCCATGCAAGACAAAATAATAGGATTAATAGCACCTGGTTTGTCTGTTGTAGCAATCTGATGAAAGGTTACTCCCAAACATGGGGCTAGATCCGCACACCCATTGCCTGATGGGTGATGAAGCGGTGGCATGGAGATGCTGGCAAAGGTTGGCTCGTCCAGGAAAAGCCCATGGTCCAGCTAATGTGATGAAGCTGGTCGGGTGGTGATGTCAAAGTCTCCGATGTAAGTCGATGAAGAGATGGTGAAGCCCTCGATATAGCCGAGGAGACGGAGCGGGTCGGTAAGGAGACGTTGCAGCTGCCGTGTCAGCCGAGGTGTTGAAGCAGTTTGGCATGATGGACATCGGCTTGAAGAAGCAATAGTGCGGCCATGCCGACGCAGGTCGTAACTTGTGATGCGGTCAATGCCGGTTTGATGAAGTGACCATGCGGCGATGCCTGTGTGCCCACTCCGTGTAATCCATGGGGCGGCGATGTTGGTGATGATTTATCCTTGGTGTTTCCGAACTCTTGTTCGCTCGCCGAGATGATGATTAGAAGAAGTTGAGCTCGGATCAAAAGGCGACGACGTGTCTAGCACAAGTCGATAGCCGTGGAGCAGCATTGCCGGACTGGTTTGACACCAGCATGATAGTGAAGATTACCTCAGAGGAGGCTTAAAGTTTTATGGGCACGTGTTTAAAAACAACGCACAATACCCTAGGAGAAAATTCCTTTAAGAAGGTTGTCCCATATCATGTTCATAAAGAAACATGAATTTGGGTCAGATCCGTATTCGCGCAGAAAATAGACCCGAAAAGTGATGCACTAATCGGAAGGTTCCCGGAGTTTGGATGGTCGGATCAAGCTGAAATTTTGAGGGGTGTTAGATATAGGAATTCCGCAGCCGATCAATGGTTGGATCTTCCAAAGACGTCCGAGCTAGGTGCTGGAGACCACGCCCTAAACTCGTCCAGATTCCCGTCCAGATTTGACAGGGCTCCGGTACATCGTAGATTGCCGGAGATTCCTTCATCGGAATTCGACAAAATTTTGCATGGTTGTTGTAAACTCAGTTCCGCACAATTCCACCAAAGGGATCGTCAAAGCGATGCTCTAAGAGGTGGTGGCAGCGGATACAAGTTTGCTGTTTGGAAAAACAGCACGGTCGCCCGAGGGCGATGTTGACGTTGAGCCCCCGAGCTCCATGGTTGATTCCTCCATGATCTTGATAGAGATCGGAGTTGATGTTGATGAAGGCCCTCGTCCGAACATGACGATCGGAGATGGAGTACAGTCCTCGGTCAAGCCAAGGTGACCAGTCGAGCTGGCGACGAAGATGCCGGCATCGCAGTTGAACTGCAGACAAGCCATCGATACTTTTACCGATCACACAGCAGAACTCTCAATAAAAGGACCAATGTCGGTGTCAAAACCGGTGGATATCGGGTAGGGGGTCCCGAACTGTGCGTCTAAGGCCGATGGTAACAGGAGGCAGGGGACACGATGTTTTACCCAGGTTCGGGCCCTCTTGATGGAGGTAAAACCCTACGTCCTGCTTTGATTGATATTTGATGATATGAGTATTACAAGAGTTGATCTACCACGAGATCATAGAGGCTAAACCCTAGAAGCTAGCCTATGAGTATGATTGTTTGTATATCTATTGACTAGCCTGGCCCTGGTTTATATAATGCACAAGAGGCCTAGGATAACAAGTGTCCTAGCCGAATACACCGGTGGAGGAGGAGTCCTTGTCTTGACCACCAAGTCTTGTGGAATCTTCCTTGTATGCGGCAGCTCTCGGAACTGGCCCATGAGTATACAGCCATGGGGGTCCTCGGCCCAATCTAACTGACCGGGAGACGACGCGGTGAGTACCCCCTAGTCCAGGACACCGTCAGTGAGCGTGTCGACCGCTTGGACGAACGTTTGCACGAGTTCAGGCAGAGCCAAGAGCTACCCTAGGCAAGGACTGCTGGTCATGGTCTCATGGACACATTTTATTTTAAAAAGTCGTTTGGACATGGATAGCTATGTATTCATAGCAATCATAGTATTGCTCTGTTTCAATGTATGTACTCTGTTTTCCATTCTTATATGTTCTGTTGCAATGTGTGTATATACGATTTCCATTCTATATATGTGGATGATAACAGCTAGATTCAAATTAGTATACAAAAACAGATAGAAAATGGAATTCATAATATATATACATATTAATTGTTCATTAGATCATCATAGAATATATATATATATATATATATATATATATATATAACATCATCACATATACGTGATGATACTTAACTACTAGGTACAATGCATAAAATTGAAAATGATCAATACTAAAACTAATAATCCCTCCTGGGGCCAGTATTCCGGCAGCCCCTCGCCAGCAGCTCCCTGGTGCGCGCGTCTTCCCAGTGCGGAGGCAGTACTCTGACTCCTCCGCCTTGCAGCGCTTGACGTACCGATCTGCCTCTTGCTGGAGGACGCGCGCAGTCGATCTTCCCATTTCATTGGGCGCCCACCGGAGCTCCTCGTCGGTGGCACATTGGAGCTTATCGGCCCATCTCCATGCAGTGTTGCGGCGCCCAGCGCCTATGACCTTCCTCGCGAAGTACCCGTCTTCGTACACCTCATCGTCATGATGACGCGCCTGCCCCCAAAGCTCCGCGGCCTCCTTTTTCCAGGTGGCATCACGGGCTTCACAAGCCGCCTGGTACCTGGCTTCCTCCTCCGCCATCTCCTTCTTGAACGCCACTTGCTTGGCTTTCTTAGCCGGCGGCATCGACTTCCATAGACAAATATTATACTGGCACCAAAACCAATCCAAAGTTGGGGGTCCGGCGCAACCTCGTTAGGCGGCGCGTAGGGGTCCTCGTCGCTGGTAATCGAGTGAGCGTCCTCGGGGGCGGCGACTCCTCGTGGCGTGTGGGCAGACCGGCAGCACCATTGTAGAGATTTTAGAGAGAGAGTGAGAGAGAGAGAGAGGAGGATGTAGATGAGAATGCAGGAGGGACGACATGAACAAGGTAGTATTTATTGGTGGCCGGATATAGATCGATGGGGACAGTACAAACACCGGTCGCTGGAATTTATGAGTACTTTAGTTTGAATTACACACGATTCCCGCAGCAAAATTCGTGTGTGAACATAATAGCTGACGGTTTCCAATGTAGAACCGTGTCTGATTAATGATCCCTGCCATTCACCTACCAAACCTCGAGCCGCGAGATAGACTGCCAATCGTGTGGGGGCCGGTTGTCTTGCCAGATCTTTACATTTTCTTTTTTGAACACCATATATTTACATTGTCTCATGATTTTTTTACTCGCACACAAGTAAACAAAAATATGATTTTTCAAACCGTTTCGGTTAGGTATTGCATGTAGATGTAGTTCAAATTTGAATTACAGTCATTAAATGGTTAGAAAATCACTTAAATGTCTTTAACAGGTCAAATGACCCCTGAAAATTTCCAAATTTTCACATGACAGTTGTATTAGTGCATGTTAAACATTGGAAAAAATTTGAAGGCCATAAGAGGAATCTAGCTCCCATCCGTCAGCAAACATGCATTGTTCCCTCTCGGAACCATGAACCTTCAAGTGAGTTGCTCCGGTTTGTGAGGGGTGTGTGTCCAAACTTTCGTCAAACATGCCAATTTTTTTACCATATCAGCTTGGTGGCATGACATTAAATCAAGTAAGGTTTCATGTTTTCTGATCATTTTTTAATTGTTTGGAATTAAAATGCTATGGCATGCACTCCATGCATGTTCCCATGCCTTGACACCAATATGTTCGAAATTCCCTTATAATTTACTGCACATGGAATTAATTCGCACACAAGTACACAAAAAATATGATTTTTCAAACTGTTTTGGTTAGGTGTTGCATGTAGATGTAGTTCAAATTTGAATTATTGTCATTAAATGGTTAGAAAATCACTTAAATGTCTTTAGAAGGTCAAATGACCGCTGAAATTTACCAAATTTTCACATGACAGTTGCACGTTAAACGTAGGAAAAAAATTGAAGGCCGTAAGCAGAAGCTATCTCCCGTTCGTCATCAAGCATGCATTGTTCCCTCTCGGAACCATGAACCTTCTAGTGAGTTGCTCCGGTTTGTGAGGGGCGTGTGTCCAAACGTTCGTCAAACATGCCAATTTCTTTACCACATCATCTTGGTGGCATGACATTACATCAACCAAGGTTTCATGTATTTCTGATCATTTTTCTAATTTTTTGAATTAAAATGCCATGTCACTCCATGCATACGTATGCATGTGTCCATGTCGTGAGACCAATATGTTTGAAAATTCCTTCTAATTTATTGCACATGGAATTAACTCGCACACAAGTACACATATATGATTTTTCAAACCGTTTTGGTTAGGCGTTGCATGTAGATGTAGTTCAAATTTGAATTACGGTCATTAAATGGTTAGAAAATCACTTAAATGTCTTTAAAAGGTCAAATGACCCCTAGAATTTTCCAAAATTTCGCATTACAGTTGTAGTAGTGCATGTTAGACGTAGAAAAAATTTGAAGGCCGTAAGAGGAAGCTATCTCCCGTTCGTCATCAAACATGCATTGTTCCTTCTCAGAACCACGAACCTTCTAGCGAGTTGCTCCGGTTTGTGAGGGTGTGTGTTCAAACTTTCATCAAACATGACAATTTCTTTACCTCATCATCTTGGTGGATGACATTAAATCAAGCAAGGTTTGATGTTTTTCTGATGATTTTTTAATTTTTTGGAATTAAAATGCCATGGCATGCACTTCATGCATGTGCCTATGCCTTGACACCAATATGTTTGAAAATTCCTTCTAATTTACTGCACATGGAATTAACTCGTGCACAAGTACACAAAAATATGATTTTTCAAACCATTATGGTTAGGCGTTGCATGTAGATGTATTTCAATTTTGAATTACGGTGAATAAATGGTTCGAAAATCACTTAAATGTCTTTAAAAGGTCAAATGACCCCTGAAATTTACCAAATTTCCACATGACAGTTGTATTAGTGCATGTTAAACGTAGGAAACAATTTGAAGGCCGTATGAGGAAGCTATCTCCTGTTCGTCATCAAACATGCATTATTCCCTCTCGGAACTACGAACCTTCTAGCGAGTTGCTCTGGTTTGTGAGGGGTGTGTGTCCAAATGTTCGTCAAACATGCCAATTTCTTTACCACATCATCTTGGTGGCATGATATTACATTAACCAAGGTTTCATGTGTTTCTGATCATTTTTCTATTTTTTTGAATTAAAATGCCATGTCACTCCATGCATACGTATGCATGTGTCCATGTCGTGAGACCAACATGTTTGAAAATTCTTGATTTACTGCACATGGAATTAACTCGCACACAAGTACACATATATGATTTTTCAAACCGTTTTGGTTAGGTGTTGCATGTAGTGTAGTTCAAATTTGAATTATGGTCATTAAATGGTTAGAAAATCACTTAAATGTATTTAAAAGGTCAAATGACCCATAGAAGTTTCCAAAATTTCACATTATAGTTGTAGTAGTGCACGTTAGACGTAAAAAAATTGAAGGCCGTAAGAGGAAGCTATCTCCCGTTCGTCATCAAACATGCATTGTTCCCTCTCAGAACCACGAACCTTCTAGCAAGTTGCTCCGGTTTGTGAGGGGTGTGTGTCCAAACTTTCGTCAAACATGCCAATTTCTTTACCACATCATCTTGGTGGCATGACATTACATCAACCAAGGTTTCATGTGTTTCTGAATTTTTTTGAAATTAAAATGCCATGCCACTCCATGCATACGTATTCATGCATATGTGTCCATGTCATGATACAAATTTTGAAAATTCCTTCTAGTTTACTGCACATGGAATTAACTCACACACAAGTACATAAATATGAATTTTCAAACCGTTTTGGTTAGGCATTTCCTGTAGATGTAGTTCAAATTTGAATTACGGTCATTAAATGGCTAGAAAATCACTTAGATGTCTTTAAAAGGTCAAATGACCCCTAGAATTTTCCAAAATTTCACATTACAGTTGTAGTAGTGCACGTTAGACGTAGAAAAAAATTTGAAGGCCATAAGAGGAAGCTATCTCCCGTTCATCATCAAACATGCATTGTTCCCTCTCGGACCACGAGCCTTCTAGTGAGTTGCTCCAGTTTGTGAGGGATGTGTATCCAAACTTTGGTCAAACATGCTATTTTTTACCACATCATCTTGGTGGCATGACATTACATCAACCAAGGTTTCATGTGTTTCTGATTTTTTTTGGAATTAAAATGCCATGTCATTCCATGCTTAATTGTGTCATAGTCGTTAGACCGATATGTTTGAAAATTCCTTCCAATTTACTGCACATGAAATTAAATCACGCACAAGTACACGAAATATGAGTTTTCCAACCGTTATGGTTATTTGTTGCATGTACATGTAGTTGAAATTTCAATTATGGTCATTAAATGGCTAGAAAATCACTTAAATGTCTTAGAAGGTCAAATGACCCCTGAAATTTCCAAAATTTGACATGACAGTTGTATTAGTACTACAAAATTTCTCATTCATTTAAAACACCATCCGTTGGCACTTTATTCCAAATTCGTCTTGCACAACTAATAAAAAATATCTACAACATCACACAAAGTTGTTTTCTAGGAACCGTTTGCGATGGAAATATATGGGTCTATTTAAGTCTCCCTCCTTAAGCTTCGTCGGCTCGTCTGCTCTAGTGCCGGCAACCCCCAAATCCACGAATCCTGATCCCCATTCCCGCAGCCCCTTCTTGCAAAGATGGCGCCATGGAAACGCTTCGTGAAGGCCCGTACGATGGCCGCGTCCCCCCCCCCCCCCCAGCGTCGCCGCCTGCGCCGAGAGCGCGGCCGTCTACGCCGAGAGTGCTGACGCATCCACATTGAGCGCGTCCGCTTCCGCCGAGAGGGCATCTGCCGCAGCCGACAGTGCAGCTTCAGCAGCCGAGACGGCTGCAGCAGCTGCTGCGACGACGTCTACAAACGCCGAGAGCGCTCGAGCTGCCGTCCATGCCGCTGATGTCGCCCTGGCCCGGGTCAAGGCCATCCACGGCAAGATCGAGGATGCACACGCCAAGATATTCCAGGCCACCTTGGACTCCAGCATGCAACTCACGTCTGAAAAGGTGGCGGTGGCCATGGAGCACCTGCTTCCTTATGAGGTCACCGAGCAGGAGCTCAAGATGCAGGAGGCAGCGGAGATCGAGGAGCGACGGGAGGAGGAGTTGCGCGTGGCCGAGGTCGAGGTAGAGAAGAGTCTGTCTGTCGAGGAATCGGCGGTGGAGTACCAACGCGAGCTCTGGCGCAACCACTACTACGAGTAATACAACCTTGAGGGCGGCGCCGAGGACGAGGACGACAACACGGTCGACTTCAGCAGGGGGGACGCGGAGTCCACCAACGGCGGCATGTCGAAAGGACAAGTCATCAACGTCTCATCTCACACCGGCAATGCATAGGCCGGCGCGGCGGCGGATTTTGAATTATGCGTACTTAGGATTTGTTTTTAATGCTGGTCTTTTGTTCGAGCAATGTTTAGGTCAACTAGCTTTGTGTAATTACTAAAATTGCTCGATTCAGTAAGTGTGGTCTGTCTGCTATATGCTCTTTTGTGTGCCCAAATTAGCAAGTGATGTTAAATTATGCAATGACATACCCGGGAAAATTTCCACCAAAATTTGAATTATCAAACTCATCCCATGCGCGTAAAGCAGAAGAATCGTTTGCGATGCACACAGTCGTACAAAGTGAATGGTCCAGCGGCACCGCGCACATTCAAAGTGAAGGTGCCCACCTTGAGACCAAAATTTGAATTATCAAACTCATCCCATGCGCGTAAAGCAGAAGAATCGTTTGCGATGCACACAATTGTTCAAACTGAATGGTCCGGCGGCACCGCGCGCAAAGTTTCCCTCCACATTTCCAAAATTTTGGCCTACCTCCAAAATATCTACCCCTTCCCCCCTTCCCCACCCCCTTTTATCCCCGACCACAAGTCACATTTCCCCTGTTTCCTCCTTCCTTCCTTCCTTCCTTCCTTGCTAAGCTATAGCCGCTTCCTCGCTCTCGGCATCTCACATCCTACCGCCGTGGTCGTCATGGTCTTCTTCAAAGACATCTCTAGTGGTTCCTCCTCCGGCAACTACTCCTTCACCACCTGGGTATGCCTCTCTTCTCTCTCTCGGGCTATGACTTGGAATGAAGGGTTTTTACCCGGAGGTCGATTTGAGTCGTTTCTTCCTCTTGTATCTCCCTAAGACCATCAGTGGCAACGAATGGAGTGGGTGGCTATAGATCTATCTGCTCGTTGTCACCATCAATCTCCATGCGTGAAGCTAGTTGCGTTTGGTTTTGTGGACAGTGGGAGGAAGTTTCTGGCATGTGCAGACAAGGTTAGACCCTCTTTCGTTGTTAAAAATCATTTGTTAGATGTGATTCAGACACTGTCACGGTCCCAACCCATTCATACAACGCCTTCAACCAAACACATCTTAAGACAGTGTCACAGTTTGTACTTAGTATCTTAAATTGTTGCCATCTCATCAGCGGTGCCATTAGAAAAATATTTGGCACCGCTTCAGTAGTTTGTGCAGCCAACTTTGGTCCACACATCTGAGCAGCCAAGCCGTAAAATACTAAATATTTATGGCACGAAGGAACTGGGCATCGGAGCAACTACGTGCTCTGGAGTCTGGGTCCCTAATTTTTTTTCCACTGCATCAGCTCGCCAGTGCAGGGCACCGGTGCGAGATGTAGGAATAGTTGTCTTTACCCCAGTTTTGGCATACATAGTGGACGGCCTTAGTGTTATTAGTTCTATGTTACTGAATTTGTGCATGTACACACCTGTGAGTATCAATTTGCTGTCATCCAAACACTATCGCTATGTTGTTGCAGTTATATTTACCTTCCTCATAAAATGTTCAATTTGTTATTTATTGTACATGATTAAGAACTTGTAGCGTCGTTGTAGTTAATTATAGCTTCTGATGTTCCAGAATTTGGTTGTTGTCTCAGTACCAATTATTTCATTTGCACATTGATCTTTTTGAGAAGATATGTCATAATTAACATGTTTCTTAAGTTTTTCAAAACAAGCATTGGTGATTTTCTATGTTGCTATAAACCCATTTCCCCTACAATTGTTACTGATCTAGTTTAAAGTATTATTGGATGAACGGAAGTGTTCTTACTTGGAGTGGGTTGATCAAGAGTGGCCATAGTCTTTGAAGATGTGCCTAACGAAGCTCTGGAGCATGTATGAGGAAGAGAACACACGCAGGCTTAGAGAAAGTCTTGTCAACGCTAAAGCATATTTCAAGATGCGGGATAAAAAGTTGAAGGTGGAGAATGAGCTCAGATTTTTTAAATCACACTTTGCTAAGATGGTGTTGGCGAAGGAGGACGCACTTTCCCAGTTGGCCCGTGCAAAACGGGTTCTTACTAAACTGAAAGCAGAGGTGGATAAGACGAGCCTAGATGATCTCGATTAGGGAAATGAATATATTGTTCTTATGAAGTCGAACTAGCTATACATTGTACTGTGATGTTTTCATGTAGCTACCGTACTGTGATGTTATAATATATTTATGTGCCTGATATGAAATTGGCAAACAGCTGTTCGATATGAAATTTGAATTTGCGTTGTAATGGAATTATTAATTGTAAACTAATAAACCTGCTAAATGTGTCATGGATCTTTGCAAATGGTTCTAGCAGTAAAAGCGCTTGCGATGGATAGCCCAATGCCACACAATTTTCTTCATCAAATCGTGTGTGATATAGTTGATAAAAGCAAACAGTTAACCAAGGAAGACCGTGTCTGATAGTTACACCTTTCAGACACGAGCCTACACATAAAACTATGTGGGATGTACGTCCTAACGGAAACGTTGTCCCTGGATTGACCGTGTGGGATGTACATATGAACGGAAACGTATTCCTTGGATTGAGTGTGTGTGATATACATACGAACAGAAATGTTTTTCTGGGGTTCACCGTGTGGGATGTACATACCTACGGAAATGATTTCCTCGGATTACCGTGTGGGATGTACATACCTACGGAAATGATTTTCTCGGATTACCGTGTGGGATGTACATACCTATGGAAATGATTGGGTTTCGATGCCTCGCCCAATCACACACGGCCCCAACCTGGGTCCTAGGAGGGCCTATCCCCGACGATTTCTGGGTCGTGTGGGAAGGACACCCAATCGCACACACTCACTTGTTGACGGTTCCAAATGTCATCGCGGAAAGAGGTTAAAAACCATTTATTTAGGACCGACGCGCACCAATGCATCATGATTCCACCGCAACCTCTTTGCCTCTCTAGGGTTTGCAAACAAACGCCTCAACCTTGGAATTAAAGGCAAGTACCAAACAACCTTGAACGGGATTCCTGTCTTGATCTCGTCGTCTAATTTGTACTTGTACTTTGCTCTCCTGCGCTTGTATCGTGCATGTTTGCATGTGGGACATGCACGAAAATCTTTGTACTCACCACGGTACAATATACAATCATCCACACAAGCGTGTATCTTCTGTACTTCAAGTTCCAATGGACAAACAATTTTGTTTGCTTCATTCGTGCTTCTGGGGAGCACATTATCTTCCGAAAGAATTTGTTTCAAAAGACCTAACATCTTTGTGAAGCCCTTGTTTGATAGACCATTTGCTGCTTTAAATCTGAGAAGTGCCAGGGTGGCACTCAACCTGGAATATTTCTTTTTGCAACCTGGATACAATTCTTTCTTGGAGTCAACATCAATGGTTGGCAGATCCTTGTACCCAATCATATCCTTTTCTGGGCCATCGCCCGCAATCATAGCAGCAAAATCTGGCATATCAAGATCGTTGTCATCTGTGTCGATGTCCTGGTTTTCCACTTGGCGTTTCGGCTTTCCGGTGTTCCATTGGTAGCTTGACGCCTCTGCCCTGATGTTAGATTCAACATCTATGTGACGCTGATCGGGGTTTGGCATCTCGCTGCCCTGGGTATCTTCATCCATGACCTCCTCTTCACCGTGTCTGGTCCAACGTGTATATCCATCCATGAATCCCCTAGAGACTAGGTGCGTCTGGACATCTGCAACTTCATGTGACTCTATATTGGCACAATCAGTACATGGACACAGGATGTAATCCACATCACCAATTCTCCTCTTTGTACTTTCAGCCAAATTCATGAACTCTGTCACGCCACTGATAAAATCTGCGGTTTTTCGACACTTCATCCATCGAGATCGTTCCATCTGCAGCACACGAATGGTAATTAAAAACAAAACAACAACATTATACACGGATTAACTGCTGCACAAAGATGCATACATAAATCACATGGTTTTATTTTAATAATTACTGAGGGCGCTCCATGTTGTTATCCGGACGTGCAATGACAAAAACTTAATGGCCAGTCAATTTGCACGAAGAGCACTGGTTACAACACTACACTTAGGAATTGAATACCTCAATTTAGCCACTCACGAAAGGAATACCTTAATTAATTAGCCGCGCGGCGACCTCCACCCAGCAGATAGACAAGCATGATGTGGCGGCACGCCGAGACAACAGGGTCGAGGAGCAAAGCTTAGTGCGGTTGCCGCCTGAAGTTCGACATCCACTATCCCGCCATCGACCGCTATGGATGTGCTCAAATCACGCTGCCGTCGACCTCGATGGTTGAGCTCCTCCTGTCTCCCGCCGCAGACCAAGGATTGGCCTCCTATGACGCCGCCATCGCCCACCGACCGAGGATTGACCTCTTCTCCGGTAGCCGCTCCCTAGGCCACCGCCGACATCTCTATATGCAGAGCGGCTGTTTTTTTACGGATATCCGCGGAGCGGCTGTTTACATGGTATCTCACCGTAACTCAATTATATGGACAGGGTAGTACATCACATACGGTTATGTAATGGCAACCGTGTCTAACCTATGTTGTCTTCTCACACTGTTTGGTGCGGAAATCGTGTGTGACGTTGTAATACCTAACACAAACGACATGTACAAACAATATGCTATATACAACATATATAGTGCCATTAGTAGTTCCCGACCGTTAGCTTATCTCCACAGTTTCCCCATTTCCCCCAAATCCCTGCATAGCCTCCAAATTCCCTCGCGTGGCACTGACATTGGGGGCATGCGGAGGAGTGGTGCTGATGGCTTCGGTGTGGCTGCTCCTGCTTGTATCGCCGCCACAACGGCGATCACCGCCGAGCACTTGCCTAAGGTCATCAGAAGGCAGGTGTACTATGGATCCGAATCGTCCTGTCAGGTTCCAATCTATCCCAATCTTTTTTAGCATGTCCAAAGTATCGTACCTTGCTGAATCCGTCCTGAATGACCCCCCCCCCCCAGGAAAGCGATCTGCCGCCGTATCCGGAGCTTGACTCCAGACTCCCGCAACGCGAGTTCGACACTGAGTTTTGCGCCACCGAGAAGTACCAAAAGAAGAGTTGTGTGCACGGGCACACTCCCGCTCGACATGTATGCACGGAGGGATTCGACATTGGCAGGCGGTTTCTCAGTTGCCCCTTAGAGGTTAGTGCTAATTAAGTTCATCATTTTACTTCAGTTAATGCCACCGCTCATCCAGAATACTATTTAACATTGGCAGGGATATGAGGCTTGTGCCTTTGTTAACTGGTTGGATGAACAATGGCATGGCAGGGCTCAGAGTGTTATCACCAAGCTCGCAGAAGATAACGTAAAGCTGAAGAAGAAACTGGCTGATTTGGAATGTACAATCAGTACGATGAAGCAAGAAAGAATCAATCACAGGCAATAGATGAAAGCAATGGACAAGAAGGAACTAGCATGTGTAGTTGTGGTTGTCGCATTAGCCATGTTCTATGCGCTGTTTGCAACGATGTTTAGGGGTTCTGTTTGACAATATTGCTAAAGCACATCTAGATGTGCTCTAAGTAATGCACATCTAGGTCCTATGCCATTGATGTTACAGGAAGATTCATGCAGATATTTTTCTTCGTCTTTTTCCTTTTCCTCTCTAGTTTGATTATTACTCGCTTTATCAATAAGAAGAGCTCAATGTATTGCTTGCCACATGTCCTACATACTGCGTTCGTACCGGTACCAGTGCATAATCCCAAAACTCGTTCCTTGTTTTTGTCCTGAAAAAGGAAACCAGCCAAATAGCCAATAGGAGTCATGCGCAACCCCGGGAATTTGGAGCGACAAGGTATAATTGTGGTTGATTATATCAGCGGTTAGATAATACATCAACCCCCGCTTCAATTCCCTCCCCCCCCCCGCTTCAATTGGCAGTTCCTCTTCTCTGCATACCCCCCGCGCTTAAGTGTCCACCATCTTCATCGTCCCTAGCAGGTCGTGCTACACACTGGCACACACTCTGCATTCATGTCGAGCGAGAGCGAGGATGATAGTTCGGCTAGCAGTCTGGCGCTCGATGATAGGTCAACACCGGAATCATCCCGCTCGTCTTCCATGAGTCTAGCGTCGAGCCCAGGCCTCGATTATATCCGGTTCATGGAAGGGATGCCGCCTCCAGAGTCCTCAGACGACAACTAGACGGACGAGGAGCCATCGGAGGATGAAGAAGAGGACGACGAAGATGAGGAGGAGGAATGGTCGAATGAGGAGGAGGACGACGACGACAGCAACAATGATGACGAGGACAGCGGCGATGAAAAGCCAACGGTCAGCGGCAAGAAGCGTCCTCGCCAAGACGATGTCGCGGGGCCATCCAACAACAACAACAAGAAGAAGGACTAAATTAAGCAGACCGTATATATCTTTGTTTATCTTGTCAATCTCATCGCAAACGGTTAGTATTATGTATTTGATAGAGATCTTCTACATTATCTCCCACATGTTGGTTTGTTGAACTGTGTGCCCGGATGAGCACACAATTCACAAAAAAGACCGTATGGGTTGTCTATAATGATCGCACACAATTTTGATTACCATCCTGTTTGCCGGGTATCACACACATCTTGTTACGCCGAATAGTTTCTGTTAACCTCAATCATCGCAAACGGTTAATCGGAGTGAACTGTATGCCGTATATCGCACACACCTTGATCTGGCTGCCTATTTCTGTTGTTCTGTCTCATCGCAAACAGTTCATACAGATCAACCGTATGCCCTTCATCGCACATGCAACTAAAATCTGAACCCTGTTTGATGCATCCTCCATTGCAAACGATTTGCACCTTTTTGACGGTTTTCATACACCACCATTTTTTATTATTGCATCGCACACAGTTTCTCGAAGGGTCTCTGATCGTAGTGTTGCGTTAGCAGCATCCTACAGTAGTGACACATCGACCTCTATTCAACATGCATCTAGAGTATTAAGTTCATAAGAACAAAGTAACGCATTAAGCAAGATGACATGATGTAGAGGGATAAACTCAAGCAATATGATATAAACCCCATCTTTTTATCCTCGATGGCAACAATACTATACGTGCCTTGCTGCCCCTACTATCACTGGGAAAGGACACCGCAAGATTGAACCCAAAGCTAAGCACTTCTCACATTGAAAGAAAGATCAATATAGTAGGCCAAACTAAACCGATAATTTGAAGAGACTTGCAAAGATACCAAATCATGCAGATAAGAATTCAGAGAAGAACCAAATAATATGCATAGATAATCTTGTTCATAAACCCACAATTCATCGGATCTCGGCAAACACACCGCAAAAGAGTATTACATCGAATAGATCTCCAAGAACATCGAGGAGAACTTTGTATTGAGAATCAAAGAGAGAGAAGAAGCCATCTAGCTAATAACTATGGAACCGATGGTCTGTGGAAAACTACTCATGCTTCATCGGAGAGGCAATGGTGTTGATGTAGAAGCCCTCCGTGATCAATTCCCCCTTAGGCAGATCACCGGAAAAGGCCCCAAGATGGGATCTCACGGGTACAGAAGGTTGCAGCGGTGGAAAAGTAGTTTCGTGGCTCTCTGTGATATTTCTAGGGTATAAGAGTATATATATAGGCGAAAGAAGTATGTCGGTGGAGATATGTTGGGCCCATGAGGGTGGGGGCGTGCCTACCCCCCTGGGCGCGCCCTCCTGCCTCGTGGCTGCCTCGTAGAGTTCCACACTTCGACTCCAAGTCTTCTGGATTGCTATTGCTTTCGTTCCAAGAAAGATCATCACAAAGGTTTCATCCCGTTTGGACTCCATTTGGTACTCGTTTTTCTGTGAAACTCTAAAATAGGCAAAAAAACAGAAACAAGCATTGGGCCTCCGGTTAATAGGTTAGTCCCAAAAATAATATAAAAGAGCATATTAAAGCCCATTAAACATCCAAAACAGATAATATAATAGCATGGAACAATCAAAAATTATAGATATGTTGGAGACGTATCAAAGCGCGAGAAGGACTCAGATTGAGCTGAGTCCGGGAGGCCCTCGGAGCCGTGCCTCGTCAGCTACCGCGGTCATGCGGGCCGCTTTTGCTCGTCCTTTCCTTTCTTCCTGTGTTTTGAAAAGGGTAGATGGCCCCGCTGGGGCGTGTAATGAATTGTGATCTCTATGCTGTTATGCTATGTTTATTGCTCCGACGTTGTTCGTGCTTCACATAGATGCAAAAAGAGGAGGGGGTGACTTAGCTTGATACGCTCGGGGTAGTTTCCTATCTCAGGAGGGCGCGCCTCCTGGCATCTAGTGAGGCCGCCTCCTTGTTGCCGACTCGGAATCCGCTGACCTTGGGAGGCGTCGGAAAGCTACATAGTTTGTTAGGACATCTGTCGGGTGCCTTACTCCTCCTTACGCGAGCCCTCAGGCATGGGCTAATCATGGCTTAGCGCACCGCGTCACGGTACCCGTGGGGCACGGACTTAGGAGGGTGCGCCAATCACGAGCTCAATTGAGGGTGCCTCAAGGAGATCAAGGGAGCCAAAGCTCTGGGGAGACAGGGCTTTGGCGAGGTGTGTCCGTGGTTTAGGCTAGCCTAGCGCACGCACACACCTGCCCAGCCCCCGCGTGGGGCGCATGAGGGAGAACGTCGGGCAACTACCATCCTCCCTGATGCAAAACAAAGAAGCGAGCGAAGAAGTAGAGGAAAAGGGGGCTCAACGAAGCAATCGAGAAATGCCAGAACTCCAAATTTCATAAAATAAAGTTGCAACCAGCTAGAGAAAGCAAATGAACAGCCGCGTACGGCACCTAGTCTAGTCTTCTCACTAGTGCGGAGCTAAGTGCTGCCACTAGGACGTGGGAGGGAGCCCCCGAGGCCCGAGGGCGGCACTCCGGAGACTCTGGGGCGTGTACAGGCTCACTCATTATTATGTGAGAGTGCCACGAGCAGAGACCTTCATAGGCACTGGGCCTTGCTTCATGGGTACAACTTCCGGAGGTGCTAGATGTTCCAGGCGTTCGGGATGGGGATCCCGTCCTGTGTCTCCAAGTGCACAGCGCCAGGCCTGGAGATGCGGCAATCCTAAACGGGCCCTCCCACATGGGTGAGAGCTTATGCAGCCCTTCCCTGGAGAGCACCCGCCTCAGGACAAGATTGCCCACCTAGAGCATCCTGGAGTAGACGCTGTGGCAGTGGTACCGCCGCAGCGCCTGCTGGTACCTTGCCGCACGGAGCGAGGCTTGGCGGCAGCGTTCCTCCCCCAGCACGAGGTCCATCCCCCACATGGCGTCCTGACGTGCCTCGTCGAATGCCAAGACCCACGCGGAGAGATGCTTGACCTCGTGAGGGAGAACTGCTTCAGCTCCGTAGATGATGAAGAACGGGGTCTCGCCTGTTGGCTTGGTGGCGGTGGTGCGGATGGACCACAACACGGACTGGAGCTCGTCGTGCTAGCCCCTGCCACATGCCTCGAGCTTCTTCTTGAAGGTCCTTGTCTTGAGGCCTCTCAAGACCTTAGCGTTGGCGCGCTCAGCTTGGCCGTTGCTCCTGGGGTGTGCCACTGAGGCGTAGCATATCTGCGTTCCAAGATTAGCACAATATGTTTTGAAGAGATTGCTAATGAACTGCGAGCCGTTGTCGATGATGATGCAATTAGGGACTCCGAACCGGCTCACGAGGCCCTTGATGAACTTAACTATGGAGCCGGCTGGGATGGTGCGGACGGCTTCTACCTCCGCCCACTTGGTGAACTTGTCGATGGCGACGTAGAGGTAGCGGTAGCCCCCGGGCGCTCGAGGGAATGGACCCAAAATATCCAGCCCCCAAACCACAAATGGCCACGAGAGAGGGATGGTCTGGAGGCCCTGGGCAGGCTGTTGGATTTGTTAGGTCTAGAACTGGCAGGCCTCACAGGATTTCACCAGCTCGGCTGCGTCGTTGAGTGTCGTGGGCCAATAGAATCCGATGTGGAACGCCTTGCCCCCCAAGGTGCACAACGGCGAGTGATGCCCGCAGTCTCCGCCGTGTATGTCAGCTAATAGCTCATGCCCCTGCTCCCTGGAGATGCATCGCAAGGAAAAATCATTCGGTCGTTTTCGGTACAGCTCACCATCCTAGATGTAGTAGGTTGTAGCCTGTCGAGCTACGTGCTCCGCATCCTCCTCCTTCTTTGGCAGATCCCCTTGTAGCAGGTACGCCTTGAATTCTTTAGTCCAGCACCCCTCCTGTGGTTCAAGCGCGAGGAGCAGGCGCGCTCCTGAGGTCGGGCCACAGGCGGGAGCTCCTGAGGTTGGCGGCGGCTCCGCGGCCGGAGGGGCCGCTGAGGGCTTGAAGAGCCGCTCCTTGAAGACGGCGGGCTCCTGGGGCTGGCGTCTTGATGCCCTCTTGGCGATATCATCAGCTTCCTTGTTTGTTCCATGGGGCACATGCTACAGTTATAGGCCCAAAAAGTGCTTCTCCATTTTTCATACCTCCGCGAGGTATGCCTCCATGTGATCGTCCTTTGGCTCATACACCTTATTGGAGAAGTTGACGAGGAGCCGACAGTCGCCCTTGATGGCGAGGTGCTTCACTCCCAAGTCTGCCGCGGCCTTAAGGCCGGCGATCAAACCTTCGTACTCCGCAATGTTGTTCGAGACCTTCTCACCCCGCTGGAAGAAGAGCTGCAAAGTGTAGTGGAGCTTGTCCTGGGTAGTACAGCTCCAGCCCCCGCGCCCTGGTGCGCGAAGGCGTCATCGAAGTACATGACCCAGCCGTCTGGTGCTTCGCTCCCTGGCGAGAGAGACCAATCCTCACCTGCTTCGAGCCCTGGAGCGTCAGTCCATTTCGCCACGAAGTCAGCGAGCACGGCTCCCTTGATGACCCTAGTGGTGCTGAACTCCAGCTAGAAGGCCTGCAGCTCGATGTTCCACTTAGCGACCGTCCCCACTGCGTTGGGACTTCGAAGTAGGGCCAAGGTAGTGAAGCAAATCGCCCCGGCAAACCCTTTCAGAACCATGGAAAGCCCGCCAGAGGTCAAGAGAAGGAAATCTGTGAAGATGAGAGTGATGGAGGGGATGAAGAGGAAACTAGTGAGCAAGCGTTTCAGAAGGCCACATACGCCCTGTGAATTGACGGAGGTGCATCTTTGCACGCTTCTCACCGCCAGCTCAAGCGGTGGGAGAGAGAGGTCAATATCATGGAGCCAGCGCCAGAAGCACGAAAGCTGCTCAAATGGTCCAGTACGCCCATTATCTTTGACGAAGAGGACCATCCTGGCCGTACCACTGTGGTAGGATGTTTGTCGTTGTTGGTCTCTCCAACAATCCGCAACCTCAAGGTCACAAAGATGTTATGGACGGCGGGGCTGGGTTGAATCTGATTTCCTCGATAGTCATCAGCAAACTTCAGATAGGAGAAGATGAGCTAGAGGTTACCGGCACATTTCAAGGAGTTAATCCCGGCAGGAGCCATCCTAAAGAAAAGATCACGTTGCCAGTAATGTTTGGGGGAGAACTGAACTACCGGACTGAGAGGATTGTGTTTGATGTGGTTGATCTCCCCCTGCTGTACAATGGGATTCTGGGATGCCTGGCCCTGGCTAAGTTCATGGAGGCATCTCACTATGCCTACAACACCTTGAAGATGCCCAGGACACTGGGGTCATCACAATCCCATCAGATGAGAAGGATGCCATTATTTGTGTGGTCGCGGCAGAGGCCGTGACCGCTGCAGCTCCCACCAAGGAAAGCAAAGGGAAGAAAAGAGGCTGTAAGACCTCCAGCAAGGAGTCCGGGAAGCGTGCCCCCACCGAGTGCACGGCACCCGTTGACGGCGTGCCGGAGTGTTCTAACAGCAATAAATCCAAAGTTGATGCACCCCAAGTGAAGAAGGTCCCGGTAGGGCTGGCTGGCGTTGATGGTACTTTTACTATCAGCGCCACCCTCGATGATGAATAGGAAAGCGCGCCCATTGCCTTCCTGCGGGTGAATATCGACGTGTTTGCCTAGCAACCATCTGATATCACTTGTGTTCCTGGGGAGGTAATCGAGCATCACCTTGATGTCTGCCCACATGCCCGACCTATCAAGCAAAAAGTACGGAAGCAGGCTTTGGAGAGGCAGCAGTTCATTGTAGAAGAGATTAAGAAACTTGAGGCAGCTGGTTTGGTCATATGACTATTGCATCCCACATGGTTGGCAAATCCACTGGTAGTCCGGAAGGCTAATAGGAAATGGAGGCTTGCCATAGATTTCACAGATCTCAACAAGGCATGCCCGAAAGACCCATTTCCCTTGCCGCGTATTGACCAGATTGTGGACTCCACTTTAGGTTGTGATTTGCTCTCCTTTTTGGACGCATACTTTGGGTACCACCAAATCATCATGTCCAAGGAAGGTGAAGAGAAGACACCGTTCATCACCCCATGTGGTACGTACTGCTTTGTTTGTATGCCATTCAGATTAAAGAGTGTCGGGTCCACTTTTGCAAGGGCAATCCAGATTGGTTTTGAGCCACAGTTGCACAGAAACATAAAAGCCTATATGGATGATATTGTGGTCAAGACCAAGGATAAGGCCACCCTTGTTTAGGATTTGGAAGAGACATTTGATAATCTATGAAAGATCAATCTGAAGCTTAACTCGGAGAACTGTGTATTTTGTATTCCCTCAGGCAAGCTGCTTGGGTTCTTTGTATCACACCGCGGGATCGAAGCCAACCCCGACAAGATCAAAGCCATCGAGTAGATCTAAGCGCCAAGGATAGTAAAGGATGTGAGGCGCCTGACGGGATGTGTTGTCGTGTTAAGAAGATTCATCTCCAACTCTGCTAAGCATGCCCTGCCATTCTTCAAAGTTTTGAAGAATGTCGGCCCTATGAAGTGGACCCCGGAAGCGGATACAACTTTGCAAGAGTTGAAGGCCTACTTGTCCTCTGTGCCTACCTTGGTTGCCCCTAAACCCTAGGAGCCGTTGTTGCTATACCTAGCTGCGACCAACCAAGTGGTCAGTGTGGCTCTGGTAGCGCAGAGAGAAGTGGATGGGGCAGAAAGTGAGCAGAAAACGGCAGAGTCAGAGAAAGATCAGGAAAACAATGAGCATGGCAATGATAGCAACCCCAAGGACATGGCAAGGAAGAAAGTGGTGCAGTGCCCAGTGTACTTTGTCAGCTCCCCATTATAGGGGGCTAGATCGAGGTACTCTGGCATTCAAAAGTTGATCTTTGGTCTCATTATGGCCTCAAGGAAACTTCGCCACTACTTCCAAGCCCATGAGATCACGGTTGTTACCTGTTTTCCGTTGCAAAGGATACTCCGAAACCGTGAGGCTACCGGTAGAATAGTGGAGTGGGCTTTGGAGTTATCCGGATTTGGTTTGAAGTTTGAGAGCACATAAACTATTCAGAGCAGTGCATCGATAGAGTTTATTGCAGAATGGACGCCAACCCCCGATGAGAAAATAACAGAGACAGTCACCCCCGGCAAGGAATCGCCCCAAGAATGGATTATGTATTTCGATGGTGCTTTTCCCCTACAAGATGCAGGGGCTAGCGTGCTTCTCATCGCTCCCTCCGGGGAACACTTGATGTACATCATGCAAATGCATTTTGCCCGAGAAGAAGCAACCAACAATACAACTGAGTATGAAGGACTCCTTGCCGGGCTCAGGATTGCAGCAGAATTGGGAATCAAGAAGTTGATTCTTCGAGGAGATTCACAGATTGTGGTGAGACAAGTCAACAAGGATTACCAAAGGCCATTGATGGAGGCATAGGTCAAGGAAGTGAGGAGATTAGAGGAGCACTTCGACGGATTGCAAATAGAGCACGTACCCCATGCGAAAAACAGCATAGCTGATCATCTTTCTAAGTGTGTTGCACAGAAGCTTCCTTTGGAGCCAAGAACTTTTGTTCTCCATCTCACTCAACCCTCCGTATCCCCAGCAACAATGGCCCGGAAGAGGATAAAGTTGGACACCGGAAAGCCCCTCCCGGTCGAGCCGCCCACTCCTGGCAGATTCCCTGCCGGAAACAACTCCTCACAGCCTACCGGACCACCCCCTCCAGCTGCGTCCATGAACCCCGTGAACGAGGCTGGTGCTCCTGCCGCAGAGGAGGTGCCGCTAGTCCTCATTGCCGAGCCCCAGGCTCCAACTAGGGCAAGGCACATTGTCCGCTTTCTCCAAACTGGAGAGCTTCTCGGCGACCAAGATGAAGCTGAAAAAGTAGCCCGGAGGGCCAGTATGTATTAGTTTGTCGATGACACTCTATACAGAACGCGGCCCAATGGTGTGAAATTGAAGTGTGTCTGTCAGGAAGAAGGAAAGGAACTGATGGCTGAGATTCACAGAGGAATGTGCGGCTCCCATATTGGATCAAGGGAATTAGTTGGGAAAGCATTTGGGTAAGGATTCTATTGGCCCACAGCCCTCCAAGATGCGCTCGATCTCGTCACAACATGTGAAGCCTGCCAGTTCCATTCCAAGAAAACACACCTGCCTGCCCAAGCTCTTGAAACAATCCCTCTATCATGGCCATTTTTGGTCTAGGGGCTCAATATCCTCGGCCCCTTCCCTCGAGCAATTAGGAGTTTTGAATTCTTGTTCGTTTCCATCGACAAGTTTACAAAGTGGGCGGAAGTGACTGCCGTGAGAAAGGTGACTGCTCAGTTAGCTATCAAGTTCTTGAAAGAATTGGTGTGTCGTTTTGGAGTTCCAGCAAGGATCATCACCGACAACGGCACCCAGTTCACGAGCCACGCCTTCATGCAATATGTTCATGCCCTCGGATGCAAGATCTCATTCGCCTCTGGGCACACCCCCGGAGCAATGGACAAGCTGAGAGGGCGAACGCTAAAGTGCTACCTGGACTCAAGACAAGAACTTTCGATACAATGCAGAAACATGGCAGGCGGTGGATCGAGGAGCTGCCGGTAGTTCTCTCGTCCCTCAGAACACCAAACCGAGCTACCGGGCAGACTCCCTTCTCCCTGGCCTACGGGGCAGAAGCAGTTATCCCCGTGGAACTCATTTACGGGTTGCCTCGAGTGCTTGCTTATGATGAAGTAGCGCAAGATCAGCACCGGCATGATGACGCTGTGCTACTCGAGGAGAACCGTCTCCGGGCTGCTACGCGTGCTGCACGCTATCAGCAAGCCCTGAGTCGCTATCATAGCCGCAGGGTTCATGCCCGGTGGTTTGAGGAAGGTGACCTTGTCCTTAGGCGTGTTCAGTCCGCCAAGGGTACACACAAGCTGTCACGGAAGTGGGAAGGCCCTTACCGGCTAGTACGAGTCACTAGACCTGGCGCGGTCCGTCTAGAGACCGGAGATGGCACTCCATTGCAAAACTCATGGAATATTGAGCATCTCCGCAATTTCTACCCATAAGGCACGGCTGTCGGGCCCTGCCCGGCAGCCACCCTTTTGTGCAGGCCTTGCCTCAGTTGCATGTAACCCCTTGTACATGTTGGGGAACACAGTAACTAATTTTTTTACCTACGATCACGCAAGATCTATCTAGGAGATGCATAGCAACGAGCAGGGAGAGTGTGTCCATGTACCCTCGTAGACCGAAAGCGGAAGTGTTTAGTAACGCGGTTGATGTAGTCGAACGTCTTCATGATCCAACCAATCCAAGTACCGAATGTACGGCACCTCCATGTTCAGCACACGTTTAGCACGATGACGTCCCTCGAGCTCTTGATCCAGTTGAGGATGAGGGAGAGTTCTGTCAGCATGACGGCATGGCGACGGTGATGATGAAGTTACCGGCGCAGGGCTTCGCCTAAGCACTACGACGATATGACCGAGGTGTGTAACTGTTGAGGGGGGTACCGCACACGGCTAAGACAAATCTTGGAGTGCCCCCTGCCCACGTATATAAAGGAGGGAGGGAGAGAGGCCGGCCCTCCTAGGGGCGTGCCAAGTGCAGGGAGTCCTACTAGGACTCCCAAGTCCTATTAGGATTCCCTTTCCTTTTTAGAGTAGGAGAGAAGGAAAGAGGGAAAGAGGGAGGGAGTAGGAAAAGGGCAAGGGGGGCACCGCCCCTTCCCCTAGTACAATTCGGACCCATGGGGCGCGCGCCACCTCCTATTTTTCTGCCTCCTCTTTTCCCGTATGGCCCAATAAGGCCCATTACTTCTCCCGGTGAATTCCCGTAACTCCCCGGTACTCCGACAAATAACATAATCATTCGGAACCTTTCCGATGTCCGAATATAGCCTCCCAATATATGAATCTTTACCTCTCGACCATTTCGAGACTCCTCGTCATGTCCGTATCTCATTCGGGACTCCGAACAAACCTCGGTCATCAAATCACATAACTCATAATAAAATTGTCATTGAACATTAAGCGTGCGGACCCTACGGGTTCAAGAACTATGTAGACATGACCAAGACACATCTCGGTAAATAACCAATAGCGGAACCTGGATGCTCATATTGGTTCCTACATATTCTTCGAAGATCATTATCGGTCAAACCGCATAACAACATATGTTATTCCCTTTGCCATCGTTATGTTACTTGCCCGAGATCCAATCATTGGTATCCGCATACCTAGTTCAATCTCGTTACCGACAAGTCTCTTTACTTGTTCCGTAATGCATCATCCTGTAACTAACTCATTAGTCACATTGCTTGCAAGGCTTATAGTGATGTGCATTACCGAGAGGGCCCAGAGTTACCTCTCGGATACACGGAGTGACAAATCCTAATCTCGTTCTATGCCAACTCAACAAACACCTTTGGAGACACTTGTAGAGCATCTTTATAATCACCCAGTTACGTTGTGACATTTGATAGCACACAAGGTGTTCCTCCGGTATTCGGGAGTTGCATAATCTCATAGTCATATGAACATGTATAAGTCATGAAGAAAGCAGTAGCAATAAAACTAAACGATCATCATGCTAAGATAACGGATGGATCTTGTCCATCACATCATTCTCTAATGATGTGATCTCATCTATCAAATGACAACACATGTCTATGGTTAGGAAACTTAACCATCTTTGATTAACGAGCTAGTCTAGTAGAGGCTTACTAGGGACACTCAGTTTGGTCTATGTATTCACACACGTACTAAGTTTCCAGTCAATACAATTCTAGCATGAATAATAAACATTTATCATGATATAAGGAAATACAAATAACAACTTTATTATTGCCTCTAGGGCATATTTCCTTCAGTCTCCTACTTGCACTAGAATCAATAATCTAGTTCACGTCAACATGCGATTTAAGACCAATAGTTCACATATTTATGTGATTAATTCACATCTCCATGTGATTATCACCCAAAGGGTTTACTAGAGTCAATAATCTAGTTCACATCGCTACATGATTAACACCCAAAGAGTACTAAGGTGTGCTCATGTTTTGCTTGTGAGAGAAGTTTAGTCAACTGGTCTGCCATATTCAGAG
Source organism: Triticum aestivum (assembly GCF_018294505.1). Classification (NCBI taxonomy): domain Eukaryota; kingdom Viridiplantae; phylum Streptophyta; class Magnoliopsida; order Poales; family Poaceae; genus Triticum; species Triticum aestivum. Next base: position 541,979,442 of record NC_057797.1, on the reverse strand, counting down.
TCATGTGTATTTTGCAAATTTTCTTTGTCTACAATGCTCTGCATGGAGCTACTCTAGCTAATTGCTCCCACTTTCAATATGTATCTAGATTGAGATTTAGAGTCATCCAGATCAGTGTCAAAGCTTGCATCGATGTAACCCTTTACAACGAACTCTTTGTCACCTCCATAATGAAGAAACATATCCTTATTCCACTAAGGATAATTTTGACCGATGTTTAGTGATCCACTCCTGGATTACTATTGTACCCTCTTGACAAACTCATGGTGAGGTACACAATAGGTCTTGTACACAACATAGCATACTTTATAGAACCTATGACTGAGGCATAGGGAGTGACTTTCATTCTCCTTCTATTTTCTGCCATGGTCGGGTTTTGAGTCTTACTCAACTTCATACCTTACAACTCAGGAAAGAACTCCTTCTTTGACTGATCCATTTTGAACTCCTTCAAAATCTTATCAAGGTATGTACTCATTGAAAGTCTCATCAAGTATCTTGATCTATCTTTATAGATCTTGATGCCCAATATGTAAGTAGCTTCAACGAGGTCTTTCTTTGAAAAACTCCTTTCAAACACTCCTTTATGCTTTCCAGAAAATTCTACATCATTTCAGATCAACAAATATGTCAGTCACATATACTTATCGGAAAGGCTGTAGTGCTCCCACTCACTTTCTTGTAAATACAAGCTTCACCGGAAGTCTGTATAAAACTATATGCTTTGATCAACTCATCAAAGCATATATTCCAACTCCGAGATGCTTGCACCAGTCCATAGATGGATCGCTGGAGCTTGCACACTTTGTTAGCACCTTTAGGATTGAGAAAACCTTCTGGTTGCATCATATACAACTCTTCTTTAATAAATCCATTAAGGAATGCAGTTTTGACATCCATTTGCCAGATTTCATAAAATCCGGCAATTGCTAACATGATTCGGACAAACTTTAAGCATCATATGAGTGAGAATCTCATCGTAGTCAACTCCTTGAACTTGTCAAAAACTTTTTGCGACAATTTGAGCTTTGTATATAGTAACACTACTATCAGCGTCCGTCTTCCTCTTGAAGATCCATTTATTCTCAATGGCTTGCCGATTGTTGGGCAAGTCAACCAAAGTCCACACTTTGTTCTTCATACATGGATCCCATCTCAGATTTTATGGCCTCAAGACATTTTAAAGAATCTGGGCTCATCATCACTTCCACATAGTTCGTAGGTTCATCATGGTCTAGTAACATGACTTCCAGAAAGGATTACCGTACCACTCTGGTGCGGACTATACTCTGGTTGACCTACGCGGTTCGGTAGTAACTTAATTTGAAGTTTCATGATCATCATCATTAGCTTCCTCACTAATTGGTGTAGGAATCAATGGAACTGATTTCTATGATGAACTACTTTCCAATTCGGGAGAAGGTACAACTACCTCATCTTGCCTTTGGATCTATGACAGAAGGTGTACCCAACAGATTCCTTTTTGGGTATCCTATGAAGACACACTTCTCCGATTTAGGTTCGAGCTTATCGTTTGAAATTTTTTCACATAAGCATTGCAACCCCAAACTTTTAAGAAATGACAGCTTAGGTTTCTTGCTAAACCATAGTTCATACGGTGTCGTCTCAACGGATTAGATGGTGCCCTATTTAACGTGAATGCAGTTGTCTCTAATGCATAACCCCAAAACGATAGTGGTAAATCGGTAAGAGACATCGTATATTGCACCATATCTAATAAAGTATGATTGCGACATTCGGACACACCATTACACTGTGGTGTTCCAGGTGGTGTGAGTTGCGAAACTATTCCACATTGTTTCAAATGAAGACCAAACTCGTAACTCAAATGTTCACCTCCGCGATCAGATCTTAGAAACTTTATTTTCTTGTTACGATGATTTTCCACTTCACTCTGAAATTCTTTGAACTTTTCAAATGTTTCAGACTTATGTTTCATTAAGTAGATATACTCATATCTTCTCAAATCATTTGTGAAGGTCGGAAACCCGCCGCGAGCCTCAACACTCATCGGACTACATACATCAGTATGTATTATCTCCAATAAGTCAGTGGCTCGCTCCATTGTTCTGGAGAACGAGTCTTAGTCATCTTGCACATGAGGCATGGTTCGCAAGCATCAAGTGATTCCAAAATCCCATCATCATGGAGTTTCTTCATGCGCTTTACACCAATATGACCTAAACGGAAGTGCCACAAATAAGTTGCACTATCATTATTAACTTTGCATATTTTGGCATCAATATTATGTGTATCACTCTGATCAAGATTTAGTAAACCATTTACATTAGATGTAAGACCATAGAAGGTTTTATTCATGTAAATAGAAAAACAATTATTCTCTGACTTAATTGAATAACTGTATTGCAATAAACATGATCCAATCATATTTATGCTCAATGCAAACACCAAATAACATTTATTTAGTTCCAATACTAATCCCGAAGGTAGAGGGAGTATGCGATGGTGATCTTATCGACCTTGTAATCACTTCCAACACACATCGTCACCTCGCCCTCAACTAGTCTATGTTCATTTTTAACTCATGTTTCAAGTTACTAATCATAGCAACTGAACCGGTATCAAATACCTAGGGGCTACTATGAACACTAGTAAAGTACACATCAATAACATGTATATCATATATAATTTTTATCCTTCTTATCTGCTAGTATTTGGGGCAGTTCCATTTCCAGTGACCATTTCCTTTGCAATAGAAGCACTCAGTTTCAGGCTTGGGTCTAGCTTCGGGCTTCTTCATGGGAGTGGTAACTTGCTTGCCATTCTTATTGAAGTTCCCTTTATTTCCCTTGCCCTTTTACTTGAAACTAGTGGTCTTGTCAACCATTAACACTTGATGCTTTTCTTGATTTCTACCTTTGCCGATTTCAGCATCGCGAACAACTCGATAATTGTTTTCGTCATCCCTTGCATATTATAGTTCATCACAAAGTTCTAGTAACTTGGTAATAGTGACTAGGAACTCTGTCAATCTCTATCTTATCTCGAAGATTAACTCCCACTTGATTCAAGTGATTGTAGTACTCAGACATTGTGAGCACATGCTCACTAGTTGAGCTATTCTCCTCCATCTTGTAGGTAAAGTACTTGTCAAAGGTCTCTGATACGTCTCCAACGTATCTATAATTTTTGATTGTTCCATGATATTATATTATCAACCTTGGATGTTTTATATGCATTTATATGCTATTGTATATTATTTTTGGGACTAACCTATTAACCCAGAGCCCAGTGCCAGTTTCTGTTTTTTCCTTGTTTTAGAGTATCGCAGAAAAGGAAAATCAAACGGAGTCCAATTGACCTAAAACTTCGCGGAACTTATTTTTGGAAGGAAAGCAACCCGGGATACTTGGAGTCCACGTCAAGGAAGCTTCAAGGAAGCCATGAGGTAGGGGGGCGCGCCCACCCCCTGGGCGCGCCCTCCACCCTCGTGGGCCCCTCGTGGCTCCCCTGGCGTACTTCTTCCGCCTATATATCTCCATATACCCTAAAACGATCGGGGAGCACAATAGATCGGGAGTTCCGCCGCCAGAAGCCTCCGTAGCCACCGAAAACCAATCTAGACCCGTTCCGGCACCCTACCGGAGGGGGAAATCCGTCTCCGGTGGCCATCTTCATCATCCTGGTGCTCTCCATGACGAGGAGGGAGTAGTTCTCCCTCAGGGTTGAGGGTATATACCAGTAGCTATGTGTTTGTTCTCTCTCTCTCTCTCGTGTTCTTGAGGTGATACGATCTTGATGTATCACGAGCTTTGCTATTATATTTGGATCCTATGATGTTTCTCCCCCTCTATTCTCTTGTAATGGACTGAGTTTTCCCTTTGAAGTTATCTTATCAGATTGAGTCTTTAAGGATTTGAGAACACTTGATGTATGTCTTGTGTGGGATACCCGTGGTGACAATGGGGTATTCTATTGATCCACTTGATGTATGTTTTGGTGATCAACTTGCGGGTTCCGCCCATGAACCTATGCATAGGGGTTGGCACACGTTTTCGTCTTGACTCTCCGGTAGAATCTTTGGGGCACTCTTTGAAGTACTTTGTGTTGGTTGAATAGATGAATCTGAGATTGTGTGATGCATATCGTATAATCATACCCACGGATACTTGAGGTGACATTGGAGTATCTAGGTGACATTAGGGTTTTGGTTGATTTGTGTCTTAAGGTGTTATTCTAGTACGAACTCTAGGGCTGTTGTGACACTTATAGGAATAGCCCAACGGACTGATTGGAAAGAATAACTTTGAGGTGGTTTTGTACCCTACCATAATCTCTTCGTTTGTTCTCCGCTATTAGTGACTTTGGAGTGACTCTTTGTTGCATGTTGAGGGATAGTTATGTGATCCAATTATGTTATTATTGTTGAGGGAACTTGCACTAGTGAAATTATAAACCCTAGGCCTTGTTTCAACGCATTGCAATATCGTTTACGCTCACTTTTATCATTAGTTACCTTGCTGTTTTTATATTTTCATATTACAAAAACCTTTATGTACCATCCATATACCACTTGTATCACCATCTCTTCGCCGAACTAGTGCACCTATACAACTTACCATTGTATTGGGTGTGTTGGGGACACAAGAGACTCTTTGTTATTTGGTTGCAGGGTTGTTTGAGAGAGACCATCTTCATCCTACGCCTCCCACAGATTGATAAACCTTAGGTCATCCACTTGAGGAAAATTTGCTACTGTCCTACAAACCTCTACACTTGGAGGCCCAACAATGTCTACAAGAAGAAGGCTGTGTAGTAGACACCAAGCTATTTTTTGGCGCTGTTGCCGGGGAGCATAGCTCTATTCTTTGAGTCACTTGGGATTTATATCTGCTTATCATTATGAAGAACTTGAAAGATCCAAGAACCAAGATTTATCCCTCAACTACGAGGGGAGGTAAGGAACTGCCATCTAGCTGTGCACTTGATTCACCTTCTGTTTTGAGTAAGCTTGCGACACCTAAACCTGCTTCTGCTATTCGTTCTGATATGTCGCATGTTATTGATGATGCCACTTCTGCTATGCATGATACTTATGATGAAACTACTTCTATGCTTGATACTACTGTGCCACTTGGTGAATTTCTTGACGAACAACTTGCTAGGGCTAGAGAGATTGAAAATATTGAATCTGATAATACTTATGAAATTGATGATGAAGACTTGCCTGTTATTGCTAAGGGTTATGTTTTTGATAAAGAAGCTTCTTTAGATATTTTATCTTGCAAAGATAGATACAAACTCAAGAGGTTATTAGCTAAATGGAATCAGCAATCTCTAAATGCTAGAATGAAACCTGACCCTGCTTTTGCTACTTCACCTATCTGTGTTACCGATAAGGATTATGAATTCTCTGTTGATCCTGATATAATTACTTTGGTTGAATCTGATCCTTTTCATGGCTATGAATCTGAAACTATTGTGGCACATCTTACTAAATTAAATGATATTGCCACCCTGTTCACTAATGATGAGAGAACTCGCTAGTTTTATATCCTTAATATATTTCCGTTCTCATTAAAGGGTGATGCTAAGATATGGTTTAATTCTCTTGATCCTGGTTGTGTGCGTAGTCCCCAGGATATGATTTATTACTTCTCTGCTAAATATTTCCCTGCTCATAAGAAACAAGCTGCTTTAAGGGATATATATAATTTTGCGCAAATTGAAGAAGAGAGTCTCCCACAAGCTTGGGGAGGCTTCTCCAATTACTTAATGCTTTGCCTGATCATCCTCTTAAGAAAAATGAAATGCTTGATATCTTTTATAATGTACTAACCGATGCCTCCAGAGATTACCTGGATAGTTGTGATGGTTCTGTTTTCAGGGAAAGAACACCGGATGAAGCTGAAATTCTATTGAATAATATGTTGACAAAGGAAAATAATTGGACACCTCCGGAGCCAATTCCTGAGCCTATTCCCAAACCAACTCTGAAGAAGAGGGGTATTCTATTTCTCAGTCCTGAAGATATGCAAGAAGCAAAGAAATCTATGAAAGAAAAAGGTATTAAAGCTGAAGATGTTAAGAATTTACCTCCTATTGAAGAAATACATGGTATTAATTTACCGCCTGTTGAACAAACATATGGTCTTAATCCTTCACCTATTGAAGAAACTCATAGTCTTGATAACCCGACACAGGTAGTAAAGGTAAATTCTCTCTATAGATATGATAAAGCTAAAATCCCATTTACTAAGTTTGCTAACCCATGCTTAGATGAGTTTGATAAATTTATGGTTAAGCAAGAAGATTTTAATGCTTATTTTGGTAGACAATGGAAATACAATTCAAATATGCTTGAATAGTTGGGTGATTATATGGCTAATGTCAAAGGTGAACTTAAACTTATTAGTAAACATGCTTCTATGGTTACCACCCAAGTAGAACAAGTACTTAAAGCTCAAAATGATTTTCTCAACGAATTAAATAGTAAGAATAATGATAATGCTATTAGAGTTATGACTAGAGGTGGTAAAATGACTCAGGAACCTTTCTATCTTGAAGGCCATCCTAAGAGAATTGAGCAAGATTCTCAGAGAAATAATATAGATGCACCTAGTCCTACTAAAAGGAAGAAAAAGAAAAATGACACGACTTTGCATGCTTCTAGTGAACCTATTACTAAAACACCTAAGAATCCAAATGATATTTCTATTTCTGATGCTGAAACACAATCTGGTAATGAACCTGAAACTAGTGATAATGTTAATGATAATGTTCATGATGATGCTCAACCTAGTAATGATAATGATATAGAAATTGAACCTATTGTTGATCTTGATAACCCACAATCAAAGAATCAATGTTATGACAAGAAAGATTTTGTTGCTAGGAAACACAGTAAAGAAAGAGAACCATGGGTTCAGAAACCCATGCCTTTTCCTCCCAAACCATCCAAGAAAAAGGATGATGAGGATTTTGAGCGCTTTGCTGAAATGATTAGACCTATCTTTTTGCATATGTGATTAACTGATATGCTCAAAATGAATCCTTATGCTAGTATATGAAAGATATTGTTACAAATAAGAGAAAGATACCGGAAGCTGAAATTTCCACCATGCTTGCTAATTATACTTTTAAGGGTGGAATACCAAAGAAACTTGGAGATCCCGGTGTACCAACTATACCATGCTCCATTAAAAGAAACTATGTTAAAACTGCTTTATGTGATCTTGGAGCTGGTGTTAGTGTTATGCCTCTCTCTCTATATCGTAGACTAGATTTGAATAAGTCGACACCTACTGACATATCTTTGCAAATGGATGATAAATCAACTGCTATACCTGTCGGTATTTGTGAGGATGTGCCTGTTGTAGTTGCAAACGTTACTATTTTAATGGACTTTGTTATTCTTGATATTCCTGAGGACGATAGTATGTCTATTATTCTTGGAAGACCTTTTTTGAACACTGCAGGGGCTGTTATTGATTGCACTAAAGGCAATGTCACTTTTCATGTTAATGGTAATGAGCACACGGTACACTTTCCGAGGAAACAACCTCAAGTTCATAGTATCAACTCTATTGGAAAATGTCCATCGATTATATTTGGAGGTTTTGAATTTTCCCTTCCACCTGTCAAGAAGAAATATGATATTCTTATTATTGGGGATGTGCATATCCCCGTTGAGGTAACATAGTGTTATTCGAAATTTCTCCGGTTCCATGTTATTCGGAATGAGTTCGTTAACAAGACTTGATCAAACTTGTTAGTGGATTCCTTTTGATGATCATGAGATGGATGAAACTAGAAGGCACAACCTTCTGTACCCCACTTTTACTTTCTGTTATTTATATTAAATAAAATAAAATTAGTATTTTTCTGTCTGTTATCTGAATTATCCGTGCAATATAAAAATACCCTGAAAATAAAAGTTCTCCAAATGCCCTGAAATTTAAATATGATTTTTTCTAGAATATTTTAGAATGTTTGGCACTGAGAACACAGCGGGGGGTCACCCACCTGCCCACGAGGGTGGAGGGCGCACCCTACCCCCTGGGCATGCCCCCTGTCTCGTGGGCCACAGTGGCCCTCCTCCACTTATCCTTTCACCCACACACTCCTTCTTCCTCCCACAAACACGAATAACCAACTCAAACCCGAGTCCAAGCTCGTTTTGCTGCCATTTTCGATCTCCTTGCTCAACGCACCTCTCACAAAACTGCTTGGGGAGATCGTTCCTTGGTATGTGACTCCTCCATTGGTCCAATTAGTTTTTGTTCTAGTGCTTTATTCATTGCAAATTTTTGCTGCTTAGGTGACCCTGTTCTTGAGCTTGCATGTCATATTTATATGGTTCCAAGTAGTTTTGATGCATGATATAGGCCCTGGGCACTTGTAGGAGTAGTTGCTATCAATATTATTGAGTTTGGTTTACTTTTATTTTGAAGTTACTAAAAATTTCATAATTTTTCAGAAAGTGATGAAGAGACTTTTGAGGGGCTCATCGAGATGAAGCTCGAAGGAAAAGGCACAGAAGCCTAAGTATAATCTGCCTCGCACCGCGGAGGTCCGGTCGTGTGAATGGCCTTCCGATGATTTCTTGAGAGCAGCCGGGATTTATGAAGATTTTTATGAATTGGCTAAGAATGCAGGCCTCACCGCTTTCCTCCACGACCAACGCGATCAGTATCTCTTACTCACAAATATCTTTGTGCAAAACTTTCATTTCCATTCTAGGAGCTCACCACCTACGGTGGAGTTTCATTTATATGATGAGCATAAGGAAATGTCACTTTATGATTTTTGTTGGGTTTGTTTAGTCCCTTTCGAGGGTAAGACAGAGGAACCACATCGTGAGGATGTGGATGGGTTTATTGATACTATCACAATAGGGGAAACAAGGAAGGTTTCCGATGCACGAATCACTAGCATACATTTTCTTGTTATACGCTATTTTGCATTATTTGCTAGTCGTTGTTTAATTGGTCGCGGAAACTGTGAAACCTTAGTGTCCCTGATATTATTATTTTGCTCCATGGTTTATACGGTGATAACTCTGTTAGTATGGGCGGCATTATTGCTAAATGGTCAAGTCTGAACTGTACAAAGGGGCCCATCTTTGGAGGCATCTATGCTTCACGCCTAGCTGCACATTTTAACATTCCTATTAATCATTATGAGAAGTAAGAAAAACTATTGCCTCGTGTTTATTTAGATTATATAAGTATGGTGGCACATGATTTTATTGTCAAGAATAGGGAAGGAGAGCTTAAATACAAATTGTTCTTTGATAAACATCATCCTGAGACTATTACCCTGCCTGCTCCTTCGTTGTTTGACTTATTTGCAGGTCAGTACCTTGTTCCGTTAAAGGCTATTCACGCCTACCGGAACCCTGCACCAGCTATGGAGCCAGAGCCGGAACCACAAGTTGATCCTTCACGATAGTCTAATTACAGTTGGATCCAGAGATGATTGCCAACCAGTGGCAATCAAAGTCTTCTTCTTCTTCGCAGTATGACCCCAACTATTATTATGGATATCCGCCAAGCTAGCCGTGGCCATATACCAACTTAGGCCAAAAGCCTAAGCTTGGGGGAGTACGTATTTCCCACCGACATTACATTTATATTCACACACTCATTGCTAGTTGTCGGTGCTCATACTTTTTCATTGTATCATCCATGCTAGTTTACTTTCCCTTTTTATGATTTCTTCTTGTGTGTTTAATAAACCTTAAGAAAAACCAAAAAAATTAGTATAGCTTTTAATTAGTTTACTTTCCATGCTTGTAGCAGTAATTAAAAAGAAAACCCAAAAAGATTTCCTGTTCTTCTTTTACTTGTTGGGAGCTCTCCCGTGTAAATAGTTTTATTTCTTTTCTTTCGGGTCGATAGGATAAGACCATGATTAAATTGTTGAAGTGGCTCTTATATGCATAATTGTTGATCTAACAAAAGAGCCCATATTGCCTTGTCTTCTCCTGTTTATTGAATGCTTGCAGATTCCAGCTTAGTCCAATGCACATGCACAATTATTATTATTCACATCGTTCGGTCGTGCAAGTGAAAGGCAATAATGATGATTATATGATGAACTTACTAAGATGAGAAAAGTTGGTATGAACTCGACCTCTTTTGTTTTTGTAAATATGATTAGTTCATCGTTCCTGATTCGGCCTATTATGAATAAACATGTTTGCAATGACAACTAGAGATCATAGTTCTTGTGCCATTCTTGATTAGCTAGGACCTTATAATGGTTTACCTTGCGTGCCAACATGCTATTAAAATGGTTGTGATGTGGTATGATAGGGTGGTATCCTCCTCTGAATGATTTAAGTGACTTGACTTGGCGCATGTTCACGCATGTAGTTGAAACAAAATCAACATAGCCTTCACGATATTTATGTTCATGGTGGATTATATCCTACTCATGCTTGCACTCGGTGTTGATTAATTTTAATGCATGTTCATGACTGTTGTCGCTCTCTAGCTGGTCGCTTCCCAGTCTTTTGCTAGCCTTCACCTGTACTAAGCGGGAATACTGCTTGTGCATCCAATCCCTTCAACCCCAAAGTTATTCCACATGAGTCCACTATACCTACCTATATATGGTATCTACTTGTCGTTCCAAGTAAATTTGTATGTGCCAAACTCTAAACCTTCAAATAAATATCCTGTTTTTTATGCTCGAATAGCTCATGTATCAACTAGGGTTACCCGTATCTTCCATGTTAGGCGGGTTATTCTCAAGAGGAGTGGACTCCGCTCCTCACTCATGAGAAAGTGGCTGGTCACCGGGATGCCCAGTCCCATGCTTTATGCAAATCAAATCAAAATAATTGCAAACAAAACTCCCCCTGGGACTCTTGTTAGTTGGAGGAACTCGTTGTTTCGAGCAAGCCATGGATTGATGCTTGTTGGTGGAAGGGGGAGTATAAACTTTACCATTTTGTTTGGGAACCGCCTATAATATGTGTAGCATGGAAGATATCACCATCTCTTGGTTGTTATGTTGACAATGAAAGTATATCGTTCAAAATATTATTCATTGTAACATCCCAAAATTCTAAATTTTGGAATGTTATAATAAATAGATAGATCGATTGATTGTTCGATTGTTGTGTGATTGATTGAGTGAAATTCGAAAGTTTTTGAAAGTTAAATGAGAGGGAATAAAAGGACTTTCCCAAACTTTCACCTTTTTCTTTTTGATCCCCATGAATTCAAATTCTTTCCATCACAAAACCCTGGAGAGAAGATGACATGACTTCTTCCATTTATTTAAATGACAAGGGGTGATGAAAATATTTCAATTTCATTTGGAAAATAGTTCCAATTCAGAAACTTTAAGCAACTCAATGATTTTTAAGAGCGAAGATAAAATGACTTCTTCAAAACTTATGAAATATGAGTTGGGAGTTTCAAAGAAACTCAAATTTAGAATCCATTTGAAATAATTATTTTTCAATTTGGGTTATTTGAGTTTTATTCAAATTATTTTTCTCCAAAAACAAAATACATGGAAAATAGGGTAACATGATTCACTACAATAGAAAATTGGATAAAAATTTATTTGAAATCATTTTGGTATTTTTAAAATGATTTTTATTGGATTTTATTAGACCAGTAGCACTCTTTGAATTATCTGAATTTGGGTGGATTTTTTTTGGCATTATAAAAATGTCCATGTTGTAGAAAATCTTTTTCTAATTTTTTTATATATTATATGCTTATATAACATTTTTAATTACTTTGTTTTATTATTTTGATTGTGTGGAAAAAATGTTTTTTTTAAAACCTTCGGACCGACCGGACCGGGCCGGCCCAGTTCGCCAGGCCATGGCCCAGCCGGCCCACGCCGCTCGTTCCCGAGCTCGGGAAGAAGTCCCGAGCTAGCACGCCAGCGCCGCCGCCGTGCTTCGCCCGGCCACTCCCGCCGCCGCCTCTCCTGCCCCCTCGCCCACGCCACGGAGCCAACCCCCCCTATATAAGCGCCACCTCCACCGCCCCTCTCTTCTCTCTCCCGCCGCCTGCTGCCGCATCACCGTCGCCAGCGCCTGCATCTCGCCACCACCGGCGAGATCCGCCACGACCGTGGCCGCCTTGCCGCTCCGCCGCCTGCTGCTCGCCGTCGCCCCGCGCCGCTAGCAGACGCCGCCTGCGCCACCGAAGCCCGCCGCTGCCACCTCGCCCCGACGCCCGCGCCGGAGTTCGCCGCCGGCCGGATCCGCTCCGCCACCGTCGAAAACCGCATGCCGTTTTTTTTGCTGAAAACTGCCGCACCGGTATAAACCGCCGAAAAACCCGCCCCGGTTCTTTTCTAGTTCGGTTTTCTGTTATAGATCGGTTTATTAATTAGGTTTTGGTTATTTTGCGAGCGTTCATTAGTTAGGGTTATCTAGCGAACGATTTCGTTCGGTAGTGTTCGGTAGCGAACGTTCGCTATTTATATTTTTTTCTGTTTATTTACGTCAGGGGCCTATTTGTGATGAACTTTATTTACAGTTTAGTCCGTGAACTTCAAACGATCATTACTTTTCACTCGTTTGTCCAAATCCAACGAAACCAACGCTCACGTCTTCGTTATGATCCCCTCTATCCATTACAACAACTCAAACATGTTTTTGAAAGTTTTAAAAATTGAATTAGATCAGATTTAGATTTAAACTTTGTTTGATCATAACTTCAGTTTCGTAGCTCCGTTTGAGTTGATTCTTTTTGCAAATCGAAGCTCTTGACCTAAACTTTCTGATAAGGCCAAATTCAAATAATTTGGGTACTGTTAGAAATTGTTTTATATTGCAAGAGTTATTTGCTTGGTTTTGATGTTTTTCGAATTGTCTTCTTCGATCTTTTTGATCTTTTGAGTGGTTGCTTATGTGTGGTTACTATTGCTTGCTTACCATAGATTGACTAGAGTGTGACGAGTAGAGCTATCAAGAGTTTTGAGTGCGAATCATCTTCATCAACATTGCAGGCAAGTTCACACTTTGATCATACCTACTACTACCCAGTTTTATTGCATTAGATCAATCCTTACACATTGCAAGATTAGGATCTAATTAAATTGTGGGTTGGGAAGTAGTTGAGATAGTACCTATTACCTGTCTAATTATCAAACCTTTGGGAGTTACTTCTACGTTTGCTTATTATTGCTATGCTATGCTAGTAGACGTGGATTGGGTGAGTGTATCCATGACAGATGCATGCGAGCTTTGTTAATTAATGGTTTACTTAAGGTGGCAACCTGAACACACATCTGGGTGGATTGAGGCACCTGGGTATTCCAGGATTGCCTGTTTTCTTTTGGACCGCCACCCAGGCTCAAAGGGATCATGAGATTATTCATGCTAGAAACTTCCGTGTGCAGCCACAAGCTATTATGGGCTCTAGAATAGTTGACTAAGTCGTGCGAACTCTTACAGTGGTAGACTAGCAGATGTAGGGGATGTAGGTGGTATGGTCTACCCATCGTAAGGTGCTAGCGCTTCTGAAAGACAATGTCTCGGTCATCCGTTTCTCGAACACCGTGTAGTGCGAGAAACCAAACAGAGGCGATTGAGTCTTGTGGGGAAAAGTGCGCAAACCTCTGCAGAGTTTATAAACTAATAAGCAGAGGCGATCGAGTCTTGGTTAGCCATGTCCCCGGTTATGGACATCTTGAGTATCTAGTACCTGGATTATCATGTGAATCTCATCATGTTACTTTAAATTAATTTTGTTGGGTTTAATGATGTTACTTAATTGGGATTGAGAATGCTGTCAACCATTCTCAATGTTCAACAACCACCATGATAGTTAAATAAATTTATTCCTTTGCAGTAGGGAAAAATTGGCTTTTCACAAAAACCTTATATCCATAGAGCTTTTCCACCAGCCAAATATGCATGTAGTGATAGCCATTGTTCATCATTCTCTATGTGTGAATTTGCCAGTACATTCAATGTACTGACCCTTTGTGGCTGCAACGTCTCATGTTGCAGGATTATCTTACGACGAGTAAGTGATACGTTAGGGTTACGATTTCTACACTCAACTTTGCCGTTGGTGTTGATGGAATCCACAACCTTGTTGTTACCTCCGCTATTTGGATTGAGGTAATAGTATTTATGTTACTTATACATGTGATTTACCTCTGTTATAAATCCTCGAGTATTGTGCGTGTCAGCATACCGATCCAGGGATGACACTTAAGCACAGAGACTTGATCCATTGAGGTCGGGTCGCTACAAGATGGTATCAGAGCACATGTTGACTGTAGGACGTGACCCCTAGAAACTGGCAAGCCCATAGAAAGATTTTCTCTAAAACTTTCTTTTCAAAAGGATCTTTTACCTCTCTTCTCTTCTGAGCTTATTCAAAAATTCCTTTTAGTGAGACTATACCCCTTTCCCCTTTTGACCACACGAAGATTCGACTGATGAGACCACTCCAAGAAGTACAAGATATTGGACAACTAAGACCATTCGGAATGAAGAGGACTTTACCGTGCATTATAATAATGGAAACTACACCGATTGAAGACCGAAGACAAGGAGAATTTGAAGGCTCTAAAGAATTCCCAGAGTTTTATGACCTAGGAAGACTACTCTTATGGAACTTGGCAGACTATGGAAGTTGTCAATACCCGAGATCAAGGTGTATCGGAGAAAGACCGGAGCATGGAGAGTTAAAACCTCAAAGTTTTGTCAAGAAAACCCTAAGGCAGGAGATATCAAGTATGGAAGACAGCCCATGGAAATGACAAGGGCAGAAACACGGTTATCCATGATGTCATCGCCACTGATACTATGGTCACCAAGCTGAGCTAAGCATGCATTTCTTTGGAAGGATTGGATGGTAGAAGGCTAATGGAGCATCTATCAGCAAAGGATGCAGTTTTAACCTTAGCTAGTGTATCACCAGGATCTGGAGTAGTACATCAAGAAGTTTAAGGTGGAGCTCCATGAAGCCGTATTAGACAAGGAAGCATTTCGTGAAGAACTCAGGAACCAAAAGCTAAAAGTAGCCAAGCTGGAGGAGCTACAACCTCGAGATACCGGAGATTTGTCAGGAACTGAAGGACAGTATGACCATGGATCATGCCAAGGATGTTGAAACCTAGAAGTTTGGAATGCAACTCCAGAATATTCAAGGATGTCACGAGAGACTTTGCTACAACAGAGATGAGCTGGCAAAAGAACTTGAGAAAGACAAGCATGATCGGAAGAAGCCATTGGAGACATGAACAAGGCTTGAAGAGTTTGGAGACGTTGAAGATTTACTAACCTTTAGAAGATCAAACCCCTGTTATATACCTACGTTAGATGCGATGTTTGTGAGCTATCATTTGTTTGATGTTTTTCCCGACAGCCACAAATAAAATCTGTCTTTTCAAAACTTTTGTTTGTATTGTGTGTATCCCTCTCTATCTCTCTTATCTCACCCCAAACCCATGGACCCAATAGAGGATGAATGAAGATGAGCTTATATTTTCTGGACCGATGAGTCAATTGGAGACGGACCAATGGATTCAGAACATGGAGGATCACATGGAGAATAACCCTATAGTTGGACATGATATGACCCAGCATGCTCTTCAGTGCTTTGAAAGAGGTGCTGCTACTTGGTGGAGGATGTACCAAACCATCAATGGATGGCAAAGAGTAACCACTTGGAAAGAATTGAAGTTGACTTTGCCAAAGTCTCGGTTTGTGTCCCAGAAGTTGAAGCCCTATGGAAAGGATATGAAGAAACCTTGTGCATGCAAGATTTGTGGAGAAATAGGACACAACCATATAGAACACAAGGATGAATGCTCTAATTGTGAAGGAAGTCACCCAGTTGAAGAATGCCCAACTAGGCAGATTACTTGTTTCTTGTATGAAGGGACTGCCCACTATCCTGCTCAGTGTCACATTTACCCCATGGTACAACAAACCATCCAGCAGAAGAAAGAAGTAATGAAAGGAGCCCTCATGGAAATTTTAGAAGAAACTTTGATGAAGGAAAAGGTGGGGGACACACCCAAAGAAGAACCAATTAAACCCTGCACCAAGTCATGCTATTCATGTGGAGAAGGACACATCTCCCAGAATTGCATGAATGGGGATCTAGTAGAATTCCCGATGGAGGAAGTAGAATATGACCCAGAAGAAATAGAAGCCATGATTGGCATGAAAAGGTCCAGGAAGAGAAGCATATTGGATTCCAGGAAGAACCTGAGTCATATCACCTGTTATAGGTGCAAGGAGTCAGGGCACTACCTCAACAGTTGCCCAAAAAGGAAACCTCGATACTTGTCAGAAGTAATATGTTTTAGTTGTATTGAAGCAGGGCACTTTGCTAGAGAATGCCCCAAGGAGAAGGAAACTTGTGCTAGATAGTTGAGTTTGCAACTAAAGAAATGGAGTAGTAGAAGTGAGAACATTTTCTTTTGAGGTGTTGAGTTGAGACATGTAATGGAAAAGCGAGAGATTGTAATCATTTGAGAATGAATAAAGTTGGCATCATTGGTACTAATATGGATTTTATGAGTTGTTACTCTATGAAGAAGAATTTTGGCCATTTTGAAGATATGAGAAATACGGTCTATGGAAGATTTGTGCAATTTAATGGTGGTAGTGCCCTGTAAGAACCGTTGACCCATGGAAAAGATAAGGATAATCCACTGAGTGGATTTCGGACAAAATGAATACGAGTTTTGTCTCGATATGTGTGATACCCCAAGAGTGTGTGGGATGAAGTTGGAGACCGTCAGTTGTTTGGACCAAATGTGATCAAGGAGCCAGAAGAGAATGTTAAGTTGATTCAAGATAGACTGAAGGTAGCTCAGTCCAGGCAGAGGAGATATGTAGACTCAAAAACTCAAGGAGGTAGTCTATGAAATTGGAGACAGAGCATGTCTTCATGTGACCCCTCTGCGAGGAGTTAAACGATTTGTAGTTAAGGGAAAGTTAGCCTCGAGATTTGTAGGACCATACTGAGTTTTGGAGCATATGGAAGAAGTGGCCAACAAGTTGGAGTCACCCGAAGGACTGTCAGGAGTTCAAGATGTGTTTCACGTTTCCCAGTTGACGAAGTGCCATGCAGAGATGGCCAATATTCCCCTGTAAGGACGCTTGACCTTGGCAAGTATAATGATGTTCCACGAAGTGGAATATGGACTCCATAAGTATAATTTTTTATCTCGATATGTGGGAAATCCCACGAGGGTGAATAGATAAATTACTATTGGATATAAAGGAGGTATGATATGGATCAAGGGAAATTCCATGATGAGTCTGAGTAATCATGTCATAGTTTGGTGCCAATAGAAGGAAGGGAGACAATACAATTGGATGGATTTTAAGTATGCTAGGAAGCTATGAAGTTGGAAGTTGGAATAATGATCAGTTGCCCGATGATAAGTTCAAGGACTACAAGTGATGAGATGGGCCATAACCCACATGCCCCAGGACCTGCAAGGAAGCAAGCACATTCTTGCTGAAGGAAAAACCCTGGAGGGAGATACGATGTTTATCGGCAGACAATTTTATAGGAGTAACGCAAAACCTGAGAGTTGTGAAGGAACGATAGATGTTTGTTTGGCTTGCAGAATCAATGGATTATTCCGAATGTAGTTCATGGACAAGAGAAATTCTGCAATGCTTGTGAGGATGACCGAGTGTTAGAATGCGAGATTTGCTAAACCGTATACAAGGTAATGATTTGGGTGCGGGATGGATTGATCACCATACCGACTTACTCTTATTATTTGCCTTGCTATGTGTGATGGTAAATCTGCGTGACTTACCCATAGTAGAGCGACGACGATTGAAACCCTGTTTAAACCTTAGAATGGTAAGAATGTTTCCCCTTCTACAAGGCAACTTTTGTCAACCGTAGGTTATACGGTGAGGATCAACCCAGACCCATTCCCTGCAGGAGAAAGCAAAATTGGATGACCGCCATGAGATATCGATAGTTGTTTAGTATTGGCGCCAGACCCGTCAGCTAAGAAGACCCAGTCTCGGAATAACCTTACCAGGATGAAAGTACAGAAGAATTGAGGAAAAGGTTATGTCGCTGCCGGAAGACGTTGAAGAAGGAATTATCCCTACGATCTAAGAAGACCAGCCCTGTCAAGAATAAGGATGGAGTATATGAGTATTGATGGGACCATAACGATGTTTTAAGGGTGGTAGCACCCCAGACCTCCGGAGACGATCGATGGACTTGAGAAGACCCCAAACCTAACCTATTTCTTTCTAGCCTCTCCGAATCTCGAGGACAAGATTCATTTTAAGGGTGGTAGGTTTGTAACATCCCAAAATTCTAAATTTTGGAATGCTATAATAAATAGATAGATCGATTGATTGTTTGATTGTTGTGTGATTGATTGTGTGAAATTCGAAACTTTTTGAAAGTTAAATGAGAGGGAATAAAAGGACTTTCCCAAACTTTCACCTTTTTCTTTTTGATCCCCTGAACTCAAATTCTTTTCATCACAAAACCCTGGAGAGAAGATGACATGACTTCTTCCATTTATTTAAATGACAAGGGGTGTTGAAAATATTTGAATTTCATTTGGAAAATAGTTCCAATTCAGAAACTTTAAGCAACTCAATGATTTTTAAGAGCGAAGATAAAATGACTTCTTCAAAACTTATGAAATATGAGTTGGGAGTTTCAAAGAAACTCAAATTTAGAATCCATTTGAAATAATTATTTTTCAATTTGGGTTATTTGAGTTTTATTCAAATTATTTTTCTCCAAAAACAAAATACATGGAAAATAGGGTAACATGATTCCCTACAATAGAAAATTGGAGAAAAATTTATTTGAAATCATTTTGGTATTTTTTAAAATGATTTTTATTGGATTTTATTAGACCAGTAGCACTCTTTGAATTATCTGAATTTGGGTGGATTTTTTTTGGCATTATAAAAATGTCCATGTTGTAGAAAATCTTTTTCTAAATTTTTTATATATTATATGCTTATATAATATTTTTAATTATTTCGTTTTATTATTTTGATTGTGTGGAAAAAATGTTTTTTAAAAAAAAAACCTTCGGACTGACCGGACCGGGCCGGCCCAGTTCGCCAGGCCACGGCCCAGCCGGCCCACGCCGCTCGTCCCCAAGCTCGGGACGAAGTCCTGAGCCAGCACGCCACCGCCACCGCCGTGCTTCGCCCGGCCACTCCCGCCGCCGCCTCTCCTGCCCCCTCGCCCACGCCACGGAGCCGACCCCCCCTAGATTAGCGCCGCCTCCCTCGCCCCTCTCTTCTCTCTCCCGCCGCCTGCTGCCGTATCGCCGTCGCCAGTGCCCGCATCTCGCCGCCGCCGGCGAGATCCGCCACGACCACCGCCGCCTTGCCGCTCCGCCGCCTGCTGCTCGCCGCCGCCCCGCGCCGCTAGCAGACGCCGCGTGCGCCACCGAAGCCCGCAGATGCCACCTCGCCCCGACGCCCGCGCCGGAGCTCGCCGCCGGCCGGATCCGCTCCGCCGCCGTCGAAAACCGCATGCCGGTTTTTTTTGCTGAAAACCGCCGCACCGGTATAAACCACCGAAAAACCCGCCCCGTTTCTTTTCTAGTTTGGTTTCTATTATAGATCGGTTTATTAATTAGGTTTTGCTTATTTTGCGAGCGTTCATTAGTTAGGGTTCTCTAGCGAACGATTTCGTTCGGTAGTGTTCGTTAGCGAACGTTCGCTATTTAGATTTGTTTTTCTTTTTCCTGTTTATTTATGTCAGGGGCCTATTCGTGATTAACTTTCTTTACAGTTTAGTCCCTGAATTTCAAACGATCATTACTTTTCACTCGTTTGTCCAAATCCAACGAAACCAACGCTCACGTCTTCGTTATGATCCCCTCTATCCATTAAAAGAACTCAACCATGTTTTTGAAAGTTTTAAAATTTGAATTAGATCAGATTTAGATTTAAACTTTGTTTGATCATAACTTGAGTTTCGTAGCTCCGTTTAGTTGATTCTTTTTGCAAATCGAAGCTCTTGACTTAAACTTTCTGATAAGGCCAATTCACATAATTTTGGTACTGTTAGAAATTGTTTTATGTTGCAAGAGTTATTTGCTTGGTTTTGATGTTTTCCGAATTGTCTTCTTCAGCCTTTCTGATCTTTTGAGTGGTTGCTTATGTGTGGTTACTATTGCTTGCTTACGATAGATTGACCGGAGTGTGACGAGTAGAGCTATCAAGAGTTTTGAGTGCGAATCATCTTCATCAACATTGCAGGCAAGTTCACACTTTGATCATACCTACTACTACCCAGTTTTATTGCATTAGATCAATCCTTACACATTGCATGATTAGGATCTAATTAAATTGTGGGTGGGGAAGTAGTTGAGGTAGTACCTATTACCTGTCTAATTATCAAACCTTTGGGAGTTACTTCTACGTTTGGTTATTATTGCTATGCTATGGTAGTAGACGTGGATTGGGTGAGTGTATCCATGACAAATGTGAGCTTTGTTAATTAATGGTTTACTTAAGGTGGCAACCTGAACACACATCTGGGTGGATTAAGGCACCTGGGTATTCCAGGATTGCCTGTTTTCTTTTGGACGACCACCCAGGCTCAGAGGGATCATGAGATTATTCATGCTAGAAACTTCTGTGTGCAACCACAAGCTATTATGGGCTCTAGCATAGTTGAATAAATCATGCGAACTCTTACAGTGGTAGACTAGTAGATGTAGGGGATGTAGGTGGTACGGTCTACCCATCATAAGGTGCTAGCACTTCTGAAAGACTATGTCTTGGTCATCCGTTTCTCAAACACCGTGTAGTGCGAGAAACCAAACGGAGGCGATCGAGTATTGTGGGGAAAGTGCGCAAACCTCTGTAGAGTGTATAAACTAATCATGGTTAGCCGTGTCCCCGGTTATGGACATCTTGAGTATCTAGTACCTGGATTATCATGTGAATCTCATCATGTTACTTTAAAATAATTTTGTTGGGTTTAATGATGTTACTTAATTGGGCTTGAGAATGCTGTCAACCATTCTCAATGTTCAACAACCACCATGATAGTTAAATAAATTTATTCCTTTGCAGTAGGGAAAAATTGGCTTTTCGCAAAAACCTTATACCCATAGAGCTTTTCCACCAGCCAAATATGCATGTAGTGATAACCATTGTTCATCATTCTCTATGTTTGAATTTGCCAGTACATTCAATGTACTGACCATTTGTGGCTGCAACGTCTCATGTTGCAGGATTATCTTACGACGAGTAAGTGATACATTAGGGTTACGATTTCTACACTCAACTGTGCCGTTGGTGTTGATGAGAATCCACAACCTTCTTACTTCCGCTATTTGGATGAGGTAATAGTATTTACGTTACTTTATACATGTGATTTACCTCTGTTATAAATCCTCGAGTACTATGTGTGTCAGCATACTAATCCAGGGATGACACTTAAGCACAGAGACTTGATCCATTCGGGTCGGGTCACTACAAGATGGTATCAGAGCACATGTTGACTGTAGGACGTGACCCTAGAAACTGGCAAGCCCATAGGAAAGATTTTCTCTAAAACTTTACTTTTTGAAAAGATCGTTTACCTCTCTTCTCTTCTGAGCTTATTCAAAATTCCCTTTTAGTGAGACCATACCCATTTTCCCCTTTTGACCACACAAAGATTCGACGGATGAGACCAGTTCAAGAAGTACAAGATATTCGACAACCATGACCACTACGGAATGAAGAGGATTTTACCATACATTATAATAATGAAAACCACACCGATTGAAGACCGAAGACAAGGAGAATTTGAAGGCTCTGAAGAATTCCCAGAGTTTTATGACCTAGGAAGACTACTCTTATGGAAGTTGGCAGACTATGGAAGTTGTCAATACCCGAGATCAAGGTGTATCGGAGAAAGACTAGAGCATGGAGAGTTAAAACCTCAAAGTTTTGTCAAGAAAACCCTAAGGCAGGAGATATCAACTATGGAAGATAGCCCATGGCAATGACAAGGGCAGAAACACGGTTATCCGTGATGTCATCGCCACTGATACTATGGTCACCAAGCTGAGCTAAGCATGCATTTCTTTGGAAGGATTGGATGGTAGAAGGCTGATGGAGCATCTATCAGCAAAGGATGCAGTTTTAACCTTAGCTGGTGTATCACCAGGATCTGGAGTAGTACATCAAGAAGTTTAAGGTGGAGCTCCATGAAGCCGTATTAGACAAGGAAGCATTTCGTGAAGAACTC
The DNA here is from genome assembly GCF_018294505.1 of Triticum aestivum. NCBI lineage: Eukaryota > Viridiplantae > Streptophyta > Magnoliopsida > Poales > Poaceae > Triticum > Triticum aestivum. The sequence goes on along the minus strand of NC_057797.1, from coordinate 541,957,246 downwards.
AGGAACCAAAAGCTGAAAGTAGCCAAGCTGGAGGAGCTACAACCTCAAGATACCGAAGATTTGTCAGGAACTGAAGGGCAGTATGACCATGGATCATGCCAAGGATGTTGAAACCTAGAAGTTTGGAATGCAACTCCAGAATATTCAAGGATGTCACGAGAGACTTTGCTACAACAGAGATGAGCTGGCAAAAGAAGTTGAGAAAGACAAGCATGATCGGAAGAAGCCATTGGAGACATGAACAAGGCTTGAAGAGTTTGGAGACGTTGAAGATTTATTGACCTTTAGAAGACCAAACCCCTGTTATATACCTACGTTAGATGCGATGTTTGTGAGCTGTCATTTGTTTGATGTTTTTCCCGACAGCCACAAATAAAATCTTTCTTTTTCAAAACTTTTGTTTGTATTGTGCGTATCCCTCTCTATCTCTCTTATCTCACCCCAAACCCATGGACCCAAAAGAGGATGAATGAAGATGAGCTTATATTTTCTGGACCGATGAGTCAATTGGAGACAGACCAATGGATTCAGAACATGGAGGATCACATGGAGAATAACCCTATAGTTGGACATGATATGACCCAGCATGCTCTTCAGTGCTTTGAAAGAGGTGCTGCTACTTGGTGGAGGATGTACCAAACCATCAATGGATGGCAAGGAGTAACCACTTGGAAAGAATTTAAGTTGACTTTGCCAAAGTCTCGGCTTGTGTCCCAGAAGTTGAAGCCTTATGGAAAGGATATGAAGAAACCTTGTGCATGCAAGATTTGTGGAGAAATAGGACACAACCATACAGAACACAAGGATGAATGCTCTAATTGTGAAGGAAGTCACCCAGTTGAAGAATGCCCAACTAGGCAGATTACTTGTTTCTTGTGTGAAGGGACTGCCCACTATCCTGCTCAGTGTCACATTTATCCCATGGTACAACGAACCATCCAGCAGAAGAAAGAAGTAATGAAAGGAGCCCTCATGGAAATTTTAGAAGAAACTTTGATGAAGGAAAGGTGGGGACACACCCAAAGAAGAACCAATTAAACCCTGCACCAAGTCATGCTATTCATGTGGAGAAGAAGGACACATCTCCTAGAATTGCATGAATGGGGATCTAGTAGAATTCCCGACGGAGGAAGTAGAATATGACCCAGAAGAAATAGAAGCCATGATTGGCATGAAAAGGTCCAGGAAGAGAAGCATATTGGATTCCAGGAAGACCTGAGTCATATCACCTGTTACAGGTGCAAGGAGTCAGGGCACTACCTCAACAGTTGCCCAAAAAGGAAACCTCGATACTTGTCAGAAGTAATATGTTTTAGTTGTAATGAAGCAGGGCACTTTGCCAGAGAATGCCCCAAGGAGAAGGAAACTTGTGCTAGATAGTTGAGTTTGCAACAAAAGAAATGGAGTAGTAGAAGTGAGAACATTTTCTTTTATTGAGGTGTTGAGTTGAGACATGTAATGGAAAAGCGAGAGATTGTAATCATTGAGAATGAATAAAGTTAGCATCCTTGGTACTAATATGGATTTTATGAGTTGTTACTCTATGAAGAAGAATTTTGGCCATTTTGAAGATATGAGAAATATGGTCTATGGAAGATTTGTGCATTTTAAGGGTGGTAGTACCCTGTAAGAACCGTTGACCCATGGAAAAGATAAGGATACTCCACTGAGTGGATTTCAGACAAAATGAATACGAGTTTTGTCTCGATATGTGTGATACCCAAGAGTGTGTGGGATGAAGTTGGAGACCGTCAGTTGTTTGGACCAAATGTGATCAAGGAGCCAAAAGAGAATGTTAAGTTGATTCAAGATAGACTGAAGGTAGCTTAGTCCAGGTAGAGGAGATATGCAGACTCAGAAACTCAAGGAGGTAGTCTATGAAATTGGAGACAGAGCATGTCTTCGTGTGACCCCTCTGCGAGGAGTTAAACGATTTCTAGTTAAGGGAAAGTTAGCCCCGAGATTTGTAGGACCATACTGAGTTTTGGAGCGTATGGAAGAAGTGGCCAACAAGTTGGAGTCACCCGAAGGACTGTCAGGAGTTCAAGATGTGTTTCACGTTTCCCAATTGAAGAAGTGCCATGCAGAGATGGCCAATATTCCCCTGTAAGGACGCTTGACCTTGGAAAGGATAATGATGTTCCACGAAGTGGAATATGGACTCCATAAGTATAAGTTTTTATCTCGGTATGTGGGAAATCCCACGAGGATGAATAGATAAATTACTATTGGATATAAAGGAGGTATGATATGGATCAAGGAAAATTCCATGATGAGTCTGAGTAATCATGTCATAGTTTGGTGCCAATAGAAGGAAGGGAGACAATACAATTGGATGGATTTTAAGTATGCTAGGAAGCTATGAAGTTGGAAGTTGGAATAATGATCAGTTGCCCGATGATAAGTTCAAGGACTACAAGTGATGAGATGGGCCATAACCCACATGCCCCAGGACCTGCCAAGAAGCAAGCACATTCTTGCTGAAGGAAAAACCCTGGAGGGAGATACAACATTTATCGGCAGACAATTTTATAGGAGTAACGCAAAACCTGAGAGTTGTGAAGGAACGATAGATGTTTGTTTGGCTTACAAATCAATGGATTATTCCGAACGCAGTTCATGGACAAGCGAAATTCTGCAATGCTTGTGAGGATGACCGAGTGTTAGAATGCGAGATTCGCTAAACCGTATACAAGGTAATGATTTGGGTGCGGGATGGATTGATCACCATACCGACTTACTCTTATTATTCGCCTTGCTATGTGTGATGGTAAATCTGAGTGACTTGCCCATAGTAGAGCGACGACGATCGAAACCCTGTTTAAACCTTAGAATGGTAAGAATGTTTCCCCTTGTACAAGGCAGCTTTCGTCAACCGTAGGTTATACGGTGAGGATCAGCCCAGACCCATTCCCTGCAGGAGAAACCAAAATTGGATGACCTCCATGAGATATTGATAGTTGTTTAGTATTGGCGCAGACCCGTCAGCTAAGAAGACCCAGTCTCGGAATAACCTTACCAGGATTAAAGTACAGAAGAATTGAGGAAAAGGTTATGCCGCTGCCGGAAGACGTTGAAGAAGGAATTATCCCTACGATCTGAGAAGACCGGCCCTGTCAAGAATAAGGATGGAGTATATGAGTATTGATGGGACCGTAACGATGTTTTAAGGGTGGTAGCACCCCAGACCTCCGAAGACGATCGATGGACTTGAGAAGACCCCAAACCTAACCTATTTCTTTCTAGCCTCTCTGAATCTCGAGGACGAGATTCATTTTAAGGGTGGTAGGTTTGTAACATCCCAAAATTCTAAATTTTGGAATGTTATAATAAATATATAGATCGATTGATTGTTTGATTGTTGTGTGATTGATTGAATGAAATTCGAAACTTTTTGAAAGTTAAATGAGAGGGAATAAAAGGACTTTCCCAAACTTTCACCTTTTTCTTTTTGATCCCCGTGAATTCAAATTTTTTTAATCACAAAACCCTGGAGAGAAGATGACATGACTTCTAACATTTATTTAAATGACAAGGGGTGTTGAAAATATTTGAATTTCATTTGGAAAATAGTTCCAATTCAGAAACTTTAAGCAACTCAATGATTTTTAAGAGCGAAGATAAAATGACTTCTTCAAAACTTATGAAATATGAGTTGGGAGTTTCAAAGAAACTCAAATTTAAAATCCATTTGAAATAATTATTTTTCAATTTGGGTTATTTGAGTTTTATTCAAATTATTTTTCTCCAAAAACAAAATAAAATGATTCCCTACAATAGAAAATTGGAGAAAAATTTATTTGAAATCATTTTGGTATTTTTAAAATGATTTTTATTGGATTTTATTAGACCAGTAGCACTCTTTGAATTATCTGAATTTGGGTGGATTTTTTGGCATTATAAAAATGTCCATGTTGTAGAAAATCTTTTTCTATTTTTTTTATATATTATATGCTTATATAATATTTTTAATTATTTTGTTTTATTATTTTGATTGTGTGGAAAAAATGTTTTTTTAAAAAAAACCTTCGGACCGACCGGACCGGGCAGGCCCAGTTCGCCAGGCCACGGCCCAGCCGGCCCACGCCGCTCGTCCCCGAGCTCAGGACGAAGTCCCGAGCTAGCACGCCAGCAACGCCGCCGTGCTTCGCCCGGTCACTCCCGCCGCCGCCTCTCCTGCCCCCTCGCCCACACCACGGAGCCGACCCCCCCTATATAAGCGTCGCCTCCGCCGCCCCTCTCTTCTCTCTCATGATGCCTGCTGCCGCATCGCAGTCGCCAGCACCCGCATCTCGCCGCCGCCGGCGAGATCCGCCACGACCGCCGCTGCCTTGCCGCTCCGCCGCCTGCTGCTCGCCGCCGCCCCGCGCCGCAGGCAGACGCCGCCTGCGCCGCCGAAGCCCGCCGCGGCCACCTCGCCCCGACGCCCGCGCCGGAGTTCGCCGCCGGCCGGATCCAATCCGCCGCCGTCGAAAACCGCATGCCGTTTTTTTTGCTGAAAACCGCCGCACCGGTATAAACCGCAGAAAAACCCGCCCCGGTTCTTTTCTAGTTCGGTTTTCTGTTATAGATCGGTTTATTAATTCGGATTTGGTTATTTTGCGAGCGTTCATTAGTTAGGGTTCTCTAGCGAACAAATTCATTCGGTAGTGTTCGGTAGCGGACGTTCGCTATTTAGATTTTTTTCTTTTTTCTGTTTGTTTACGTCAGGGGCCTATTTGTGATGAACTTTCTTTACAGTTTAGTCCCTGAACTTCAAACGATCATTACTTTTCACTCGTTTGTCCAAATCCAACGAAACCAACGCTCACGTCTTCGTTATGATCCCCTCTATCCATTAGAACAACTCAAACATGTTTTTGAAAGTTTTAAATTTTGTATTAGATCAGATTTAGATTTAAACTTTGTTTGATCATAACTTCAGTTTCGTAGCTCCGTTTGAGTTGATTCTTTTTGCAAATCGAAGCTCTTGACCTGAACTTTCTGATAAGGCCAAATTCACATAATTTTGGTACTGTTAGAAATTGTTTTATGTTGCAAGAGTTATTTGCTTGGTTTTGATGTTTTCCGAATTGTCTTCTTCGATATTTCTGATCTTTTGAGTGGTTGCTTATGTGTGGTTACTATTGCTTGCTTACGATAGATTCACCGGAGTGTGACGAGTAGAGCTATCAAGAGTTTTGAGTGCGAGTCATCTTCATCAACATTTCAGGCAAGTTCACACTTTGATCATACCTCCTACTACCCAGTTTTATTGCATTAGATCAATCCTTACACATTGCATGATTAGGATCTAATTAAATTGTGGGTTGGGAAGTAGTTGAGGTAGTACCTATTACCTGTCTAATTATCAAACCTTTGGGAGTTACTTCTACGTTTGCTTATTATTGCTATGCTATGCTAGTAGACGTGGATTGGGTGAGTGTATCCATGACAGATGTGAGCTTTGTTAATTAATGGTTGACTTAAGGTGGCAACCTGAACACACATCTGGGTGGACTGAGGCACCTGGGTATTCCAGGATTGCCTGTTTTCTTTTGGACCGCCACCCAGGCTCAAAGGGATCATGAGATTATTCATGCTAGAAACTTCCATGTGCAGCCACAAGCTATTATGGGCTCTAGCATAGTTGAGTAAGTCATGCGAACTCTTACAGTGGTAGACTCGCAGATGTAGGGGATGTAGGTGGTACGGTCTACCCATCGTAAGGTGCTAGCGCTTCTAAAAGACTATGTCTCGGTCATCCGTTTCTCAAACACCGTGTAGTGCGAGAAACCAAACGGAGGCGATCGAGTCTTGTGGGGAAAAGTGCACAAACCTCTATAGAGTGTATAAAGTAATCATGGTTAGCCATGTCCCCGGTTATGGGCATCTTGAGTATCTAGTACCTGGATTATCATGTGAATCTCATCATGTTACTTTAAATTAATTTTGTTGGGTTTAATGATGTTACTTAATTGGGATTGAGAATGCTGTCAACCATTCTCAATGTTCAACAACCACCATGATAGTTAAATAAAATTTATTCCTTTGCAGTAGGGAAAAATTGGCTTTTCGCAAAAACATATAACCATAGAGCTTTTCCACCAGCCAAATATGCATGTAGTGATAGCCATTGTTCATCATTCTCTATGTGTGAATTTGCCAGTACATTCAATGTACTGACCCTTTGTGGCTGCAACGTCTCATGTTGCAGGATTATCTTACGACGAGTAAGTGATACGTTAGGATTACGATTTCTACACTCAACTTTGCCGTTGGTGTTGATGGGAATCCACAACCTTGTTACTTCCACTATTTGGATGAGGTAATAGTATTTATGTTACTTTATACATGTGATTTACCTCTGTTATAAATCCTCGAGTACTGTGTTTGTCAGCATACCGATCCAGGGATGACACTTAAGCACAGAGACTTGATCCATTCGGGTCGGGTCGCTACATTCATCTCTGTTTCAAAACCTGGCTCTGGCACCTCTACAAATCCCTACTTCCCTCTGCGAAGGGCCTATCAATTTACTTTTATGCCGAGTCATCATCCTCTTATTAAAAAGCACCATTTGGAGAGCATTGTTGTCATTTGCATTCATTATTGTTAGTTTACATTGACTATGACTCGACTGGATCTCTTTTACCATGAATTGCAATGTCTAGTCAGTCCTTGGTCTTTAAAGGTGCTCTACATTTATGTTTTGCGGTCTCAGAAAGGGCTAGCGAGATACCATCTTGTTATATCATATTATGATTGTTTTGAGAAAGTGTTGTCATGCGAGATTTATTATTATTGCTCACTAGTTGATTATGCCATTGATATGAGTAAACTTGGGACCTAAGCGTTGTTGTGAATGTGGTTAGTTATAATCTTTGCTGAAAACTTGAATGCTAGCTTTACATATTTACAACAACAAGAGCAAACAGAGTTTGTAAAAGTTTTTCTTTATCACTTTCAGTTTGTCAACTGAATTGCTTGAGGACAAGCAAAGGTTTAAGCTTGGGGGAGTTGATACGTCTCCATCGTATCTACTTTTCCAAACACTTTTGCCCTTGTTTTGGACTCTAACTTGCATGATTTGAATGGAACTAACCCGGACTGACGTTGTTTTCAGTAGAATTACCATGGTGTTATTTATGTGCAGAAACAAAAGTTCTCAGAATGACCTAAAACTTCACGGAGCAACTTTTTGGAAAATATAAAAAATACCTGCAAAAGATGAAGCCAGGGGACCCACCACCTGTCAACGGGGGTGGGGGCGCGCCTGCCCCCCTAGGGCGCGCCCCCTACCTTGTGGGCCCCCTGGAGCTCCTCCGACTCCAACTCCAACTCTATATATTGTGTTTCGGAGAGAGAAAATCAGAGAGAAGAATTCATCATGTTTTACGATACGGAGCCGCAGCCAAGCCCTAAAACCTCTCGGGAGGGCTGATCTGGAGTCCGTTCGGGGCTCCGGAGAGGGGAATCCGTCGCCATTGTCATCATCAACCATCCTCCATCACCAATTTCATGATGCTCACCGCCGTGCGTGAGTAATTCCATCGTAGGCTTGCTAGAAGGTGATGGGTTGATCTATCATGTAATCGAGTTAGTTTTGTTAGGGTTTGATCCCTAGTATCCACTATGTTCTGAGATTGATGTTACTATGACTTTGCTATGCTTAATGCTTGTCACTAGGGCCCGAGTGCCATGATTTCAGATCTGAACCTATTATGTTTTCATCAATATATGAGAGTTCTTGATCCTATCTTGCAAGTCTATACTCACCTATTATGTGTTATGATCCGTTAACCCCGAAGTGACAATAGTCGGGATACTTACCGGTGATGACCATAGTTTGAGGAGTTCATGTATTCACTATGTGCTAATGCTTTGTTCCGGTACTCTATTGAAAGGAGGCCTTAATATCCCTTAGTTTCCGTTAGGACCCCGCTGCCACGGGAGGGTAGGACAAAAGATGTCATGCAAGTTCTTTTCCATAAGCACGTATGACTATATTCGGAATACATGCCTACATTACATTGATGAACTGGAGCTAGTTCTGTGTCACCCTAGGTTATGACTGTTACATGATGAACCGCATCCGGCATAATTCTCCATCACTGATCCATTGCCTACGAGGTTTCCATATATAGTTCTTCGCTTATTTACTTTTCCGTTGCTATTGCTATCATCACTACAAAATACCAAAAACATTACTTTTACTACTGTTACCTTTTGCTATCGTTACCACTACTATCATATTACTTTGCTACTAAACACTTTGATGTAGATATTAAGTTTCCAGGTTTGGTTGAATTGACAACTCAGCTGCTAATACTAGAGAATGTTCTTTGGCTCCCCTTGTGTCGAATCAATAAATTTGGGTTGAATACTTTACCCTCGAAAACTGTTGCGATCCCCTATACTTGTGGGTTTGTTAGACTATTTTCTTACAAAAGATCTTGATGTCTAATACACAACCTTCTTCTTGTAGACGTTGTTGGGCCTCCAAGTGCATAGGTTTGTACGACAGTAGCAAATTTCCCTCAAGTGGATGACCTAAGGTTTATCAATCCATGGGAGGCGTAGGATGAAGATGGTCTCTCTCAAACAACCCTGCAACCAAATAACAAAGAGTCTCTTGTGTCCCCAACACACCCAATACAATGGTAAGTTGTATAGGTGCACTAGTTCGGCGAAGAGATGGTGATACAACTGGTGTATGGATGGTAGATAAAGGTTTTTGTAATATGAAAATATAAAAACAGCAAGGTAACTAATGATAAAAGTGAGCGTAAACGGTATTGCAATGCATTGAAACAAGGCCTAGGGTTCATACTTTCACTAGTGCAAGTTCCCTCAACGATAATAACATAATTGGATCCCAAAACTATCCCTCAACATGCAACAAAGAGTCACTCCAAAGTCACTAATAGCGGAGAACAAACGAAGAGATTATGGTAGGGTACGAAACCACCTCAAAGTTATTCTTTCCAACCAATCCATTGGGCTATTCCTATAAGTGTCACAAACATCCCTAGAGTTCGTACAAGAATAACACCTTAAGACACAAATCAACCTAAACCCTAATGTCACCTAGATACTCCAATGTCACCTCAAGTATCCGTGGGTATGATTATACGATATGCATCACACAATCTCAGATTCATCTATTCAACCAACACAAAGTACTTCAAAGAGTGCCCCAAAGATTCTACCGGAGAGTCAAGACGAAAACGTGTGCCAACCCCTATGCATAGGTTCATGGGCGGAACCCGCAAGTTGATCACCAAAACGTACATCAAGTGGATCAGTAGAGTACCCCATTGTCACCACGGGTATCCCACGCAAGACATACATCAAGTGTTCTAAAATCCTTAAAGACTCAATCCGATAAGATAAGTTCAAAGGGAAAACTCAATCCATTACAACAGAGTAGAGGGGGAGAAACATCATAGGATCCAAATGTAATAGCAAAGCTCGTGATACATCAAGATCGTATCACCTCAAGAACACGAGAGAGAGAGAGAGAGAGAGAGAGAGAGAGAGATCAAACACATAGCTATTGTTACATACCCTCATCCCTGAGGGAGAACTACTCCCTCCTCATCATGGAGAGCACCGGGATGATGAAGATGGCCACGGGAGAGGGATTCCCCCCTCTGGCAGGGTGCCGAAATGGGTCTAGATTGGTTTTCGGTGGCTACGGAGGCTTTTGGTGGCGGAACTCCCGATCTATTGTGCTCCCCGATCGTTTTAGGGTATATGGAGATATATAGGCGGAAGAAGTACGTCAGGGGAGCCACGAGGGGCCCATGAGGGTGGAGGGCGCGCCCAGGGGGGTGGGCGCGCCCCCTACCTCATGGCTTCCTCGAAGCTTCCTTGACGTGGACTCCAAGTCTCCCGGGTTGCTTTCCTTCCAAAAATAAGTTCCATGAAGTTTCAGGTCAATTGGACTCCTTTTGATTTTCCTTTCCTGCGATACTCTAAAACAAGGAAAAAATAGAAACTGGCACTGGGCTCTGGGTTAATAGGTTAGTCCCAAAAATAATATACAATAGCATATAAATGCATATAGAACATCCAAGGTTGATAATATAATAGCATGGAACAATCAAAAATTATAGATACGTTGGTGACGTATCAGCATCCCCAAGCTTAATTCCTGCTCGTCCTCGAGTAGGTAAATGATAAAAACAGAATTTTTGATGTGGAATTCTACCTAACATATTCATCATGTATTTCTCTTTATTGTAGCAAGAATATTCAGATCCATAAGATTCAAGACAAAAGTTTAATATTGACATAAAAATAATAATACTTCAAGCATACTAACTAAGCAATCATGTCTTCTCAAAATAACATGGCCAAAGAAAGTTCATCCCTAAAAAATCATATAGTTTGGTCATGCTCCATTTTGGTCACACAAGAATGCTCTCATCATGCACAACCCTGATGACAAGCCAAGCAATTGTTTCATACTTTAGTAATCTCAAACCCATAAACCTTCACGCAATACATGAGCGCGAGCCATGGACATAGTACTATGGGTGGAATAGAATATGATGATGGGGGTTATGTGGAGAAGACAAAAAGGATAAAGTCTCACATCGACGCGGCTAATGAATGGGCTAGGGAGATGCCCATCAATTGATGTCAATGAAAGGAGTATGGATTGCCATGCAACGGATGCATTAGAGCTATAAATGTATGAAAGCTCAACAAAAGAAACTTAGTGGGTGTGCATCCAACTTGCTTGCTCACGAAGACCTAGGGCACTTGAGGAGGCCCATTGTTGGAATATACAAGCCAAATTCTATAATGAAAAATTCCCACTAGTATATGAAAGTGACAAAACAAGAGAATCTCTATCATGAGGATTATGGTGCTACTTTGAAGCACAAGTGTGGCAAAGGATAGTAGCATTGTCCCTTCTCTCTTTTTCCCTCATTTTTTTGGGGCCTTCTCCTTTTTTATGGCCTTTCTCTTTTTTTATTCCTCACTTGGGACAATGCTCTAGAAAATGATGATCATCACACTTCTATTTATTTACAACTCAGTGATTACAACTCGATACTAGAACAAAGTATGACTCTATATGAATGCCTCCGACGGTGTACTGGGATATGCGATGAACCAAGAGTGACATGTATGAAATAATTGTGAACGGTGGCTTTGCCACAAATACTATGTCAACTACATGATCATGCTAAGCAATATGACAATATGAATGTGTCATGATAAACGGAATGGTGGAAAGTTGCATGGCAATATATCTCGGAATGGTTATGGAAATGCCATAATAGGTAGGTATGGTGGCTGTCTTGAGGAAGATATAAGGAGGTTTATGTGTGAAAGAGTGTATCATATCATGGGGTTTGGATGCACCGGCAAAGTTTGCACCAACTCTCAATGTGAGAAAGGGCAATGCACGGTATCGAAGAGGCTTGCAATGATGGAAGGGTGAGAGTGCGTATAATCCATGGACTCAACATTAGTCATAAAGAACTCATATACTTATTGCAAAAATCTACAAGTCATCAAAAACCTCGGCACTACGTGCATGCTCCTAGGGGGATAGATTGGTAGGAAAAGACCATCGCATGTCCCCGACCGCCACTCATAAGGAGGACAATCAATAAACAAATCATGCTCCGACTTCGTCACATAACGGTTCACCATACGTGCATGCTACGGGAATCACAAACTTCAACACAATTATTTCTCAAATTCACAACTACTCAACTAGCATGACTCTAATATCACCATCTACATATCTCAACACAATCATCAACTATCAAACTTCTCATAGTATTCAATGCACTTTATATGAAAGTTTTTATTATATCCCTCTTGGATGCCCATCATATTAGGACTAAATTCATAACCAAAGCAAATTACCATGCTGTTTAGGACTCTCAAATAAATATAAGTGAGGCATGAGAGATCAATTATTTCTTCAAAATAAAACCACCATCGTGCTCTGAAAGGATATAAGTGAAGCACTAGAGCAAATGACAAACTACCCCGAAAGATATAAGTGAAGATCAATGAGTAGTGGAATAATTATGCAACTCTGTAAAGACTATCTAACATTTAAGAATTTCAGATCTTGGTATTTTATTCAAACAGCAAGAAAAACTAAATAAAATAAAATGACTCTCCAAGCAAAACACATATCATGTGGTGAATAAAAATATAGCTCCAAGTAAAGTTACCGATGAACGAAGACGAAAGAGGGGATGCCTTCCGGGGCATCCCCAAGCTTAGGCTCTTGGTTGTCCTTGAATATTACCTTGGGGTGCCTTGGGAATCCCCAAGCTTAGGCTCTTTCCACTCCTTATTCCATAGTCCATCGAATCTTTACCCAAAACTTGAAAACTTCACAACACAAAACTTAACAGAAAACTCGTAAGCTCCGTTAGTATAAGAAAATAAATCACCACTTAGATACTGTTGTGAACTCATTCTAAATTCATATTGGTGTAATATCTAATGTATTCCAACTTATCTATGGTTCATACCCTCCGATACTACTCATAGATTCATCAAAATAAGCAAACAACACATCAAAAACAAAATATGTCAAAACAGAATAGTCTGTAGTAATCTGGAACAAACATATACTTCTGGAACTCATAAAATTCTCAAATAAATTGATGAACGTGAGGAATTTATCTATTAATCATCTTCAAAAATAATTAACTAAATAGCACTCTCCAATAAAAATGGCAGCTAATCTCGTGAGCGCTAAAGTTTCTGTTTTTTACAGCAAGATCAACAAGACTTTCCCCAAGTCTTCCCAACGGTTCTACTTGGCACAAACACTAACTAAAACATAAAAACTCAATAATAACAGAGGCTAGATAAATTATTTATTACTAAACAGGAGCAAAAAGCAAGGAACAAAAATAAAGTTGGGTTGCCTCCCAACAAGCGCTATCGTTTAACGCCCCTAGCTAGGCATGATGATTTCAATGATGCTCACATAAAAGATAAGAATTGAAACATAAAGAGAGCATCATGAAGAATATGACTAGCACATTTAAGTCTAACCCACTTCCTATGCATAAGGATTTTGTGAGCAAACAACTTATGGGAACAATAATCAACTAGCATAGGAGGGCAAAACAAGCATAACTTCAAAACTTTAAGCACATAGAGAGGAAACTTGATATTATTGCAATTCCTACAAGCATAATAATTTTCAGTAGCATCATGAATGAATTCAACAATATAACCAGCACCTAAAGCATTCTTTTCATGATCTACAAGCATAGAAATTTTATTACTCTCCACACAAGCAAAGTTCTTCTCATGAATAATAGTGGGAGCAAACTCAACAAATTAATTATCATGTGAGGCATAATCGAATTGAAAACTCAAATCACGATGACAAGTTTCATGGATATCATTATTATTTATAGCGTACAAGTCATCACAATAATCATCATAGATAGCAACTTTGTTCTTATAATCAATTGGAAGCTCTTCCAGAATAGTGGATTCATCACAAAATAAAGTCATGACCTCTTCAAATCCACTTTCATCAATATAATCATCATAAATAGGAGGCATGCTTTCATCATAATAAATTTGCTCATCAAAACTTGGGGGACAAAAAATATCATCTTCATCAAACATAGCTTCCCCAAGCTTGTGGCTTTGCATATCATTAGCATCATGGATATTCCAGGAATTCATACTAACAACATTGCAATCATGCTCAACATTCAAATATTTAGTGCCAAAAAATTTAATGCATTCTTCTTCTAACACTTTGGCACAATTTTCCTTTCCATCATACTCACGAAAGATATTAAAAAGATGAAGCATATGAGGCAAACTTAATTCCATTTTTTAGTTTTCTTTTATAAACTAAACTAGTGATAAAACAAGAAACTAAAAGACTCGATTGCAAGATCTAAAGATACACCTTCAAGCGCTAACCTCCCCGGCAACGGCGCCAGAAAATAGTCTTGATAACCCACAAGTATAGGGGATCGCAACAGTTTTCGAGGGTAAAGTATTCAACCCAAATTTATTGTCTCAACACAAGGGGAGCCAAAAGAATATTCTAAAGTATTAGCAGCTGAGCTGTCAATTCAACCACACCTGGAAACTTAATATCTGCAGCAAAGTGTTTAGTAGCAAAGTAATATGGTAGTAGTGGTAACGATAGCAAAAGGTAACAATAGTAAAAGTAATGATTTTGGTATTTTGTAGTGATGATAGCAATAGCAACGGAAAAGTAAATAAGCAAAGAACAATATATGGAAAGCTCGTAGGCAATGGATCAGTGATGGGGAATTATGCCGTATGCGGTTCATCATGTAACAGTCATAACCTAGGGTGACACAGAACTAGCTCCAGTTCATCAATGTAATTTAGGCATGTATTCCGAATATAGTCATACGTGCTTATGGAAAAGAACTTGCATGACATCTTTTGTCCTACCCTCCCGTGGCAGTGGGGTCCTAATGGAAACTAAGGGATATTAAGGCCTCCTTTTAATAGAGTACCGGAACAAAGCATTAGCACATAGTGAATACATGAACTCCTCAAACTATGGTCATCACTGGTAAGTATCCCGATTATTGACACTTCGGGGTTAACGGATCATAACACATAATAGGTGACTATAGACTTGCAAGATAGGATCAAGAACTCTCATATATTGATGAAAACATAATAGGTTCAGATCTGAAATCATGGCACTCGGGCCCCAGTGACAAGCATTAAGCATAGCAAAGTCATAGCAACATCAATCTCAGAACATAGTGGATACTAGGGATCAAACCCTAACAAAACTAACTCGATTACATGATAGATCTCATCCAACTCATCACCGTCCAGCAAGCCTACGATGGAATTACTCACGCACGGCGGTGAGCATCATGAAATTGGTAATGGAGGATGGTTGATGATGACAATGGCGACGGATTCCCCTCTCCGGAGCCCCGAACGGACTCTAGATCAGCCCTCCAGAGAGGTTTTAGGGCTTGGCGACGGCTCCGTATCGTAAAACGCGATGAATTCTTCTCTGTGATTTTTTCTCCCCGAAACACAATATATAGAGTTGGAGTTGGAGTCGGAGGAGCTCCAGGGGGCCCACGAGGTAGGGGGTGCGCCCTAGGGGGGCAGGCGCGCCCCCCACCCTCGTGAACAGGTGGTGGCCCCCCTGGCCTTCATCTTTTGCAGGTATTTTTTATATTTTCCAAAAAGTTGCTCCGTGAAGTTTCAGGTCATTCCGAGAACTTTTGTTTCTGCACATAAATAACACCATGGTAATTCTACTGAAAACAGCGTCAGTCCTTAGTTCCATTCAAATCATGCAAGTTAGAGTCCAAAACAAGGGCAAAAGTGTTTTGAAAAGTAGATACGACGGAGACGTATCAGTCTCATACCTCCTGACACGGGCATGAGTGTGAAATACCAATTTTAGCTCTTGGAACATCTCATATGCTCTGTGGCATTCAAAATGTTTTTGGAGTCCCGGTTCTATGCACAAAACTATCAAGTAGTCATCATATCGAGCTTGCCAAACATTCATAACGTCTGCATCTGCTCCCGCAATAGGTTTGTCAGCTAGCGGTGCATCAAGGACATAATTCTTCTGTGTAGCAATGAGGATAAACCTCAGATCACGGACCCAATCCGCATCATTGTTACTATCATCTTTCAACTTAGTTTTTCTCTAGGAATATATCAAAAATAAAATAGGGGAGCTATACGCGAGCTATTGATCTACAACACAGATATGCAAATACTATCAGGACTAAGTTCATGATAAAATTAAAGTTCAATTAATCATATTACTTAAGAACTCCCACTTAGATAGACATCCCTCTAGTCATCTGAATGATCATGTGATCCATATCAACTAAACCATGTCCGATCATCACGTGAGATGGAGTAGTTTTCAATGGTGAACATCACTATGTTGATCATATCTACTATATGATTCACGTTCGACCTTTCGGTCTTACTGTTCCGAGGCCATATCTGCATATGCTAGGCTCGTCAAGTTTAACCCGAGTATTCAACGTGTGCAAAACTGGCTTGCACCCGTTGTATGTGAACGTAGAGCTTATCACACCCGATCATCACGTGGTGTCTCGGCACGACGAAATGTAGCAAAGGTGCATACTCATGGAGAACACTTGTACCTTGAAATTTAGTGAGAGATCATCTTATAATGCTACCGCCGTACTAAGCAAAATAAGATGCATAAAGGATAAACATCACATGCAATCAATATAAGTGATATGATATGGCCATCATCATCTTGTGCCTTTGATCTCCATCTCCAAAGCACCGTCATGATCACCATCGTCACTGGCTTGAAACCTTGATCTCCATCGTAGCATCGTTTTTGTCTCGCCAACTATTGCTTCTACGACTATCGCTACCGCTTAGTGATAAAGTAAAGCAATTACATGGCGATTGCATTTCATATAATAAAGCGACAACCATATGGCTCCTGCCAGTTGCCGATAACTGATACAAAACATGATCATCTCATACAACAATTTATATCATCACTTCTTGACCATATCACATCACAACATGCCCTGCAAAAACAAGTTAGACGTCCTCTACTTTGTTGTTATAAGTTTTACGTGGCTGCTACGGGCTTCTAGCAAGAACCGTTCTTACCTACGCATCACAACCACAATGATTTTTTGTCAAGTGTGTTGTTTTAACCTTCAACAAGGACCGAGCGTAGTCAAACTCGATTCAACTAAAGCTAGAGAAACAGACACCCGCTAGCCACATGCGTGCGAAGCACGTGGGTATAACCAGTCTCAGGAATGCGGTCATGTATTGTCAGTCCGGGCCGCTTCATCCAACAATACCACCGAATTAAAGTAAGACGTTGCTGGTAAGCAGTATGACTATTATCGCCCACAACTCATTGTGTTCTACCCGTGCATATAACATCTACGCATAGACCTGGCTCGGATGCCACTGTTGGGGAATGCAGTAATTAAAATTTTCACCTACGATCATGCAAGATCTATCTAGGAGTTGCATAGCAACGATCAGGGAGAGTGTGTCCATGTACCCTCGTAGACCAAAAGCGGAAGCGTTTAGCAATGTGGTTGACGTAGTTGAACGTCTTCACGATCCAACCGATCCAAGTACCGAACGTACGGAACCTCCATGTTCAGCACACATTCAGCACGATGATGTCCCTCGAGCTCTTGATCTAGTTGAGGACGAGGGAGAGTTTCGTCAGCACGACGGCGTGGCGATGGTGATGATGAACTTACCAGCCTAGGGCTTCACCTAAGCACTACGACAATATGACCGAGGTGTGTAACTGTGGAGGGGGGCACCGAACACGGCTAAGACAAATCTTGGAGTGCCTTTGGGGTGCCCACTGCCCACGTATATAAAGGAGGGATGGAGAGAGGCCGGCCCTCCTAGGGGCGCACCAAGTGTAGGGAGTCCTACTAGGACTCCCAAGTCCTAGTAGGATTCCCTTTCCTTTTCGGAGTAGGAGAGAAGGAAAGAGGGAAAGAGAGGGGGAGTAGGAAAATGGCAAGGGGGGCGCCGCCCCTTCCCCTAGTCCAATTCAGACCCATGGGGGGGCGCCACCTCCCCTTGTCCTGCCTCCTCTTTTCCCGTATGGCCCAATAAGGCCCATTACTTCTCCCGGTGAATTCTCGTAACTCGCCGGTACTCTGAAAAATACCCGAATCACTCAGAACCTTTTCGATGTCCGAATATAGCCTTCCAATATATGAATGTTTACCTCTCGACCATTTCGAGACTCCTCATCATGTCCGTGATCTCATCCGGGACTCCGAACAAACTTCGGTCATCAAATCACATAACTCATAATACAAATCGTCATCGAACGTTAAGCGTGCAGACTGAGGGAGTCCTGGACTAAGGGGTCCTCGGGTGTCTGATCTATTGGATCTGGGTCGGACTGATAGGCCATAAAGATACAGAGACCGAAGACTCTGCCCGTGTCTGGATAGGACTCTTCTTGGCGTGGAAGGCAAGCTTGGCGATCAACTATGAAGATTCCTTTCTCTGTAACCGACCTTGTGTAACCCTAGATCCCTCTTGTGTCTATATAAACCGGAGGGCTAGGTCCGTAGATAGATCCTCATAATCATAGCCAGGCTAGACTTTTAGGGTTTAGCCATTACGATCTCGTGGTAGATAAACCCTTGTAATACTCATATTCATCAAGATCAATCAACCAGGAAGTAGGGTATTACGTACATAGAGAGGGCCCGAACCTGGGTAAACATTGTGTCCCCTGTCTCATGTTACCATCGATCCTAGACGCACATTTCGGGACCCCCTAACCGAGATCCGCCGGTTTTGACACCGACATTGGTGCTTTCATTGAGAGTTCCACTGTGCCGTCCTCAAAAGGCTTGATGGCTCCTTCAATCATCTACAATGATGTTGTCCAAGGGGAAGTCTTCCTCCATGGACAGATCTTCGTGTTTGGCGGCTTCGCACTGCGGGCCAACTCGCTTGGCCATCTGGAGTAGATCGAAAGCTACACCCATGGCCACCAGGTCAGATTCAGAAGCTTGAACTACGTCGCAGATATCCGTGGAGACTTGATCTTCGACGGATTCGAGACCACGACAGCCGCTCCCTGCCACCACCATGAACATGATCCAAATCTGTCATCGGTCCATACGCAGGAGATAGTACCTATAGCTGCTCCAGCCATAGATCCGGAGCAGATTGCGCCATCCGAAGACGGGAAGCTCAACCCCGTCGCGGAAGCCGTGGTCTCAGTGGCGTTGGAGCCGCAGACAAACTTAAATTCAAGTGACATCTATGTCACCGGAACTACGAACCCGTCTTAGGCTACGAGTTCCAAACTATGCGCGTTCGCGCATATCGAGCACGATCGGTCATTGATCGCTGAATTCAGCGCCGCGGACATCTTCCGGCATTCGCCTCTGGGCGACATGCTAAACTCGTTAAGAGCACTATCCTTAGCGGGGGCTCACAGTCGAACTGTATCCGGTTCGAACTGGAAATTGATAACGGAGAATTTTGCTTCCCATCCACCACCCACTTCATGCACACTGTCGAAGACTTAACCGACACGCTCGACTATGGCTCCGAAAACATCGATGGTATGGACGACGATGCCGATGAGAAACTAGGCCAAGACCCGCCGTTTACCAAACGCCGGACAGCCACCTCTTCCTATGACGTATACATGGTGGATTCACCTAAGAGAACTAACGACAACGAGAAAGCCAATCCAGTTGAGGACAAACCTCCTGTGATACAACCAAAATACCGGCATCAGCGGCGCCGCTCTAATTCGCTCATGGAATAGACGGTGATACGGGCACAGGGGGAAATAACACTTCGGAAGGTGCCGAAGACAACAAGGACCCCGTCGATGCAGCTGTTGTACAAAATGAACGGGAAGACGGGCAAGTTAGCCCTGATGGACAGGTCACGCATGAAGACTCGAAGGATAGTAATTATCTTCCGCTTTCCGAGGATGAGCGAGCCTTGGCACGGAGGATTTCATCGTGCCCGAGGAACCTCCTGAGCAGGAGCGCTTCAAGCGCCAGCTAATAGCCACTGCAAGGAGCCTGAAAAAGAAGTAGCAGCAACTTCAAGCTGACCAAGATCTGCTCAACGACAGATGGACTGATGTCCTAGCAGCCGAAGAACATGGCCTCAATTGCCCAGCCAAAAGCTACCCGAAGCACAAATTACTGCCTCAGTTTGACGACGAGGCGCAGGAGCACATACCATCATCGCGTAATGCGGCTGACCGACCACCACGTGGTCAGGATAAAGCGGCAACTCAAGCTGAACACCAGCCAGCCCCGCCTCATCATAAAGGCAGAGGCAAAACAGCTCGAGGTCATCCATATGACCTTCGACAAGACCTCCAGAACATGACATACCAGATCGATCTACGGATCACGAGGACGAGCCCTGACTGAAGGAAATATGCCCTAGAGGTAATAATAAAGTTATTATTTATTTGAGTGAATTCCATTTTTTACCTTGTAGTTGTACATTTGTGACACATATTACCCTATTTAGTGGAACTTTTATCGAAATGTCAGATTTTGGAGACTTTTAACACGGTTTTACCCCAGTTTTACATTTTGTTTGTTTATGGTCGATAGGATCGGCATGTTGCGTCATTGATTCGTAAAAAAACTGTAAGGATCGGAGGGCATCATTGGCGATCTTGTCCAAGCTTCTCTTGTCTATCTGTTCCACTCCTTGTGGCCGTCCACATGTTTTTGGATACAGGGCGTCACCTCACACCTTACCTGATGGACACGCATCAAAAAACGAGGGTCCAAAGATTTTAAAAGGGGTATTCTAGACGAATTTTCACTCGAAGGGGTAATTAGTGTCACAAATGTATAAATATGGGGTAAAAAGTGGAATTCACTCTATTTATTTCCTTATATCATGATAAATGTTTATTATTCATGCTAGAATTATATTAACTGGAAACATGATACATGTGTGAATACATAGACAAACAGAGTGTCACTAGTATGTCTCTACTTGACTAGCTCATTGATCAAAGATGGTTATGTTTCCTAGCCATAGACATGAGTTGTCATTTGATTAACGGGGTCACATCATTAGGAGAATGATGTGATTGACTTGACCCATTCCGTTAGCTTAGCACTTGATCGTTTAGTATGTTGCTATTGCTTTCTTCATGACTTATACATGTTCCTATGACTATGAGATTATGCAACTCCTGTTTACCGAAGGAACACTTTGTGTGCTACCAAACGACACAACATAATTGGGTGATTATAAAGGTGCTCTACAGGTGTCTCCGAAGGTGCTTGTTGAGTTGGTGTATTTCGAGATTAGGATTTGTCACTTCGATTGTCGGAGAGGTATCTCTGGGCCCACTCGGTAATGCACATCACTATAAGCCTTGCAAGCATTGTAACTAATGAGTTAGTTGCGGGATGATGTATTACGGAACGAGTAAAGAGACTTGCCGGTAACGAGATTGAACTAGGTATTGAGATACCGACGATCGAATCTCAGGCAAGTAACATACCGATGACAAAGGGAACAACGTATGTTGTTATGCGGTTTGACCGATAAAGATCTTCATAGAATATGTGGGAGCCAATATGAGCATCCAGGTTCCGCTATTGGTTATTGACTGGAGACGTGTCTCGGTCATGTCTACATAGTTCTCGAACCCGTAGGGTCCGCACGCTTAAAGTTTGGTGACGATCGGTATTATGAGTTTTTGTGTTTTGATGTACTGAAGGTAGTTCGGAGTCCCGGATGATATCGGGGAAATGATGAGGAGTCTCGAAATGGTCGAGATGTAAAGATCGATATATTGGACGACTATGTTCGGACACTAAAAAGGTTCCGAAAGGTTTCGGACATATACCGGAGTACCGGGGGGTTACCGGAACCCCCCCCCCCCCCCCGGGGGGCTTAATGGGCCTACATGGGCCTTAGTGGAAATAGAGGGCAGCAAGGGAAGTGTGGGGTGCGCCCCCAAGGCCCAAACCGAATTGGTTTAGGGCAAGGGGGCCGGGCCCCTCTTTCCTTCTCCTCCTCTCCCTTTCCTTCCCCCTCTCCTACTCCTACTAGGAAAGGGAGGAGTCCTACTCCTAGTAGGAGTAAGACTCCCCCTCTTCGCGCGCCTCTCCCTGGCCGGCCGCCTCCTCCCCTTGCTCCTTTATATACGGTGGCAGGGGGCACCCCATAGACACAACAATTGATCATTGATCTCTTAGCCGTGTGCGGTGCCCCCTCCACCATAATCCACCTCGATCATATCGTAGCGGTGCTTAGGCGAAGCCCTGCGTCGGTAGCATCATCATCGCCATCACCACGTCGTCGTGCTGACGAAACTCTCCTGTGAAGCTTTGCTGGATCGGAGCTCGCGGGACATCATTGAGTTGAACGTGTGCAGAACTCGGAGGTGCCATGCATTCGGTACTTGGATCAGTCGGATCGTGAAGACGTATGACTACATCAACCGCGTTGTGCTAACGCTTCCGCATTCGGTCTACGAGGGTACGTAGACACACTCTCCCCTCTCGTTGTTATGCATCACCATGATCCTGTGTGTGCGTAGGAAATTTTTTGAAATCACTACGTTCCCCAACAGTGGCATCCGAGCCAGGTTATAGCGTAGATGTTATATGCACGAGTAGAACACAAGTGAGTTGTGGGCGATACAAGTCATACTGCTTACCAGCATGTCATACTTTGATTTGGCGGTATTGTTGGATGAAGCGGCCCAGACCGACACTACGTGTGCGCTTACGCGAGACTGGTTCTACCGACGTGCTTTGCACACAGGTGGCTGGCAGGTGTTAGTTTCTCTTAGTTGAACCGAGTGTGGCCACGCCCGGTCCTTGTGAAGGTTAAAACATCACTAACTTGACGAACTATCATTGTGGTTTTGATGCGTAGGTAAGAACGGTTCTTGCTCAGCCCGTAGCAGCCACGTAAAACTTGCAACAACAAAGTAGAGGACGTCTAACTTGTTTTTGGAGGGCATGTTGTGATGTGATATGGTCAAGACATGATGCTATATTTATTGTATGAGATGATCATGTTTTGTAACGGAGTTATCGGCAACTGGCAGGAGCCATATGGTTGTCGCTTTATTGTATGCAATGCAATCGCCCTATAATTACTTTACTTTGTCACTAAGCGGTAGCGATAGTCGTAGAAGCAATAGTTGGCGAGACGACAATGATGCTATGATGGAGATCAAGGTGTCGCGCTGGTGACGATGGTGATCATGATGGTGCTTTGGAGATGGAGATCAAAGGCACAAGATGATGATGGCCATATCATATCACTTATATTGATTGCATGTGATGTTTATCCTTATGCATCTTATTCTGCTTTGTTTGATGGTAGCATTATAAGATGATCTCTCACTAAATTTCAAGGTAAAGGTGTTCTCCCTGAGTATGCACTATTGCCAAAGTTCGTCGTGCCGAGACACCACGTGATGATCGGGTGTGATAAGCTCAACGTTCATCTACAACGGGTGTAAGACAGTTTTACACATGCGGAACACTCGGGTTAAACTTGACGAGCCTAGCATATGCAGATATGGCCTCGGAACACTGAGACCGAAAGGTCGAGCGTGAATCATATAGTAGATATGATCAACATAGTGATGTTCACCATTGAAAACTACTCCATTTCACGTGATGATCGGTTATGGTTACCTTATATGGATCATGTGATCACTTAGATGATTAGAGGGATGTCTATCTAAGTGGGAGTTCTTAAGTAATATGATTAATTGAACTTAAATTTATCATGAACTTAGTACCTAATAGTATTTTGCTTGTCTATATTATTGTAGATAGATGTCCCATGTTGTTGTTCCGTTGAATTTTAATGTGTTCCTTGAGAAAGCAAAGTTGAAAGATGATGGTAGCAATTACACGGACTGGGTCCGTAACTTGAGGATTATCCTCATTGCTGCACAGAAGAATTACATCCTGGAAGCACCGCTAGGTGCTAGGCCTGCTGCAGATGTTGCTGATGACGTTAAGAATGTCTGGCAGAGTAAAGTTGATGACTACTCGATAGTTCAGTGTGCCATGCTTTATGGCTTAGAACCGGGACTTCAACGATGTTTTGAACGTCATGGAGCATATGAGATGTTCCAGGAGTTGAAGTTAATATTTCAAGAAAATGCCCGGATTAAGAGATATGAAGTCTCCAATAAGTTCTATAGCTGCAAGATGGAGGAGAATAGTTTTGTCAGTGAACATATACTCAAAATGTCTGGGTATCATAATCACTTGACTCAACTAGGAGTTAATCTTCCTGTTGATAGTGTCATTGACAGAGTTCTTCAATCACTGCCACCAAGCTACAAAAGCTTCATGATGAACTACAATATGCAAGGGATGAATAAGACAATTCCTGAGCTCTTCGCGATGCTAAAGGCTGCGGAGGTAGAAATCAAAAAGGAGCATCAAGTGTTGATGGTTAACAAAACCACCAGTTTCAAGGAAAAAGGTAAAGGGAAGAATAAGGGGAACTTCAAGAAGAACGGCAAGCAAGTTGCTGCTCAAGAGAAGAAACGCAAATCTGGACCTAAACCTGAGACTGAGTGCTTCTACTGCAAAGGGACTGGTCACTGGAAGCGGAACTGCCCCAAGTATTTGGCGGATAAGAAGGATAGCAAGGTGAACAAAGGTATATGTGATATACATGTTATTGATGTGTACCTTACTAGAGCTCGCAGTAGCACCTGGGTATTTGATACTGGTTCTGTTGCTAATATTTGCAACTTGAAACAGGGACTACGGATTAAGCGAAGACTGGCTAAGGATGAGATGACGATGCGTGTGGGAAATGGTTCCAAAGTCGATGTGATCGCTGTCGGCACACTACCTCTACATCTACCTTCGAGATTAGTTTTAGACCTGAATAATTGTTATTTGGTGCCAGCGTTGAGCATGAACATTATATCTGGATCGTGTTTGATGCGAGACGGTTATTCATTTAAATCTGAGAATAATGGTTGTTCTATTTATATGAGTAATATTTTTTTTGGTCATGCACCCTTGAAGAGTGGTCTATTTGTGTTAAATCTCGATAGTAGTGATACACATATTCATAATGTTGAAGCCAAAAGATGCAGAGTTGATAATGATAGTGCAACTTATTTGTGGCACTGCCGTTTAGGTCATATTGGTGTAAAGCGCATGAAGAAACTCCATACTGATGGACTTCTAGAATCACTTGGTACTTGCGAACCATGCCTCATGGGCAAGATGACTAAAACGTCATTTTTCCGGAACAATGGAGCGAACAACAGACTTGTTGGAAATCATACATACTAATGTATGTGGTCCGATGAATATTGAGGCTCGCGGCGAGTATCATTATTTTCTCACCTTCATAGATGATTTGAGAAGATATGGGTATATCTACTTAATGAAACATAAGTCTGAAACATTTGAAAAGTTCAAAGAATTTCAGAGTGAAGTGGAAAACCATCGTAACAAGAAAATAAAGTTTCTACGATCTGATCATGGAGGAGAATATTGGAGTTACAAGTTTGGTCTACATTTGAAACAATGCGGAATAGTTTCGCAACTCACGCCACCCGGAACACCACAACGCAATGGTGTGTCCGAATGTCGTAATCGTACTTTACTAGATATGGTGCGATCTATGATGTCTCTTACTGATTTACCGCTATCGTTTTGGAGTTATGCTTTAGAGACGAATGCATTCACGTTAAATAAGCCACCATCTAAATCCATTGAGACGACTTGTAACATCCCAAAATTCTAAATTTTGGAATGTTATAATAAATAGATAGATTTGATTGATTGTTTGATTGATTGTGTGAAATTGAGTGAAATTCGAAACCTTTTTGAAAGTTAAATGAGAGGGAATAAAAGGACTTTCCCAAACTTTCATTTTGCATTCGTGATCTTCGTGAATTCAAATTCTTTTCACCACGAAACCCTGGAGAGAAGATGACATGACTTCTTCCATTTATTTAAATGACAAGGGGTGTTGAAAATATTTGAATTTCATTTGGAAAATATTTTCAATTCTGAAACTTTATGCAACTCAATGATTTTCACGAGAGTAGATAAAATGACTTCTTCAAATTATATGAAATATGAGTTGGAAGTTTCAAAGGATCAAATTCAAAGTCTTTTTGGAATTATTTTTCAATTTGAAGTTATTTGGATTTTATTCAAATCATTTTTCTCCAAAAATAAAATACATGGAAAATAGGGTAACATGATTCCCTACAACAGAAAGTTGGAGAGAAGTAAATTTGATTTCATTTTGGTATTTTTAAAATGATTTTTGTTGGATCTTATTAGAGCAGGAGCACTGTTGGAATTATTAGAATTTGTGTGTATTTTATTTAATGCTAGAAAAATGCTCATGTCGTATAAAATCTTTTTCTGAAAATTTTGATATATAATATGCCTATATAAATTTTTTATTTATTTTGTTATTCGGTTTTCCTTCTGTTTCTATAAAATAAACTGTACATGCGGCCCATATTTATTTATCGCCTACATGCGCAGTATAGTAGCTTCTCGCACCCCATTGTTTTTTTCTCTCTTAAATAGGCTAGGCCCAGCCAGCCTTTTCCTTTCAGATTTTATTTTCCTTTGGCAAAAAAAATGCAGCACGTACGCGCGCGGTCGGCCGATGGGCTTCAGGCTGTGCGAGGCGCTTGGCTCTTCTCCTCTGTTTCATTTATTTTGGTCTTATATTTAGTCCCGCATTGCCAAGTCTTTGACCCCTAAGCCTCTTTTCCACCAATAAATATAGACCCATAGAGCCTCCAAAAATCATTCGATTTGGGTTAAATCAATATTTTGGTTTGACTAGATTCATTTAAGAAAAATATATTTATCCTCTCTGGCGCGACTTCTGGAAATTGTCTATTCTCTCCAAAGTCATCTTTTCTCCGCCTTATAAAGGTATCTTTCTTTATACTTCCGTAGTTTATTATTTCTAGACTAATACGATAAAATAATTAGATTATCAATTAGTCTACGTATTTATACATTAGACCCTAGCCGCAGCTATTTTTCTTCCGTAAAACAGCTTGCCCTGATTTTTCAAATAGCCATAACTTTTTACTCGTTTATCCAAATTAGATGAAACCAACGCCTATAGCTTCGTCTTGTTTTTACCTATCGAGTAAACCTGTCACATCAACTTTTTGAAATTTTCAAATTTCTAATTTTGTTCAGATTTATATTCAAACTTCTTTTGATCATAACTTGAGTTTTATAACTCCGATTTAGTTGATTCTTTTTGCAAATTAAAGGCCTTGACCTAAACTTTCTGATAAGGCCAAATTCACATAATTTTGGTACTGTTAAAATTGTTTTATGTTGCAAGAGTTATTTGTTGGGTTTTGAAGCTTTCTGAATTGTTTTCTTCTTTCCCTCCGACCTTTTGAGTGATTGCTTATGTGTGGTTACTATTGCTTGCTTACGATAGATTGACCGGAGTGTGACGAGTAGAACTATCAAGAGTTATGAGTGCGAATCATCTTCATCAACATTGCAAGCAAGTTCACACTTTGATCATACCCCTTTATCACCCAGTTATTATGCATTAGTTTCAACCTCAAACATTGCATGAGTAGGATTGATAACATGTGGGTATTGGGAAGTAGTTGATGAGGTAGGAACATATTGCCCTGCATTCAAACCTTGGGAGTTACTATTATGTTATATTGATACTACTATGCTATGCTCGTAGACGTGGATTGGGTTTGAGAGTATTCATGATAGATGTGAGATTGTTAATTAATGGTTTACTTAAGGTGGCAACTTTAACACACATCTGGGTGGATTGAGGCACCTGGGTACTCCAGCGATTGCATGTTTAGGCACCTGGGTATTCGAGTGATTGCCTGTTTTTTTTATGGACCACCACCCAGGCTTAAAGGGATTATGATATTATTCATACTAGAAACTTCCGTGTGCAGCCACAAGCTATTATGGGCTCTAGCATAGTTGATTAAGTCGTGTGAACTCTTACAGTGGTAGACTAGCAGATGTAGGGGTAGTAGGTGGTACGGTCTACCCATCATAAGGTGCAAACGCTTCTGAAAGACTATGTCTCGGTCATCCGTTTCTCAAACACCATGTAGTGCGAGAAATCCAACGGAGGAGATCGAGTCTTGTGGGGAAAAGTGCGCAAACCTCTGCAGAGTGTATAAACTAATCATGATTAGACGTGTCCCCGGTTATGTACATCTAGAGTATCTGGTTCTTGGATTATCATATTGATCTCATCACGTTACTTAAATAATATATTGGGTTGTTAATGATTACTTTTAATTGGGATTGAGAGGGTGTCTACACTCTCAATGTTTAACAACCACCATGATAGTTAAATAAATTATATTCCTTTGAAGTAGGGAAAAATTGGCTTTTCGCAAAAACCTTATAACCATAGAGCTTTTCCATCAGCCATATATGCATGTAGTGATAGCCATTGTTCATCATTTCTCTATGGTGTGAATTTGCCAGTACATTCAATGTACTGACCCTTTGTGGTTGCAATGTCTCATGTTGCAGGATTTCTTACGACGAGTAAGTGATATGTTAGGGTTATGATTTCTACACTCAACTTTGTCGTTGGTGTTGATGGGAATCCACAACCTTGTTACTTCCGCTATTTGGATTGAGGTAATAGTATTTGCGTTACTTTTACATGTGATTTACCTCTGTTATAAATCCTCGAGTACTGTGTGTGTCAGCATACCGATCCAGGGATGACACTTAAGCACAGAGACTTGATCCATTCGGATCGGGTCGCTACAAGATGGTATCAGAGCACATGTTGACTGTAGGACGTGACCCTAGGAATTGGCAAGCCCATAGGAAAGATTTTCTCTACAACTTCATTTTCAAAAGATCTTTTACTTCTCTTCTCTTCTGAGCTTATTCAAAAATTCCTTTTTAGTGAGACTATACCCTTTTCCCTTTTGACCACTCGAAGATTTGACTGATGAGGCCACTCCAAGAAGTACAAGATATCGGACAACCGAGACCATTCAGAATGAAGAGGATTTTACCATACATTATAATAATGGAAACTACAACGGTTGAAGACTCCGAAGACTAGGAGAATTGGAAGGCTTTGAAGAATTTCCAGATTTACTGACCTAGGGAGGCTACCCTTATGGAACTTGGCAGATTATGGAAGTTGTCAATACCCGATATCAAGGAGTATCGGAGAAAGACCGGAACATGGAGCATTAGAACTCAAAGTTTTGTCAAGAAAGCCCTAAGGCAGGAGATATCAACTATGGAATGATAGCTCATGGAAATGAAAAGAGCAGAAACACGACTATCTATGGTGTTATCGCCTGTTTATGCTATTGTCACCGTGCTGAGTTAAGCATGCATATGCCTGGAAGAATTGGATGGTAGAAGGCTGAAGGAGCACCTATCAGCAGATGAAGTTTTAACCTTAGCCGGTGTATCACCAGGATCTGGAGTAGTACATCAAGAAGTTTAAGGTGGAGCTCCATGAAGCCGTATTAGACAAGGAAGCATTTCGTGAAGAACTCAGGAACCAAAAGCTAAAAGTAGCCAAGCTAGAGGAGCTACAACCTCGAGATACCGGAGATTGTCCGGAACTGAAGGACAGTAGGACCATGGTTCATGCCAAGGAGATTGAAATCCAAAAGTTTGGAACGCAACTCTTAAAGGACGTCACAAGAGACTTCGCGTTAACAGGGATGATCTGACAAAAGAAACTTGAGAAGGACAAGCATGATTGGAAGAAGCCGTAGGAGACATGAATAAGACTTGAAGAGTTTGGTGACTTTGAAGATTTTATTGACCTTTAGAAGACCAAACCCCGGTTATATACCTATGTTAGATGCAACGTTTGTGAGCTGTCATTTGTTTGATGTTTTTCCTGACAGCCACAAATAAAATATGTCTTTTCAAAACTTTTGTTTGGATTGTGTGCATCCCCCTTTGTCTCTCTCATATCACCCCAAACCCATGGACCCAATAGAGGACGAATGGAGATAAACTCATGTTTCCCTGGACCGATAAGTCCATTGGAGACGGACCGATGGATTCAGAACATGGAGGATCACATGAAGAATAACCCTATAGTCGGAAAGGATATGACCCAGCATGCTCTTCAGTGCTTTGAAAGAGGTGCTGCTACTTGGTGGAGGATGTACCAAAACATCAATGGATAACCACTTGGAAAGAATTTAAGTTGACTCTGCCAAAGTCTCGGCTTGTGTCCCAGAAGTTGAAGCCTTATGGAAAGGATATGAAGAAACCTTATGCATGCAAGATTTGTGGAGAAATAGGACACACCCATAAAGAACACAAGGATGAATGCCCTAATTGTGAAGGAAGTCACCCAGTTGAAGAATGCCCAACTAGGCAGATTACTTGTTTCTTATGTGAAGGGACTACCCACTATCCTGCTCAGTGTCACATTTACCCGATGGTACAATGAACCATCCAGCAGAAGAAAGAAGTAATGAAAGGAGCCCTCATGGAAATTTTAGAAGAAGTTGTGATGAAGGAAGGGATGGAGGACACACCTAAAGAAGACCCGAGTAAACCCTGCACTAAGTCTTGCTATTCATGTGGAGAAGAAGGACACATCTCCCAAAATTGTTTGAATGAGGATCTAGTAGAATTCCCGACAGAGGAAGTAGAATATGACCCACAGGAAATAGAAGCCCTGATTGGAATGGAAAAGTCCAGGAACAGAAATCGATTGGAGCCCAGGAGGGACCTGAGTCATATCACCTGTTATAGGTGCAAGGAGTCAGGGCACTACCTCAACAGTTGCCCCAAAAGGAAACCTCGATACTTGCCAGAAGTAATATGTTTTAGTTGTAATGGAGCAGGGCACTTTGCCAGAGAATTCCCCAAGGAGAAGGAAACTTGTGCTAGATAGTTGAGTTTGCAACAAAAGAAATGGAGTAGTAGAAGTCAGAACATTTTCTTTTGTATTGAGGTGTTGAGTTGAGACATGTAATGGAAAAGCAAGAGATTGTAATCACTTGAGAATGAATAAAGTTAGCATCATTGGTACTGATATGGATTTTATGAGTTGTTACTCTATGAAGAATAATTTTGGCCATTATGAGGATATGAGAAATATGGTCTATGGAAGATTTATGCATTTTAAGGGTGGTAGTACCCTGTAAGAACCGTTGACCCCTGGAAAAGATAAGGATACTCCACTAAGTGGATTTCGGACAAAATGAATATGAGTTTTGTCTCGATATGTGTGATACCCCAAGAGTGTGTGGGATGAAGTTGGAGACCGTCAGTTGTTTGGACCAAATGTGATCAAGGAGTCAGAAGAGAATGTTAAGTTTATTCGAGATAGACTGAAGGTAGCTCAGTCCAGGCAAAAGAGTTATGTAGACTCAAAAACTCAAGGAGGTAGTCTATGAAATTGGAGATAGAGCATGTCTTCGTGTGTCCCCTCTGCGAGGAGTTAAACGATTTGGAGTTAAGGGACAGTTAGCCCCGAGATTTGTAGGACCATACCGAGTTTTGGAGCGTATGGGAGAAGTGGCCAACAAGTTGGGGTCACTCGAAGGACTGTCAGGAGTTCATGATGTGTTTCACGTTTCCCAGTTGAGGAAGTGCCATGCAGAGATGGCCAATATTCCCCTGTAAGGACGCTTGACCCTGGAAAGGATAATGATGTTCCACGAAGTGGAATATGGACTTCATAAGTATAAGTTTTTATCTCGGTATGAAGGATATCCCACGAGGATGAATAGATAAATTACTATTGGATATAAAGGAGGTATGATGTCGGAAATATGGATCAATGGAAACTCCATGATGAGTCTGAGTAATCATGTCCTAGTTTGGTGCCAATAGAAGGAAGACAGTACAATTGGATGGATTTAAGAATACTAGGAAGTTGGAAGTTGGAATAATGATCAGTTGCCCGATGATAAGTTCAAGGAGTACAAGTGATGAGATGGGCCATAACCCACATGCCCCAGGACCTGCCAAGAAGCAAGCACATTCTTGCTGAAGGAAAACCCCTGGAGGAAGATACAACGTTTATCGGCAGACAATTTTATAGGGGTAACGCAAAACCTGAGAGTTGTGAAGGAACATAGATGTTTGTTTGGCTTGCAGAATCAATGTATTATTCCGAACGCAGTTCATGGACAAGAGAAATTCTCCACATCTCGACATTTATTGTCGTGTGTGAGGCCTTCCTCCGTGTTACCCCTCACTTCGGCCTGTGGCTCAAGACCTTTGAAGTAAAGCCGAAGATGATCGAGGGGCAACATGTAGCGTGCGGAGGTGCATCAATAGGCAAGATGGCAGGAGCTCCATGGCCGAAAGGTTCCTTTCCAAAAGTGTCCGAATTGTGGCAACGGGAGTGGTTTTACATCACGGCTCCCAGAAGTGCCAAGTGGGTGGCTACCCCCGCTTTCCGCTCGGGCCCCCCGCCACAACTGATGTCATGGATTAGCAGAGGCCTGAGCTGGGGTCCAGCAAAGGACGTGCCTATACTGCAAAGCCGCATCCGAGATCTCTTCGAGGGAGATTTTAATTTGGCTGTGGTAATACAAGTTATGCTGGTTCGTCAAGTCCAGCCTTGCAAACGCCGGCCCCTTCGCTTGTGGGAGTTCAAACCAGAGGAACCGCGTGCCATTCAAAGTTTCCTCGGCCTAACACACGAGGAGATGTACAAGTCATTCTTCGGACCTCAAGTAGAGTGTCCGGATATTACCGAGGACATGGGCCTGAGCAGTAACCGCGCCGCTGAACAAGTAAGAAATCCTCTGGCCGAACACACTGTCTTTTATTCGTCACGAAGTTATTTCTGAGAGTTTGCTTTTTGACCAGGACTGGCTAACAAAGGCAAAGATGATTCGGTGTTTGGCCCCCCTTCCTGAGGGTTTGGAAAATCCGGTATTGGAAAAGATGCTTGAGGTCGCACCTTGCCCGGAGCCCTCGAAGGAAGATACCGGGGGGGATAATACGGGCGGACACGGGCCCCTATTGCTGCCCGTTCCAACCGAGGGAATGAGCGTCTCCACGAAGGAGGACAACCGGGGGAGGAAAAGGACTGCTTCTGAGGATTCGGAAGCCGAAGCCTCCAAACGGGAGAAGAAGTCTCCCACAGAGGGCCCTGCCTCGGGGGGTGCTTTTGCCGCACAAAGTCCGCGGGGGGATCAGCCCTCCAACGAGTCGTAAGTGATCCAAAATACTTTAATAGTAAAGGTATGCTATCTTTTTTCTGAGAAAATAACCACCGCATATATCTTGCAGTTCGGGCCTTAGCCCCTCTTAGATGAGCTCGTCTTCGGGGGATCTTCTTCCAGAGATGATGGAGAGCGAAACGCCTCCCCCGGACTCCTCCGCTCAAGAAGCGGGCGACCCCGAAGTGTCGTCATGCAGGGCCTCTCCGGATCCGGTGAGGCCAGAAGATAATCCCATAGACCCCCGAAGTCCCCAGCGTCCGGCTCCCGAAGAGAGCAGACAAAAGAGTCCGGCACCGTCTGGTGTGCGGTCGGACGTTCTGAGGGAGTTGGTGGGGCGAGCGGCCATCTCATAAGAACACCGTATGCTGATGGGTACGGTGATGGAGAGAATCTCGTCCGCCGAAAGCGGATTACATGAAGCCTTTATGAGTCTACTGACAGGCTTTGAGGTACGTGAGATAATATGTGATAGTACTGCACATGTTAGGTGTGCCCTGTGTAGATAGTAGCCCCTGAGACTCTGGTTGTCGTCGAGAACGGCGGCGAACAGAGGATCATATTCCCAGGCAATAACCAGACTGCCCCTATGTGCAGGTGGTGGAAGCTCTGATGGCTAGCCGGACTAGTGAGTTTGCCAAATTAAAACGGCAACTGGATGCGGCAGACGCCGACATCGAGCTTGTTAACAAGAGGCTTGACGAGGCACAGGGTAAGTGTTATTATCTGGTGAACGCCACATAGTAAGAGCAGCATGATGCAGTATCTTTAATATGTTGTGACTGCAGATGGAGCTGCCACCGTGGAAACCTTGCGGGCAGAACTTGCCCGAGCCAAGGAACAAGCGAGGATTAGTAATGCGGCTGCTTTGAAGGCGGCCGAAGAGTTGAAAGCCGAGAAGGCCGCACATTGCGAGAGCCAAGAGAAGATGGCCAAGATGGCCATAGAATTAAAAGACACTGCCGACCGTTGCCGGGTCCTTGAAAAAGAAAACCAGGCGAAGGCAACGGACCTTGAGAAGGCCACGACGGCGGACAAAGACACCCGTTCTGCTATGAGAGCGAAGAAGGAGGAGCTGCGGGAAGCCGGGGATATTGCGGCTGGGAAACCCTTCATGTTACGGAGGAAGTTCGGAGATCCACGGTATGCCCCTCTGGATCGGCTGTGGAGTTCGGCAGATGCGTATATGGATTTGGCGGCGAGCGCTGCCGATGCGGCCAAGTACTTCCAAGGTCAGACAGATCGGGAAGTGGACAAGTTGTTCTGGACGCAATTCCACGTTCCAGAGCGTCCGCTTTCATTGACTGACCAGCTAGCCGAATGGGCCGAACTGAATAGGTTGTCCGGACTCGCCATGAGGTCTGTTGTGGATCAGCTATGGCCGGAAAAGCCAAAGCCGAACAACTATTTCAGCTTAGTGCAGCAGTTCCTTGGTGCGGTGCCGCGCATTAATGCGATGAAGAGGTCGGCGTGCATAGAAGGCTCGCGGATGGCCCTTGCCCGTGTTAAAGCATACTGGGCGGAGATGGACGCTACCACTGTTGCGGCGCAGGGTTCGGCCATAGGCCGAGTGGCTGCCGAGCATTATTTCGAGGAGGTTCTCGAGGGTGCTCGTTTGATAGAGGCCCAGTGCTCGAAGAAAATTATGTTTGAGTGATATGTATTCTCATTGTAAACACAATGCTTTTATGAAGTTTTTATAAGGCTATGTTTATACTTTTGCCTGAAAGTAGTATGATGCCTCTTGTGCGGCCGTTTATGTATACATGTGTATAACCTGAAAGATTGCAGTCGTCGGCTTCAACCCCCACGCATATAATGCGGAGGTGCTCGCAAAAAACGTGTGTTCACACTTAACCCAACATCTTGGTCCTATTAAGGAGGTGATAGCGTAGCGAGCGAGGCAACCGGACTATAATGCTTTAACACTTTCACTTAGCCATAGGAGTTTGACGGTAGGGCTACTAGATAGCCCCTGGAGGCTCCGCACTCTCCCGATCGTGGGGTGCGTACATGCCTGGCCGGAAAACGGCCCTTCGTTAAGGCGGAGGAATTCTAACATTCCGATAGGTCATCGAGTGGCTGACCAGTCTCACGCTATATCATGACAGTTAGTTTTCAGCTTTCTCTATTGAGGTGCTCGTCCGGATGAACCAGGGCACAATCGCAGTAGTTCTCCT
Organism: Triticum aestivum; assembly: GCF_018294505.1. Lineage (NCBI taxonomy): Eukaryota > Viridiplantae > Streptophyta > Magnoliopsida > Poales > Poaceae > Triticum > Triticum aestivum. The sequence continues at coordinate 541,922,356 of NC_057797.1, read as the reverse complement.
GGTGCTACCTTAGCCAATAAAGTGGAACGTAAGGCACCAAAACACAGGAGCCGGGAAAACCCAAGATTTGACCAAAGACAATGATTCGGAGCTGATGCATATAAGGCCAAACTCGCGATGCCGAACACTCCCTAAGGTATTCGGTCTTTATGGTATAAACCGGGCCAAAAGAGTGCCCTTTGTAAGAAACCCCTTGTGTCCAAGTACATGCATTATTCTGACGTCGCCACATGCCAAGACGTCAGCATCCTTCTCAACTGTGCTGAGAATCCGGTGGATATGTATCAACAAGAGAAAGTAAAAAAGGTTTACGCAGGGTCTTAATCTAAAAAGAATCCTTGGAGCGGGTCCCTGCTGCACGTATGTGCCTGTGTCTCCATTGTGCCGTATCCTGGACGGGTGTAGCACGATGATCATCTGTAAAAGAGAGGAACTTAGGTGAAAAATCTGTCGTGCAAAAAGATAGTTTTTAAAGAAACTATGTATAATTCAAGATGAGTAAAATTGCCACTTGTCTGCGTGCGTTGAGCCCCTTGTATTTCTAATAGGGGTGTGACCATTGATCCGGTATGAATTACATATAGTTGCGCCAGACTCGACTAACCGTGTCCGAGGTCTTGACAACCTCTTAAATGCTTTAGTTGGTGAGGCCGTTTTTAGTGTGCGGCTTCCAAGGCAGCCACACTCTCTTCGGCGCGCAAAGATCGCTTAATAATTTCGTTTACTGTAATGATGCCACATGGGCCGGGCATCTTGAGTGTGAGGGAAGCGTAGTGCGGTATTGCATTAAAGCGAGCGAAAGCTTCGCGTCCGAGTAGTGCTTGATAGCCACTTTGGAACAGAGCGATGTGAAGGTTAAATGTTCGCTACGGAAGTTATCGGGGAAGCCGAATATAACTTTAGTAGCAGGGAGCCCGTGCAATGAGCCCCTGGGCCTGGCGTTACTCCTTTAAAGGTAGTATTGCTATGGCAAATTTTTGTTGGGTCTATCCCCATTTCGCGGATTGTATCCTGGTATATCAGGTTTAGACTGCTGCCACCGTCCATCAGGACTCGTGTGAAGTGGTATCCGTCAATTATTGGGTCTAATACCAGGGCAGCCCATCCTGCACGCCGGATACTTGCTGAGTAATCACGATGGTCGAAAGTGATCGGTTGAGACGACCAGTGGCAGGACTCCGCGGTGATAGGCCCTTGGGCATATTTTTCTGGGAGTGCCGTTTTGTTTCTTCCCTTGATCATGTGTAACACGTTTACTATTTTGACCTCTGGGGGGGATTTCTTTTGTTCCCCAGTGTCTTGCTTGAGAGGCTCATCCTCGTCTTCGCTTGGTGTATCCTCCCCCTTGTGTACGGCGTTGAGCTTGCCGGACTTCTTGAAGACCCAACATTCTCTGTGGGTATGATTAGCGGGTTTACCAGGGGTGCTATGGATCTGACATATTTGGTCCAGAATTTTGTTTAGGCTGGACAGTTCGTCTCTGGCGCCTTTAGAGGGCGGCTTTTGCTGATCTGGCCGAGAGATTTTGAATCCGACGTTTACTGCCGTGCTCTTCGTGTTGTCTTCTTTATTCCGGCGTTTGTTATTGCTGTTGCACCGTGATTTCCCGTTTCCATCTCTAACTTCAGATGTACTGGGGTCGCTGGTGCTGCATCTGGCTAGCCAGCTGTCCTGACCCGCGCAAAAGCGGGTCATGAGGCTTGTTAATGCTGCCATTGTTCTCGGCTTTTCTTGGCCGATGTGTCTGGCAAGCCATTCGTCACGGACGCTATGCTTAAAAGCTGCCAAGGCTTCGGCGTCCGGACAGTCGACAATTTGGTTCTTTTTAGTAAGAAACATGTTCCAAAGTTTTCGGGCTGACTCTCCGGGCTGTTGAGTTATATGACTCAAATCGTCCGCGTCCGGAGGTCGGACATAAGTCCCTTCAAAATTTGCCCGAAAAGCGTCTTCGAGCTCTTCCCATCTTCCAATGGAGTTTTCGGGGAGGCTTTTGAGCCAGTGACGAGCCGGCCCTTTGAGCTTGAGGGGTAAGTACTTGATGGCGTGGAGATCATCTCCTCGAGCCATATGGATATGGAGGATATAGTCCTCGATCCAGACCCCAGGGTCTGTTGTTCCCTCGTACGCCTCTATGTTTACGGGTTTGAATCCCTCTAGAAATTCATGGTCCAGCACCTCATCAGTGAAACATAGGGGGTGTGCGGCACCCCTGTATCTGGGTGTACCGCGTTGTTCGGATGTTTGTTGTGTTACATCATATGCTGGGGCGCGCTTGCGTGGTCCATAGATGGATCTAGTTGCACCGTCCTTTTGGGGCAAGCCCTCGTGTGGATCGCGTATTGGCTTGTGAGTGGCGTTGTTTGCCGCTCGATGTTGGCCGTGAGGTCGTCTATCCGGCCAGGTGGCTGTTTTGATTTTTGGTTGTGAGGGGTCTGAGGCCTCCTCATCGAATTCAGGTAGCAACTTCCGCTTTGGGTAGCTCTTGGTGGGGAGATTGTCGCCGTACTTCGCTACTGTGATGAGTACGTTACTCCATCTGATTTGGAGTGTGTCCTGCGCAGCCTTGAGCCTTTGCTTCTACTTTTTCAGACTCCTCGCGGTGGCAACAAGCCTTTGACGGGCATTCTGCTGCTCCGGGTGCCTGTCCAGCGTTATGTCGTCCGGACTATTATCTTTGATAGATTAGTTTGTTCGGTTTGATTCTCCACATTGCCATAGTCCAGCAGTGGTTCGCCCTGCTCCAACGCTGGGTCTGTATGATCGTTATTTCTGACGAGGCGGGATTTGGGGCGGCGCTTGTGCTGCCGCTTTGACTACTTCTCGAGGGAACAAGCCTTCGGTGCGTCCTTCTGTTCCTCGTCGTCGTCTTCTTTTGGTGTGTCCACCATGTATACGTCATATGATGAGGTGGACGTCCAGTGCCCTGTGGGCGGTGGTTCCTCTTCGCCTCCCGCATTGTCGTCCATACCATCGATGTGTTCGGAGTCGAAGTCGAGCATGTCGGTTGAGTCATCGACAGTGGCTATTAAGTGGGGGGTGGGTGGGCGTCGAATTTCTTCATCGTCCGCATCCCAATCCTGTTGGCCATAATCCGGCCAGGGCTCTCCTGACAAGGAGAGAGACCTTAGTGAATTCAGAATGTCGCCGAAGGGCGAGTGCTGAAAGATATCCGCCGCGGTGAATTCCATGGTCGGTGCCCAATCGGATTCGATTGGCAGGGGCGCGGATGGTTCGGAGTCCGGAAAAGAGTCTGGCACCTTGGAGTCACGGGCTGCGCAGAGGATTATGCTGGTGTTTGGCTTGATCGCCGTTGAGATTGCAGCCCCTGAGGCGGTGTCTAACCACCCGTCCTCGATTGGCGCAGTTGGCTCCGAACTAAGGGTCAGAGCTGATGCGGGCGCGGCCTCTGGGGTACTGTTCGGCGGCAGAGCTAGGTCATACCCATCGCGGCAGTGTGGCGCGCCCGGCTGTGGCTCGAATCCGTCGAAGATCAAGTCTCCGTGGATGTCGGCCGTGTAATTCAAACTTCCAAATCTGACCTGATGGCCAGGGGCGTAGCTTTCAATCTGCTCCAGATGGCCAAGCGAATTAGCCTACAGTGCAAAGCCGCCGAATACGAAGATCTATCTAGGGGAAAAAGTCTCACCCTGGACCGCATCGCTATCGATGATAGTAGGAGCCATCAAGCCTAACGGCAACGACATAGAGGAACTCTCAATGAAAGCACCAATGTCGGTGTCAAAACCAGCGGATCTCGGGTAGGGGGTCCCGAACTGTGCGTCTAGGCCAGATGGTAACAGGAGGTAGGGGACACGAAGTTTTACCCAGGTTCGGGCCCTCTTGATGGAGGTAAAACCCTACGTCCTGCTTGATTAATATTGATGATATGGGTTGTACAGGAGTAGATCTACCACGAGATCAGAGAGGCTAAACCCTAGAAGCTAGCCTATGGTATGATTGTATGTTGTGGTTGTTGTCCTACGGACTAAAACCCTTCGGTTTATATAGACACCGGAGAGGGTTAGGGTTACACAAGGTCGGTTACAAAGGAGGAGATATCCATATCCGTATTGCCTAGCTTGCCTTCCACGCCAAGTAGAGTCCCATCCGGACACGAGACGAAGTCTTCAATCTTGTATCTTCATAGTCTAACAGTCCGGCCAATGGAGATAGTCTGGCTGTCCGGAGACCCCCTAATCCAGGACTCCCTCACAGACACTGATGGTAATGTTACTTTCTACAAAGCTCGACTTGTTGCAAAAGGTTTTCGACAAGTTCAAGGAGTTGACTATCATGAGACCTTCTTACTCGTAGTGATGCTTAAGTCCGTCCGAATCATGTTAGCTATTGCCGCATTTTATGATTATGAAATTTGGCAAATGGATGTAAAGACTGCATTCCTGAATGGATTTCTGGAAGAAGAGTTGTATATGATGCAACCTGAAGGTTTTATCGATCCAAAAGGTACTAACAAAGTGTGCAAGCTCCAGCGATCCATTTATGGACTGGTGCAAGCTTCTCGGAGTTGGAATAAACGCTTTGATAGTGTGATCAAAGCATATGGTTTTATACAGACTTTTGGAGAAGCCTGTATTTACAAGAAAGTGAGTGGAGGCTTTGTCGCATTTCTAACATTATATGTGTATGACATATTGTTGATTGGAAATGATATAGAATTTCTGGATAGCATAAAAGGATACTTGAATAAGAGTTTTTCAATGAAGGACCTCGGTGAAGCTACTTACATATTGGGCATCAAGATCTATAGAGATAGATCAAGACGCTTAATTGGACTTTCACAAAGCACATACCTTGACAAAGTTTTGGAGAAGTTCAAAATGGATCAGGCAAAGAAAGGGTTCTTGCCTGTATTACAAGATGTGAAGTTGAGTAAGACTCAATTCTCGACCACTGCAGAAGATATAGAGAAAATGAAAGATGTTCCCTATGCTTCAGCCATAGGCTCTATCATGTATGCAATGTTGTGTAGCAGACCTGATGTGCTCCTTGCTATTAGTTTAGCAGGGAGGTACCAAAGTAATCCAGGAGTGGATCACTGGACAGCGGTCAAGAACATCCTGAAGTACCTGAAAAGGACTAATGATATGTTTGTCGTTTATGGAGGTCACAAAGAGCTCATCGTAAATGGTTACGTTGAGGCAAGCTTTGACACAGATCCGGACGATTCTAAATCGCAAACCAGATACGTGTTTATATTGAACGGTGGAGTTGTCAATTGGAGCAGTTCTAAACAGAGCGTCGTGGCGGGATCTACATGTGAAGCGGAGTACATTGCTACTTCGGAAGAAGCAAATGAAGGAGTCTGGATGAAGGAGTTCATATCCGATCTAGGTGTCATACCTAGTGCATCGGGTCCAATGAAAATCTTTTGTGACAATACTGATGCAATTGCCTTGGCAAAGGAATCCAGATTTCACAAGAGAACGAAGCACATCAAGAGACGCTTCAACTCCATCCGGGATCAAGTCCAGGTGGGAGACATAGAGATTTGCAAGATACATACGTATCTGAATGTTGCAGACCTGTTGACTAAGCCTCTTCCACGAGCAAAACATGATCAGCACCAAGGCACCATGGGTGTTAGAATCTTTATTGTGTAATCTAGATTATTGACTCTAGTGCAAGTGGGAGACTGAAGGAAATATGCCCTAGAGGCAATAATAAAGTTATTATTTATTTCCTTATATCATGATAAATGTTTATTATTCATGCTAGAATTGTATTAATCGGAAACATGATACATGTGTGAATACATAGACAAACGGAGTGTCACTAGTATGCCTCTACTTGACTAGCTCATTGATCAAAGATGGTTATGTTTCCTAGCCATAGACATGAGTTGTCATTTGATTAACGAGATCACATCATTAGGAGAATGATGTGATTGACTTGACCCATTCCGTTAGCTTAGCACTTGATCATTTAGTATGTTGCTATTGATTTCTTCATGACTTATACATGTTCCGGGGTCCGCATGCTTAAAGTTTGATGACGATCGATATTATGAGTTTTTGTGTTTTGATGTACCGAAGGTAGTTCGGAGTCCCGGATATGATCACGAACATGACGAAGAGTCTCGAAATGGTCGAGTCGTAAAGATCGATATATTGGACGACTATGTTCGGACACCGGAAAGGTTCCGAAAAGTTTTGGACATATATCAGAGTACCGGGGGGTTACCGGAACCCCTCGGGGGGCTTAATGTGCCTACATGGGCCTTAGTGGAAATAGAGGGCAGCAAGGGACGTGTGGGGTGCGCCCCCCAAGGCCCAAACCGTATTGGTTTAGGGCAAGGGGGGCCGGTCCCCTCTTTCCTTCTCCTCCTCTCCCTTTCGTCCCCCTCTCCTACTCCTACTAGGAAAGGGAGGAGTCCTACTCCTAGTGGGAGTAGGACTCCCCCTCTTGGCGTGCCTCTCCCTGGCCGGCCGCCCCCTTCCCTTGATCCTTTATATACGTGTTGACACCTCATTTTGGCAAGATATAGAATGAAAGGGTTTCAGCATGAGAAAGTTTCACATCGTCGAGTGGAACAACTTTGATGTTTAGGCTATCGCCATTCGACCTCATCTGAGTGGCCGAAGCTGTACTCCGAGTGACAAAATTTAGTGTTCTGAGTGATTTTCGGCCGATTACGCCCTCAATATGACCTCAGATGAAGGAGCACTCTAAAGGAATTGTCTTCGTCTCGTCGAGGCAATCGGTTTTCATATATAAATTATCTTAATCCGAGTTCATATGCAAAAGTTACAGTCAATACGGTCTGGACAAGCCAGAGACCAAAATATTACGCTTAGACACCAGACACATGTTGATGAGTGTCTGATACAATGCATGAGCAAATCGGCCCTCAAGACGGCCTTGAATCGAGAAATTTTCAACACAGGAAAGTTTGGTCTCGTCGAGCCGATCGATTTTTATATATAATTCGTCTCAATCCGAGGTCGTATGAGGCCTGGAGAGACAAAACAAGATCAGGCTATGTTTTCAGTCGGAAAATCCAAGTGAAAAGCTACCATCCGAGTGTGAAAGCTTACCATCCAAGTGAAAAATTACCGGTCGAGTGAAAGTTTTCCTTCCGAGTGAAACTATTATCATTGGAATAAAAACTTGCCGATCGAGTAAGAGATTGTCTTCCGAGTGAAAATATAATCATCCGAGTGAAAAGATCACCGTCGGAATAAAAACCTACCGATCGAGTAAAGAGATTACCTTCCGAATGAAAATATGGTCATCCGAGTGAAGATTGTCTTCCGAGTGAAAGATTCTAACATCCGAGTGAAAAAGTCCAGTCGGACGATCCAAGTGAATGACTCTAATCCGAGTGGATGAGCTCGAATCCGAGTGAAACTGAACATATGCGCGAAAGTTTATCAAGATGACCTCGGATGAAGAAGTGTTCAATACAGAACTTGTGCATATCATCAAGACGGTAAACTTTGGTTTTGGAGTCATCATCATCAGAGATAGTATATGGCCTACAAATTCACTACGAGACTCGGATAATCCACTCTACTGCAAGACCGAGTCCAACTGGAAGGTAAAGATGACCTCGAAAAGTATTCAAGAAGGCCTTATTTGAAAAGGTGATCAACATGGGAGTTGTTCATATCATTGAGGCACACAAATTTTTTATTTGGGCCGTCTTGATCGGAGATCATATGCAAGCTCAGCGTCCCGTGCAAGAAGGAAGACAGAGTTTGGGCCATATTCAGACTGAATCCAAGTTGGAATAGAACTAGGACTCTAGGACGTGAATTGATGTAATTTTTCTTGTAAGGAAAGCCTAGATGAATCCTTTACTTGTACGGGAAGTCCATCCGCATCTTATATATGTTGGGGGTGACGGCCGATTGAACAACACACAATCGAACAAATCAATATACCACTTTTTCATCTACGTTTTATCTCTCCATCGTTTTTCTCTCTCGTTCTTCGTTGTTCCTCGAATTTGCGAGCTGCGGATCCCGAGGCTTTAGGGGCGAGCGAATCGACCTAGGGAAGCCCATAGCCGCCGCACTCCCTGACGGGGTCCCTCCCGGGGGTGTGGGGTTTCGGATCTGCAAAAGCACCCGTCAACTGTCTTGCGTATCGCGCTGTCGGTCGGGTCTCCTTCGACGTGAGCTGCGGTGCATCACCCCCGACGTTGAGGGTACACGTGACGTGTTCGTGTGTCAACACACTTTTTGGCGAGTCCGCTGGGGATTGAAGATCAATCATCATCATCCACCATGTCCGATCTTCCCAAGCCATCTGAGGTAGACGGCGATAACATCATTAAGCCCAGTCTTGATGAGATATCGGCCGATCATCACCAAGTCTATGAGGAGTACAAGAAGGCGCGTGAGGAGAAGGACCTGCAGGAGTTCCTTGCAAAATTCAAGAAAGATCGCCAAGGCAACATCACTCCGATTGAAGAAATCCAAGTTCCCTCCTTTTCAAACTGAACAGGTTAAACCCTCTGTAAGTACTGCCTTTTCTCCTGAGCAGTGGGCTGAGATTGAAAGTCGTATTGCTGATGGTAATAATCTAGTCTATCAAACTTTCATAGAAAATACTAATGCTCAGAAGAATATATCTCAATCGTCTAGTGGTAATGATGGTGTAGTTGCTAGTGTGCAAAACCCTAATATGGCTTTACCTATTGCATCGACGCCTCCCGTGCCGATGGCTTATTATCCTACCAAAACAAATCAGATTGTGACTGCATCCATCAACCCTATTATGAGCATGCCAAGTTCGGTGGCAACGCCGAACCAAACTCTACCTACAGCTACAACCACTCGACCACTACCAAATTATGGGTCGACATACATGCCACAATTCCTACCTATAGCTAGTAACCCTACTCCTCCTATGCCACTACCACAAGCTTCATCGTCCACTATGGATGATGGTCTAGATAATCTTAGAGAGGAGATGGCTAAGATGCTTTGAGAGAATTTTGGAGTCGAGTTACCTCGGAATCGGATTTACCAAAAGCCGTACCCTGAGTATTTTGATGCCATCTAGTGCCCTCCAGGATATAAAATTCTAGATTTTGTTAAATTTAATGGAGAAGGCACAAAAACCACATGGGAGCATGTTAGTCAATATTTAGCACAATTGGGTGAGGTAGGCTCATTGAATGAATTGAAAGTGTGTTTATTTCCTTTATCATTAACTGGTACCACCTTTTCATGGTTTTCTTCTTTACCCCATGGTTCCATTCGGGTTTGGTCGCAACTAGAGCAGAAGTTTCATGATCACTTTTATAGCGGTGACAATGAACTCAAGTTGTCACATCTAACATCGATTAAACAGAAGCATGATGAATCGGTCTCCGATTACGTCAAGAGATTCAGAGAAACAAAAACCTGGTGTTTTAGTTTGGTGATAACCGAGAGGGACTTGGCAAACCTAGTGCTGAGTGGTTTGAGAACTCCCATTAGAGAAAAGCTAGAAGGCTACGAGTTCTTAAATATCAACCAAGTCTTACAAAGGGCTTTGGCTCAGGAAAGCCGAAGCAAAGACCTCAAAGAAGTGCATAGATACAAAGTCGATCGTCCAAATATGAATATGGTCGAATATGACAGTGATCACTCGGACGATGAGGGTGATGTTTTTGCTACTGAATTTGTTTGGCCATCTAAGGCCAAACCTTTACTTGCAATGATCTGAAACTGATTCATAAGAATCGTGATGAAGATATGAAGTTTACTTTTAACATTGCTAAGTGTGATAGAATATTTGATGCTTTGCTGCAGGCTAAGATTATTAGAATATCTCATACTTTACCGCCATTTGAAGAGCTAAAACGGCGTGCTTATTGCAAGTATCATAATTCTTTTTCTCATGCTACTAACGATTGCAATGTTTTTCGACGACAGATACAATCGTCCATTAATGACGGACGATTGAAATTTTCTGAGATGCAAGTTGATAAACAACCTTTTCCAATGAATACCATGGATTTGGAGGGGAAGAAGCTACTCATTCGGCCGGAGGTAGCCTAATCTGCTAATAAAGCTAATACCATTATTGGTGAGCCCAGGAAAGACAAGGAAGGCAGCACGGTCTTGGGGAGACATGTTGTGCTTGATAAGCAGCCCGATGGCAAGGAAGTAATCAAAATCACCATCAAGAATCCTACACTCGGGGGGCAACCGCAAGTGCAAGAAAATACTCGAGTTAAATTTGTCAAACCCAAGAGTCCAGAAGTTGGCAAGTGGAAGAGGAATGAAACTAAAGTGCAATGCAAGCGGATCAAGACAACTTTTGATATGTTGCTGTCCAAGTATGCCAATCAGTCAGTTGGTTCCAGCTCTAACCAGCCATCACAGTTGAAGCGACCAAGGTCACCATCAGATGATATGTTTAGTCGGTATATGAAACTGAGTGGACCAAAGGCGTTATTTCTAGAAGAGTAGAGGCAAACTGTTTGGGACCGACTTGAATATACATATAATGGCCGACTGAACATCAGTAACTATCAGTCGGCTGGTCAAAACATGCGACCAGATGGAAACTATCCGAGTGTAAGAATGCACCCAGGTGGAAGCTATCCAAGTGAAAAAATGTGGCCAAGTAGATTCCATCCGACGGAATTCCATCCGAGTGGATTCCATCCGAGTGAATTCCATCCGAGTGGATTCCATCCAAGTGACATCCATCCGAGTGGATTCCATCAGAGTAAAAAGGTGTGTCCGAGTGGAAATTTCATGCATCTGGAAAGTCGAAAAGAATGGCGTGTTAAATCACCAAGTGTTGCAGCAGTTGAGTCAGGAAAAGGCAAGGAGAAAATGGATGCCGACTCACTTATCTTGGGCACCGAAACATTCGCCATACGGCAGCCGATTGTGCATAGCAATCCGACTGAGCCGATACTTGCTATCGCGCCAAAGCACTCGGCTAATGACCATGAAGCAAGCACCAGCCAAGTAAAAACGAGAAATCCTAAATACACTCAGCCAAAGTGGTGTCCTCCAGGGCTAACAAAGACACAAAAAAGGAAACTACAGAGGTTAAGGAGTCAAGAAATGGCAGAACAAGAGGCCGAGAAGCAAAGGGATAAGTTGTTCAATGAAACTCGGACTATGGTACCTACAAAACAAGTGTGGAGGCCCAAGCAAATACAAGATGCAGTGGCTTCTACACCTATCACAGCAGCACCTACACTACCAAAAGAGGACGAGGCAATCCTTGCATCATCTATGTTACCTATTGCTTGCTCTTCACTCGGGCAAATTTCAGAATCAGTGGATGCACTTAAGGAGGAGGCTGATATGTTGTACTATGAGTCTACACCGGTTCATGAAGGTATGGATATCAATATGGTGTATTACTTACCTGCTGAGTTTCATGCTGCAGATGAGGAAGGGGAGGTGGCTCAGATGGATTTTGGCCCTAAAACGCAATATTTGAGAAGCCAAAAGAACCAATAACGCATCTGAAACCATTATATCTCAGAGGTCATATCAATGGGTCGCCACTCACTCGGATGCTTGTTGATGGTGGTGTTGTGGTAAATCTTATGCCATATTCGGTCTTCAAGAAATTGGGTTTGCCTGATTAAGAATTGATCAAGACCAATATGGTGCTCAACGGATTTGAAGGCAAAGAGAAAACTGAAGCCAAAGGTGTAATGTATGTGGAGCTTACAGTCGAAAGCAAAACTTTGGCTACTGCATTCTTTGTCGCTGAGGTGCAAGGTAACTACAACGTTATACTAGGCCATGATTGGGTTCATGCAAACCAGTGCGTGCCATCCACTATGCACCAGTTTTTGATTCAGTGGGTTGATGATGAAGTGGAAGTCATTCATGCGGATAACTCGGCCTGTGTTGCTTTGGCCGATGCATCGGTGGATTGGCAACATCCCAATGCACTTGCTTGATGGGACGTGACTTATCAGAATATGATTTTCTCAGCGCGACCAAGAATGGTTTTGTGCCCATCTCTTTAAAGCTGACTGAATGCAATCGGCTCCAAGCTAGGGTTAAGCCGAGAGCTAGTGGAGCATCGGTTGCCTATAAAGGCCGGTTTTAGACCTTATAAACAGTCGGCCAGAAAATTTAATTCGAAAACATATGACCGGATCAAGGAAGAGATCAGTCGACTGCTTGAAGCTAATTTCATTCGACCTTGCAGGTATGCTAAGTGGATTTCTAACATTGTCCCAGTGGAGAAGAAAGGATCCGGCAAGTTGAGGGTGTGCATTGATTTCAGGGATTTGAATAGGGCTACACCCAAAGATGAGTATCCTATGCCAATAGCCGATATGCTTATTAATGATGCATCTGGACATAAGGTTATTAGCTTTCTAGATGGTAATGCCAGATATAATCAAATTTTTATGGCCGAAGAAGACATGTACAAAATGGCTTTCCGATGTCCAGGTTTCCTTGGTTTATTCAAGTGGACAGTGATGACATCGGATTAAAAAATGCTGGATCCATGTATCAAAGGGCTATGAATTTATTTTTTCATGATTTACTCGGTTTCATACTTGAAGTTTATATTGATGATATTGTTGTCAAATCAGATGCTTTTGAATCTCACTTGGCCGATTTGCGTTTAGCTTTCAAAAGAATGAAAAAGTATGGACTAAAGATGAATCCTTTAAAGTGTGCATTCGGCGTATCAGCTGGCAAGTTTTTGGGTTTCATTATTCATGAAGATGGCATAGAGATTGATCCCAAAAAGATAGAGGCCATACATAAAGTGGAGGCTCCAACATGCAAGAGAGATATGCAAAAGTTCCTTGGCAAGGTCAATTATTTGAGAAGGTTCATAGCTAATCTATCAGGAAAAGTTGATGCATTTACTCCTATCCTTCGGTTAAAGAATGATGCTGATTTCACTCGGGGGGAAAAACAGCAAGAAGCATTTGATATGATCAAGAATTATTTGTGCACTCCTCCGGTGATGAAAGCGCCCAGGCATAGGGAACCCTTCAGACTTTACATTGAAGCAGAGGAAGGAGTTATTGGTGCTGTTCTAACTCAAGAGACCAAAGGAAAAGAGCATGCCATCACTTATTTGAGCCGCCGCTTATGGGACGCAGAGACAAGGTATACATTTATTGAAAAATTATGTCTATGCTTATATTATGCTTGCACAAAATTGAGACATTATTAGTACCGAGTGCTTGCATAGTATCTTGTCAGACTGATGTCATTAAATACATGTTGCATAGACCAATTCTTAGTGGTACAATTGGTAAGTGGGCTTATGCTTTGATTGAATATGATTTGGCTTATGAATCTCTAAAATCCATGAAAGGCCAAATCGTTGCTAATTTTATTGTGAACATCGGATTGATGATAAGCGTGATGTTGATATAAACCTTGTCTCAATAGTACCATGGAGAGTATATTTTGATGGTTTAGTTTGTACCAATGGCCAAGGTGTTGGTATTGTTTACATATCTCCTCATGGTGCTATTTTTGAAGCCTCATGCCGCTTAGAATATTTTTGTACAAACAATCAAGCCGAATATGAAGCATTATTATTCGGCCTAGAGATGTTACTTGCTATAGGTGTTACACATATTGAGCTTATGGTGATTCGTTACTAGTGGTGCAGCAAATATCCAAAGTCTTTCAGTGTTTGGACGAATCACTTAATGTTTATCTTGATAAATGTCTAGATATAATTTCTACTTTGGATTGCTTTAGCATTGCTCATATATCTAGACATGACAATTGGAAAGCAAATGAATTGGCACGACAAGCATCCGGATATCATGTTGATCATGGCATGTTTCATATCTCTCAAAGACTGATGTCTTGTCTTGCCAATATGGGAGAGGCTGAACCTGAACCCACTGATTCGGCCATTAACAAAAAGTCTAGTGCAGATGACAATCCCGACTGGAGGAAGCCCATTGTTGATTACTTGTGCAATCCGAGTGAAAGGGTGGACAGGTCTATTCGGCGTATGGCTTTCAAGTATACAATGAGAGATGATGGTCTTTATCACCGAACAGTCGATGATGTTCTTCTAAAGTGTTTGGATGAGGACCATGCAAGAGTTGCTATGGGAGAGGTACATGAAGGCATTTGTGGCACTCACCGGTCGGCTCCAAAGATGAAATGGTTATTGCGACGTGCTGGGTTTTATTGTCCGACTATGATTAATGATTGCTTAAGATATTATAAAGGGTGTGAAGATTTTCAAAAATTCGGTGATATTCAATTGGCTCCTGCTGGTATGATACATCCTATTATCAAGCCGTGGCCCTTCAGAGGACGGGGTTTAGACTTTATTGGGCAAATTCATCCATCTTCCTCAAAGGGGCATCGGTTCATATTGGTGGCAACTGATTATTTCACTAAATGGTCTGAAGCAGTACCTCTCAAGAACATGACACATACAGAGGTAATTCAATTCATAACTGAGCACATTATTCATAGATTCGGTATTCCTCAAACATTAACAACAGATCAAGGTTCATCTTTCATGTCACACCAAGTCAGAGAGTTTGCCGAATCTTATAACATAAAGTTGCTCAATTCCTCTCCATATTATGCCCAAGCTAATGGACAAGATGAGTCTAGCAATAAAATTTTAATCAAACTCATCAAGAAGAAGATTGAAGATAATCCAAGGAGATGGCATGAGTTGTTGTCTGAAGCTTTATGGGCACATAGAATTTCAAGGCATGGTGCTACGAAGGTGGGCCCATATGAGCTAGTATATGGCCAAGAGGCCGTTTTACAAGTGGAAGTAAATTTTAATGCTTTGAGAATAGCCAAACAAAATGATTTATCGGCAGTAGAATTTTATAACTTGATGATGGACAATATTGATAAGATTGCCGATAACATTTTATTGCTTTGAAGTCCATAGAGAGAGACAAGTTGAGGGTTGCGAGAGCTTACAATAAGAGAGTTAAGTTGAAGAATTTTCAAGTTGGTGATCTCGTCTGGAAAGTGATTCTGCCAATTGATTCAAGAGATAGAAAATTGGGGAAGTGGTCTCCAAGTTGGGAAGGTCCTTTTAGGATTACAAGAGTTGTTCCTGGGAATTCATATTTGGTGGAATCAATACAAGGGGTATTGTTACCTCGAGCTCTCAATGGCAAATATTTGAAGAAGTACCACCCGAGTGTGTGGCAGGAAGCCTAAGTAGGCAATGGCCTATATATGATTATCACCCTTAGCACAAACATGGCCGATACATAATTATCGCCCTGAGAAAAAAAAATGGCCGATGGAGTGTTGACATCGTCCTTAGAACGAACACCATGCATATTATTTTTCGGCATGCAAGCTTTGCCGAAAAACAGGGGGGGCATGTGTTGACACCTGATTTTGGCAAGATACAGAATGAAAGGGTTTTAGCATGAGAAAGTTTCACATTGTCGAGTGGAACAACTTTGATGTTTAGGATATCGCAATTCGACCTCATCTCAGTGGCCGAAGTTGTACTCCAAGTGACAAAATTTAGTGTGCTGAGTGATTTTTGGCCGATTACGCCCTCAATATGACCTCAGATGAAGGAGCACTCTAAAGGAATTGTCTTCGTCTCATCGAGGCAATTGATTTTCATATATAAATTATCTTAATTCGAGTTCATATGCAAAAGTTACAGTCAATACGATCTGGACAGGCCAGAGACCAAAATATTACGCTTGACACCAGACACATGTTGATGAGTGTCTGATACAATGCGTGAGCAATTAAGCCCTCAAGACGGCCTTGAATCGAAAAACATTCAACACATAAGAGTTTGGTCTCGTCGAGCCGATCGATTTTCATATATAATTCATCTCAATCCGAGGTCGTATGAGGCCTGGAGGGACAAAACAAGATCAGGCTATGTTTTCAGTCGGAAAATCCGAGTGAAAAGCTACCATCCGAGTGAAAACTTACCGATCGAGTGAAAGCTTACCATCCGAGTGAAAACTTACCGGTCGAGTGAAAGTTTTCCGTCCGAGTGAAATTATTATCATCCGGGTGAAACTGCTACCGTCGGAATGAAAACTTGCCGATCGAGTATAAGATTGTCTTCCGAGTGAAAATATAATCATCCGAGTGAAAAGATCACCGTCGGAATAAAAACTTACCGATCAAGTAAAGAGAATACCTTTCGAGTGAAAATATGGCCATCCGAGTGAAGATTGTCTTCCGAGTGAAAGATTCTAACATCCGAGTGAAAAAGTCCAGTCAGACGATCCAAGTGAATGACTCTAATCCGAGTGGATGAGCTCGAATCCGAGTGAAACTGAACATATGCCCGAAAGTTTATCAAGATGACCTCAGATGAAGAAGTGTTCAATGCAGAAGTTGTGCATATCATCAAGACGGTAAACTTTGGTTTTGGAGTCATCATCATCAGAGATAGTATATGGCCTACAAATTCACTACGAGACTCGAATAATCCACTCTACTGCAAGACCGAGTCCAACTGGAAGGTAAAGATGACCTCGAAAAGTATTCAAGAAGGCCTTATTTGAAAAAGTGATCAAGATGGGAGTTGTTTGTATCGTCGAGGCGCACAAATTTTTTATTTGGGTCGTCTTGATCGGAGATCATATGCAATCTCAGCGGCCCGCGCAAGAAGGAAGACAGAGTTTGGGCCAGATTCAGACTGAATCCAAGTTGGAATAGAATTAGGACTCTAGGACGTGAATTGATGTAATTTTTCTTGTAAGGAAAGCCTAGATGAATCCTTTACTTGTACGGGAAGTCCATCCGCCTCTTATATATGTTGGGGGTGACGGCCGTTTGAACAACACACAATCGAACAAATCAATATACCACTTTTTCATCTATGTTTTATCTCTCCATCGTTTTTCTCTCTCGTTCTTTGCTGTTCCACGGATTTTAGAGCTGCGAATCCCGAGGATCTAGGAGCGAGCGAACCGACCTAGGGCAGCCCATAGCCGCCGCACTCCCTGACGGGGTCCCTCCCGGGGGTGTGGGGTTTCGGATCTGCAAAAGCACCCGTCGACTTTCTTGCGTATCGCGCTGTCGGTCGGGTCTCCTTCGACGTGAGCTGCGGTGCATCACCCCCGGCATTGAGGATACACGTGACGTGTTCGTGTGTCAACAATGCGGGGGCAGGGGGCACCCCATAGACACAACAATTGATCATTGATCTCTTCGCCGTGTGCGGTGCCCCCCTCCACCATAATCCACCTCAATCATATCGTAGCAGTGCTTAGACGAAGCCCTGCGTCGGTAGCATCATCATCACCGTCACCACGCCGTCGTGCTGACGAAACTCTCCTATGAAGCTTTGCTGGATCGGAGCTCGCGGGATGTCATCGAATTGAACGTGTGCAGAACTCGGAGGTGCCGTGCGTTCGGTACTTGGATCGGTCGGATCGTGAAGACGTACGACTACATCAACCGCGTTGTGCTAACGCTTCCGCATTTGTTCTACGAGGGTACGTAGACACACTCTCCCCTCTCGTTTCTATGCATCACCATGATCTGTGTGTGCGTAGGAAATTTTTTGAAATCACTATGTTCCCAACACCGACATGCGACGATGGCTATCTAGTCAGATGCAACAAGCCTAGTCATTCTTGGGCCGAAAACCGCAGACCGACTCCATCAGAGCTACATCACAATGTGGCCCAACATAGAGGCGCCACACACCCTCTTTGCTTCACAGACGAAGTAATGGAACAAGAATTCCCAAACGGGTTTACACCCATAAATATCGAATCATATGATGGAACAACTGATCCCGCGGTATGGATTGAGGATTTCCTTCTCCATATCCACATGGCCCACGGCGATGACCTCCATGCCATCAAATACCTCCCGTTAAAACTCAAAGGACCAGCTCGGCACTGGTTAAACAGTCTGCCCGAAAATTCTATTGGCAACTGGGAGGATTTGGAAGATGCCTTCCGCGACAACTTCCAAGGCACATGGGTCTGGCCGCCAGACGCCGATGACTTAAGCCATATAGTTCAATAGCCCGAAGAATCAGCCAGGAAGCTCTGGACTAGGTTCTTAGTTAAAAAGAACCAAATCGTCAACTGTCCGGACATGAAAGCCCTAGCAGCCTTCAAACACAGCGTACGGGACGAGTGGCTTGCTCGCCACATCGGTAAAGAAAAACCAAAATCCATGTCAGCTCTTACCGCTCTGATGACCCGCTTTTGCGTGGGAGAAGACAGTTGGCTCGCTCGTAGAAGCAACAGCGCCAACGATCCCGGCACTTCCGAAGTCCGAAACGGCAATGGCAAACCTCGACGTAGCAAACACAAACGTCGCAACAATAACGAAAGAACGCGCGACAAATTGGTCAACGCCGGATTCAGCGGCCCCAAACCCGGTCAACAGAAAAAGCCATTCAAGGCAAACAGAGACGAGCCATCCACCTTAGACGAGATATTGGATCGACCCTGCCAGATTCATGGCAACCCGATAAACCAGCCAATCACACCAACAGAAGCTGTTGGGTCTTCAAACAGGCTGGCAAGCTCAACACCTAACATAAGGGGAAAAGACCGCCCAGTGATAGCGATGACAAAGAGGTTCACCAACCAAATACCGGGGGTCAGAAGCAATTTCCCCCTGAGGTAAAAACGGTGAACATGGTATACATGACACACGCCCCTATAGAGGAGCATGTGACGTACTCCCTCCGCACTGAGGATCATACTACGTTCCCTCCAGCCGGAGTACAAGTTAGCCTTATTAAACCGCATACCTTGTCGGCCATAAAGCCGCCGGTCTCCACTCGGCAGGACCGACCAATTATGGAGTTGGACTAGCAGTTTAGCCTCCGTCGTCCACCTCATACACCTGCGAAATCTATACCTGCGCATACATAACTATGCACTTAAAATACCATGGGCGTCGGCGGATGCATAATACGGACGGGCCTACAAGTACTTCTATAACCCCCTTCTTTTCAATTCTTTTATGACGATTTTTTCTTTTTTCATTATCCTTTTATCATAGGTGACTCGTAGGCTGGTCATCTCACCGACTCCATCGGAGTTCTGGTTTGTACATTCATCCAAAACTTACTCCCTTTAAGGAGCCCCTTCATCGAGGAAAGGCGGCGCAGACGTGCGACAGGAGGTCCAAAACAACTTTTTTAGACCGTACTCTCTATTTTTCGAGCCTCTAAAGTGCCTTCTACCTCAGCCAACGACCCTTGGCATGTCAAATAGCCAGGGTTGTGGCGTTATTATATACAAAACAATGATTGGCATGTCACTCAAGTTCTAGTGAATATAATTTATATCCCGTATTCATTTTTCTCTAAAAACGGTATTTTGCTCCTTGTGTTATTTCACACGCCCCGCCAGGGGCTCGATATGGGAACAAAGTAAATTGCCAATAAGTCTGAATAGCTTTATAGCATACTTCAGCATCGCAAGTTTGGTCTTATATGCATCAGCTCCGAATCATGTCTTGGGTCAATAGTTGGGTTGCCCGGCTCCTGTACTTGCTACCTTACGTTCCGCTCTATCGACAAAGGTAGTAAAGGTAGAACTACTGCGATCGTGCCCTGGTTTTCCCAGGCGAGCACCTTAGTAGAGAAAGCCGAAAACTGACTATCATGATGCGGCGAGAGCTGGTCAACCACTCGACGACTTATCGGAATCTTTTGTGATTCCCTCCATATTACACGAAGGACCTTTCTTTAGGTCATACATGTGAATGCACCACATTGGGATAACAGCGTACATACCAGGGTTTATATCGTAGACCCACCATAAAACTCCTATGGCTAAGTGAAAGTGTTAACGCCCTATAGTCCAATTGCCTCGTTCACCGCATTGACACCTCCATTCATGGACCAAGACGTTGGGTTAAGAGTGATCATATGCTTTTCTGAACACCACCGTATTTTCTATGTGGGGGCTGAAGCTGACGACTGGAAAACTTTTAGATTATGCAAACAACGGCTGCACAAGAGGAACCAAAAACTTTTAAGCAAAATTCATAATATTATCATCATACTATCTTTTACAATTCAATACATTTCATTCAAATAGTATATCTTTCAAGCACTGACCCTCTATCAAGCAGGCACCCTCTAAGACGTCCTCGAAATAGTGTTCGGGTGTGTGATGGTCCTTACCCTTGGGGGGACTCCTCGCGGCAACGTTAGTGGCCTTCATCTTGGCCCAGTATGTTTTGACACGGGCAAAGTCCATCCGTGCACCTTCAACGCATGTTGAACGCTTAACGGCGTCGATACGCGGCACCGCATCCACAAGCCTTTGCACCAAACTGAAGTAACTATTCGGAATGGGATTCGTAGGCCACAGCTGGACTGTGATGTCCTTCATGGCAGAACCAGATATCCTGTGGAGCTCGGCCCACTGGGCCATCTGTTCATTTAGTAACAACTGACGCTTTGGCGTGCCGAACTGTGACCAAAAAAGCTTCTCCGTGGCACACCCTTCCTGCACTTGGTAAAATTGTGACGCATCAGAGGCACTCTTCGGCAGGTCTAAAAAGGGGTCCTGAGAACTCCACATTTGGTTAAGCGGGGAATACTTCGGATTGCCAAACTTCATCTGTAATAAGAAAGGCTTACCAGCCGCTATCTCACCAGCTTGCCGGATCTCTGCCCGAGTCGCTCTAGACTTAGACTGTGCTTCTTTCGCTTCTTGTAAGGCCTTGTCGAGATCGGCCATTTTGGCCTTGTTATCCTTCTCAAGGAATTCGCACTGGACGGTGGTCTCCTCCAGCTTGCGCGCCATGGTAGTAATTCTTTCCTCACACTGGCGCCGAACAGCCTGTTCGGTTTTTAACTCTTCAGCCGCCTTATGGGCAGCTAGATTACTCATCCGGGTTTGTTCCTTGGCAAGGACAAGCTCAGCCCGAAGGGCCTCCACCGCAGCAGTACCATCTGTAGTTACGCATGTCTCAGTATATGATTCCAGCTTCATGCTCATGTTATCATGCATAAATATACTGGCTGACCCAAAAACATACCTTGCGCCTCGAAAGACACTTGTTGATCAGCGTGATGTCATCATCTGCCTCATCAGTCTTCCGCTGCAGATCCACAACCTCCGCGGATCGGGTAGTTGCACGGGAAGTAATAGCCCGTGTTCCAAGTAGTCATATTATTTCCTGGATAAATATTTTTGATCCTCTGATTGCCTCCCTTGGGAAGCCTATCAGAGTCTCAGGGGCTACTATCTATACATGGGAGTATTTTGTGAATAAAACACAATTGAAAGCATTACAGCACAAACCTCAAAACCTCTTAGCAGGCTCGTGAAGGCTTCATTCAATTCGCTTTTCGCGGACAGGGCCCTTTTAACCACCGTACCCATCAAGGTACGATGGTCTTCGAAGACGGATGCCTGTCGTAGCATGTTCGTCAATATATCCGGCGTTTCTGGGTCTCCGTAAGCAGCCATATGTCAGGACCCCGACTCAATGCCACATCGATCTAGCATGTAACACCTCATATCACTTTGCGGCCTCACGCACGGTATTCCCACGGGTGTCGCCTTACCTTTGCCCGGGACCGTTTGCGCCTTTTGGCACACGTATATGACAGTGTCGCTAGCATCCATATGATAAGGAGCCCGGGCTGACATGGCTAGTCGTAAACCCAAAGCGGCACAAACTTACAGGGACAGGCATCCATGACCCAGCATCAAACGTGTCGGTCATCAGCGAGTGAATCCAGGCTGTAGCACTGGGCTAGCAGGACTCCGGTGAACCGGGCTGTAGCGGGCTAACAGGACTCCGGTATTCATCGCGTGACATTTCCCCGAAGGGACAGACACAGGAACGAAGAAGGACACATGCCGGCCAGCCTAAGTGTTCCGGAGCAGTAGCAAGCTACCATGGCTCGGTGGAAACACTAGGAGACATTTCCCGGTAAGAGAGGCTACTAAGATAAACAACTAGATTGTCAGATCCCACACATACCAAGCATTTCAATAACATACACACAATATGCTCGATATGTGCAATACAACATGGCATCACAAAATGACTCTACGACTCAAGTAGTTTATTCAGTAGGCTCCGAGGAGCGAGATATTACAAACATGGGTCTCATGACCCAACAATCAGAGCATACAAGTCAAAGCACAAGCGGAAGCTATCATGTCTGAGTACAGACATCTATAAATGAAAAAGGCTGAGAAGCCTGACTATCTATCAGATCCTGCCGAGGGCACAAGATCGTAGCTGAGGTATCAAGCTAAACGTCGAAGTCCACGCGGAACTACTAGTGAGACTGAAGTCTCTCTGCAAAACATAAAATGGGCAAACGTGAGTACAAATGTACCCAGCAAGACTTACATCAGATCTATCTACATATGCCTCATTATCAACAAAGGGGTGGTGGGGTTTAACTGCAGCAAGCCAGCTTTGACTCGGTGGCTATCCTAACTACGACTGCAAGCGACTCTTTTGAGGTGGCGCACACGAGTCCACATATTCACCATATCAATACACCACTATGGATCCGCTCCCGTCTCCCTACGAGAACGCCATCCATAGCACTCACGCTTATCTTGCGTATTTTAGAGTATCCACTTTCACTTGTCTATGAACTGTACAAGGGGTCCACGTTTCCATATCCGAGGAATCCGGCTATTCGAATAGATGATGTTAACCCTGCAGGGGTGTACTTCTTCACACACGCTTTCGCCACTTACCGCCCTGTACACGTCATGTACCTCGGCAACCTTCAAGCGGAAGCCGGGCGAGGGAGTCGGCCACGACCTGACTAACCGAACAAGTCTCTAGTCCAGGTTTATCTCCTATTCGGGTTCCATCCGCAAGGAGATCCGGCCGGGGTGTCGCTCACGGCCCCAAACGATGTGTGCAGGGTTCCCAAGCCCACCAACCGGGTGCCACTTGGTACACCGGGCCACTGTGCCTAGTCTGTCCCAAGCCCACCTGTACCGGGTGCCATTTGGTAGACTACTAACACTACCTACAAACACCAGAAACTAGTTGCAACTCCTGGACAGAGATCAAGTTGATTAATAAGTCGAGAGAGCTTGGAGCGCCCGGAGCCCAATGTGTGGTAGTAACTGATCATGGATCACAAACACAGAACTCAGTTCCTGAGGACGGCTGCAATGAGACAACCCACCATGTACTCCTACATGGCCTCTCACCGCTACCTTTACCAAATCGTGTTCACACACTTAGTTCACCCATAGTAGGACATGTTCACACGCCTCTGATTCATCCCCGATGAATCAGACCTGACTCAACTCTAAGCAGTAGCAGGCATGACAAACAAGCATGAATGAGTAGGCACATCAGGGCTCAAACAACTCCTACTCATGCTAGTGGGTTTCATCTATTTACTGTGGCAATGACAGGTCATGCAAAGGATAAAGGGGTTCAGCTACCGCAGCAAGTATCAAACATGTCGTTGTTGTCCTAATGCAGTAAAAGAGAGCAGGAGCGAGAGAGTGGGATTTTATCTGAATGAACAAGGGGGTTTTGCTTGCCTGGCACTTCTGAAGATAGCATTGAGTCTTCATCAGTGTCAACGATCGCATCATCGGTATCACGTCTATCGAGAGGGGACGAATACCGGCAACACAGAAGGGAGCACAATCAATGCAATGCACAATATGATGCATGATCATGACATGGCAAAATGAATGTGTTTTGGGCTAATGCAACTAGCAACAGATTAAATGAAGTTGGTTTGAATCCAAAATTCAAATTCAAACTCCATATGTGATTAATTAAATGTCATTCACTTCATTTGCCCTAAACAGTAGTGATAAGTTGTTCTAACATGCATGAAAATAGTACAGATGGATTCCTTGAATTTTTCTGATAATTTTTCATATATAAATTATTTAATTTGGAGTTACGGTTAATTTTCTATGATTTATTGAAGTTTTAGGCATTTTCTGGAATTTCCTGATTATTTTAAATCCAGAAAATACTTATTGCGTCAGCCCCACGTCACAGTGACGTCAGCAGGGTCAACTGGGCGCCTCCAGGTCAAAGCTGACCTGTGGGACCCATATGTCAACGTCACAGGTTAACAGGGGGGGTTTATTTTAGTTTAATTAAGGATTAGGGCACTAGGGCCCACATGTCAGTGGCTCTGGGGTTAGATTAGGTGGTGATTAGCTTAAGCTAATCACCTGATGGCGGGGGGGGCCCACCTGTCAGTGTCAGCAGAGGGGGGTAGTTAAAATAAAATAACTAAACTAATTAACAGGGGGGGCTGGCCCCACCTGTCATCGACCCAGAGAGGGGGGGGGTGTCCCGCCGTGGTCAACGTGGTCAGACCCACCGGCGGCTTGACGCCGGCGAGGCCAGACGCGGTGGTGCGCGTCGGAAACCCACTACAGGGGCTCTTTTGGCGCGCAGGGAGCAGCTACGGGGAGAGGGTGGAGTGGCGCATCCAACGGTGGCGGTGGCGGAGGCTGGGGTGGCCGGAGCTGCCGGCGGCGAGCTCTTTTGCGGCGGCCGGAGCTCGGGCGAGGTCGGGGTTGGCGTTCGGGGGCACGGGAGGGGAAGCTAGTGGCGGCTACGGGCTCCTGGAGACGTGTTGAGTGCGGTGGTGTGCTCGGCTTCGAGCTGCAACGGCTCCAGCCACGGTGGTGACGAGGCACGGCGGCGGCGAGCTCTCGGGTCCGGCGGAAAGGCGGCTAGGGTACGGGAACGAGCGCGAGGAGGAGGGGGAATGGAAGAGTAGCTCACAGGGGTTGCAACGGTGGCCTCGGGGAGCTCGGGGAGGCACCGGAGCCGACGAATTTGACGAAGATGGCCGGCGGTCCGAGGTTGAAGAAGCCGGCGGTGGCGACGTTGCAGGGGCTCCCGCGGTGCGCTTCTCGGCAAGGAGGAAAAGGTGGTCGAGGCGGATCTCCTGGGTACTTCGGGTGGCAGCGAGGAGCACGGTGGCTACGGCGAACGGCGTCGGCGACGACGAGCTCCGCTCGGGCGCGTGCAGGGAGGAAAGCAGAGGAGAGAACGGGGTCCAGGGGAAGAGAGGGGAGGTGCAGGGGGCGAGGGGAAGTGCGTGGCGTGAGGGGGAGGCTCGGGAACGCCTCGGTGGAAGCAGGAGGTGGCCGAGGCGGCATCGGCGCTCGCCACCGAGCTGCTTCGGTGCGAGGGGAGGAAGGAGACAAGGGGGAGGAGGTGGGCTGGGCCGCCAGGTGGGGGAGCTGGGCCGGCTACAGGTAAGTGGCCCAGGTACGGATCTTTCTCTCTCTCTTTTATAATTCTGTTCTGTTTTATCTTTTCTATTTTCTGCAATTTGATTTTGATTGATTTAAAATATCAAATCATTTTATAAAATCCTGGAAACAGTTATGGGTGCTTTCTGAATTATTTCAGTGACCCCTAACAATTTCCAACATTTATTTGAACATTTAAATTATTTATAGTATTTAAATGCCCAAAGTCAAATACAATATGGTTTAATTCAGTGACCAAATATGTCCTGCAAAAATATAAACCATTTTTGGTAGATGCTTCCACCTCAAACCAGAAATGTTGAACATTTTTAGAGGACATTTTGAGTTCAATGAAAAAGGTTTTATTTTGACCCTAGTTGAATTCATTTGGTGCTAGGGCTTAGTCAATCCCCATTTCAACTTTCTGTAAAAGTAAACATGATGCATCACCAAAGACTGGTACTAGTGCATTGCCAGAAGCTAGGGGTGTGACAACTCACCCCCACTAAACAAGAATCTCGTCTCAAGATTCAAGCGTAGGGTAAGATGAAGGGGAAACACAAACTAGTTTAATCTTCACGATCCAGGGTGCCCTTCAAATGAACGTTGATTTGAACACCATCTTTGCCTTGTCGTCTTGCTCTGAGAAATCCTGCCAACATGACATGGAGAGAGGAAGGAGACTCTAGAAGGATTAAACTTCTTAAAGAACGAACAACTCAGGATTAACTCACGGAATGAGACATAGCAACATCTCTCGAGCTGAGGGACGAAGCACACATCCATAAGGATGGAGTGAAGCAGATGACGAAGGTTCACTAGGTAGACAATAATTCCACACTTAAGAAGGTGGTAATCGATTGTTAACGTAGCGAGGAGTTGAATTGCCATGATACCACGACGAAACATCCTGGAGGAGGGTGATCGTAGGGTATTATCTTAAGTGGCAAAAAGAATTACCTTTGATTCAAAGATCATTGAAACTCTTCATACCAGCATAAGGCAATTCACAACGATCGTTTGGAGGGGGGCGGTAGAATGGCATACTCAGACTTGGATGATGTGGATTACCTTGTTGAAGACAACGCAATGGATGAATTTGCTTATCACCGGAAATGGAAGAGACCCATGGTAGAATGGCACATTGGTGGTGCAAGCTGGGAACAAAATGCAAATGCTGGAATGATTCTGGTAACTGGGGAAGAACCCAACAACAGAGAGTGAATTCTATGTTTGAAAAGATCATAGCATTGCCGAGGAAACTGAGAGCAAACCCAGTTAGTGCCGATGATAACACGTAGCGCTTGTGCGTGCTCTCAAGAACTTGAGCATTTCCATATTCATCAAGGTTTTACCACATCCGTGGCAAGGATCCGGTAACACAACTTACTACCATGATGGCTAAAGATGGATGATGCAGACGCAAAGGAAGATAACACCTTCTCAGACTTTACCCTAGCGAGGCCAAGGAAACAAAATCTGGATGATCGACCGGGAGACATTTAGCACTCCGCTTCTAATGTTCTCCTTGACGTGCTAGTGTAACCCATCCATAGATATGGTTTGATAACTAGAACATCAAGTAAAGGTCGGACTTCGGGAGCAATAGAATCCATAAGAAACAGTTACGGAGGTAAATCCTACGAAATCCTTATGGGGAGGTGGCCAACTTCCTCAAACAAGATATTACAATGATAGGTCTTCCGGCTGGGTGTGTTGGCCACGATATCCACTTTACCGGTTATCGAGGGACCAATATTATAGTTCTTGGGAAATGTTCCAACCATCATATCTGCCTGAGATTCAGATCTGGTTGGTGTCAGGTTATTCCAGACTCATCGAGTCCCGGAAGAAAAATGAAAGTTTGCAACACAAATCGACGAGATGACGTTGCGAGATTCTCGGGAAATGAACTACGATAGCAAGCTCCAAAACATGAGCTGGTTCTGCTACAAACATGTGAACACGTTGTCCCAGACAAGCATGACCACGTGGTAGTCTTATAATAAAACACTACCGAGTTCAGGTGGGGAACCATCAACGAGGATATCAAAATCCTTGCATAAGGTATACTCTTAAGAAGGAACTTCTTCTCCTTGAACAAATCAATCAGTGGCTTGGTGTGCTAGGATATACGTATGGAATGAAGATGATCAGTCTAACAGACCACAGAATTCTTCACACGTGCATGACCGACTTGGGATGATTCCAAAGGAGCAAAACAAACTTTCTCGAATTCACGACGGCAACTTACATCAAAATGCACGTGAATCAAAGGAAGTCACCCCTTTCATCAAACAAGTACTTCATGAGCTAGCATGAAGAAGATGCTTTCAAAAGTTTCCAACACTAACTTAATGTTCAACAACATCATGGAGGAGATAAGGATGTTGTCAATGGGCTCAACAACAACTCATCGGAATTTCCATATCACTGGACTTCCACCATTGTGTGAACACGGTGATAGCATTGGTCAGCCCCAAAAGATATAATGGTGTATGCTCGAGGGATCAACCACGAGTAAGACAACATTACGAACATCGTTGGTTCTGACTTGATTTGACGGTAGCCCACACTCAAATCAAAGGATTGATAAGACAATAGGTCCAGCAACTGATCACAGGGACCAATCGATGAAGATATCATCTTTCTTCAACACACACTACACAAGAATATCCCTTTGGAACGAACTAAGTCAGGCAAGCTTTTATCTTCCAACCCTCCAAGTTGTTGTCTAGCTTAACCAACTAGCTCAGGGGTATCCCACACAGATTCTTGGAGAGAGGGTGGTTCACAAGAAACCAACTTGATCACGAGCTCAACATAACAGTCAGGTGACAACCTGGTGATACTTTCGAGAAAATATTCGGAAAATCACGATCCACCGATATGTTACTAAGCTCGAGAACAATCTCGCCTTTGAGGGCAAGATGACATGATCAAATGAGTGAGGACTTGACAAGATCCTAACTCATCAATCGAAGGGTGCACCGAAATAAGGACTAGGTAGCACGATCAGTCTTAGAGGGATGATTCAAAAACCAACACACTAAGAATAAAATTATTGTCTTTTAACTACCCAGCAACGAGGTTGCTAGGCGTATTGATTTCACACATCACAATTCATTTGTCGGTATTCCGGTTGCATCAACACGATGGCCGAGGAATGACTAATGATGGTGAGAAGTATTACTACGTCAAAATTCATGAGAGTTGGTGCAGTTCTCATGACAATTCTGACATAAAGAGGTTAATACTCCAAGGTAGGACAGAACCAAAAGCTGGATTGGCATTTGATCTGCGGAATACAACTACTTTGACCCCATCCTAGATATGGAAGAGGTACTGGAGTTTGTTTCTCCAAGTCAGTCAGGACAGAATGGCTTGACGGACCACAAGAGTAATAAGCATTGATAACACGAATGCACAAATACTCTTGACTATCAATTGATAGACGAGGGTCAGAATGCAACTAAAGAGAGACAACTCAAAGGAACTTATGATTTTCTGAGTTGTGGATGCATGGTTTAGCATGTCGAACGAATTCCACATGTTTCTTCCGGATAACCCATGCAGAAAAATAGAAGTGGCAGAGTTACAATGTAGAATCGAGAACCCATCGAGAGCACTCTGATTGTGATCTTTCGATCAGCGAGGAACATCTGCCATAAGCGGTTCATAGTATTTGGAAGAAAGGAATACCACGAACATCGAGGACTAATGCAAGGTTACTAATAACCTAAAGGAACGAGCAAAACTATCAACATAAAGCAAGTAGGGTGAATCTCGGGTTCAAAACCCAGGGATAGAATACCTACTACTAAATGGCATCACGGGATGCTTTCGATAATGACGGCCAGAGTCATCACACTGGAACATAAATCATGGCTAGACTACTAGATGATCCCCTGAGACACCTAGGGTCATAATAGCAACTCCAACATAATGTCAAAGGCAATGGAATGCCTCAACTCAACAATTAGTGTGATTGAGATGGCATGAAGGAACATCGAAACCAGAGGGAAAGGATTTTGCAAATGCATCAGACTATTTAGAAACCTGGAATGACTCGGACAGCATAACGGCTGTAAATGCTCAGAAAAGACTTGAGACATTCACAAAATGGTGGCATAACCACTCAGAAGCACAATACCAAGGTTTCGAGATCAACAATTAACATATGGGAGTAGTAGGGACTGAACTGAGACTTAAGTCCAACAATCTTATAAGTCTACGGATTAGTAACACGTGATCCTGATAGAAAGAAGAGATAGCCTAGTTCTTAATCCCCGTAGAAGAGAAGATGATGACTCAGATCAGAAGGCCATGAGGTATAAGGAGTAAAAAGAGCCTTACGTTCCATCCCACAATCAATTCCCTTACATAACTAAAGAATATCTAGACTCAACTTCGACCAGTTTGGCTTGGTAAGCCTACAGGCAGTCAAGCTCTGATACCAACGCTATCAGGACCCCGACTCAATGCCACATCGATCTAGCATGTAACACCTCATATCACTTTGCGGCCTCACGCACGGTATTCCCACGGGTGTCGCCTTACCTTTGCCCGGGACCGTTTGCGCCTTTTGGCACACGTATATGACAGTGTCGCTAGCATCCATATGATAAGGAGCCCAGGCTGACATGGCTAGTCGTAAACCCAAAGCGGCACAGACTTACAGGGACAGGCATCCATGACCCAGCATCGAACGTGTCGGTCATCAGTGAGTGAATCCAGGCTGTAGCACTGGGCTAGCAGGACTCCGGTGAACCGGGCTGTAGCGGGCTAACAGGACTTCGGTATTCATCGCGTGACATTTCCCCGAAGGGACAGACACAGGAACGAAGAAGGACACATGCCGGTCAGCCTAAGTGTTCCGGAGCAGTAGCAAGCTACCATGGCTCGGTGGAAACACTAGGAGACATTTCCCGGTAAGAGAGGCTACTAAGATAAACAACTAGATTGTCAGATCCCACACATACCAAGCATTTCAATAACATACACACAATATGCTCGATATGTGCAATACAACATGGCATCACAAAATGACTCTACGACTCAGTAGTTTATTCAGTAGGCTCCGAGGAGCGAGACATTACAAACATGGGTCTCATGACCCAACAATCAGAGCATACAAGTCAAAGCACAAGCGGAAGCTATCATGTCTGAGTACAGACATCTATAAATGAAAAAGGCTGAGAAGCCTGACTATCTATCAGATCCTGCCGAGGGCACAAGATCGTAGCTGAGGTATCAAGCTAAACGTCGAAGTCCACGCGGAACTACTAGTGAGACTGAAGTCTCTCTGCAAAACATAAAATGGGCAAACGTGAGTACAAATGTACCCAGCAAGACTTACATCAGATCTATCTACATATGCCTCATTATCAACAAAGGGGTGGTGGGGTTTAACTGCAGCAAGCCAGCTTTGACTCGGTGGCTATCCTAACTACGACTGCAAGCGACTCTTTTGAGGTGGCGCACACGAGTCCACATATTCACCATATCAATACACCACTATGGATCCGCTCCCGTCTCCCTACGAGAACGCCATCCATAGCACTCACGCTTATCTTGCGTATTTTAGAGTATCCACTTTCACTTGTCTATGAACTGTACAAGGGGTCCACGTTTCCATATCCGAGGAATCCGGCTATTCGAATAGATGATGTTAACCCTGCAGGGGTGTACTTCTTCACACACGCTTTCGCCACTTACCGCCCTGTACACGTCATGTACCTCGGCAACCTTCAAGCGGAAGCCGGGCGAGGGAGTCGGCCACGACCTGACTAACCGAACAAGTCTCTAGTCCAGGTTTATCGCCTATTCGGGTTCCATCCGCAAGGAGATCCGGCCGGGGTGTCGCTCACGGCCCCAAACGATGTGTGCAGGGTTCCCAAGCCCACCAACCGGGTGCCACTTGGTACACCGGGCCACTGTGCCTAGTCTGTCCCAAGCCCACCTGTACCGGGTGCCACTTGGTAGACTACTAACACTACCTACAAACACCAGAAACTAGTTGCAACTCCTGGACAGAGATCAAGTTGATTAATAAGTCGAGAGAGCTTGGAGCGCCCGGAGCCCAATGTGTGGTAGTAACTGATCATGGATCACAAACACAGAACTCAGTTCCTGAGGACGGCTGCAATGAGACAACCCACCATGTACTCCTACATGGCCTCTCACCGCTACCTTTACCAAATCGTGTTCACACACTTAGTTCACCCATAGTAGGACATGTTCACACGCCTCTGATTCATCCCCGATGAATCAGACCTGACTCAACTCTAAGCAGTAGCAGGCATGACAAACAAGCATGAATGAGTAGGCACATCAGGGCTCAAACAACTCCTACTCATGCTAGTGGGTTTCATCTATTTACTGTGGCAATGACAGGTCATGCAAAGGATAAAGGGGTTCAGCTACCGCAGCAAGTATCAAACATGTCATTGTTGTCCTAATGCAGTAAAAGAGAGCAGGAGCGAGAGAGTGGGATTTTATCGGAATGAACAAGGGGGTTTTGCTTGCCTGGCACTTCTGAAGATAGCATTGAGTCTTCATCAGTGTCAACGATCGCATCATCGGTATCACGTCTATCGAGAGGGGACGAATACCGGCAACACAGAAGGGAGCACAATCAATGCAATGCACAATATGATGCATGATCATGACATGGCAAAATGAATGTGTTTTGGGCTAATGCAACTAGCAACAGATTAAATGAAGTTGGTTTGAATCCAAAATTCAAATTCAAACTCCATATGTGATTAATTAAATGTCATTCACTTCATTTGCCCTAAACAGTAGTGATAAGTTGTTCTAACATGCATGAAAATAGTACAGATGGATTCCTTGAATTTTTTTGATAATTTTTCATATATAAATTATTTAATTTGGAGTTACGGTTAATTTTCTATGATTTATTGAAGTTTTAGGCATTTTCTGGAATTTCCTGATTATTTTTAAATCCAGAAAATACTTATTGCGTCAGCCCCACGTCACAGTGACGTCAGCAGGGTCAACTGGGTGCCTCCAGGTCAAACCTGACCTGTGGGACCCATATGTCAGCGTCACAAGTTAACAGGGGGGGGTTTATTTTAGTTTAATTAAGGATTAGGGCACTAGGGCCCACATGTCAGTGGCTCTGGGGTTAGATTAGGTGGTGATTAGCTTAAGCTAATCACCTGATGGCGGGGGGGCGGGCCCACCTGTCAGTGTCAGCAGAGGGGGGTAGTTAAAATAAAATAACTAAACTAATTAACAGGGGGGGCTGGCCCCACCTGTCATCGACCCAGAGAGGGGGGGGTGTCCCGCCGTGGTCAACGTGGTCAGACCCACCGGCGGCTTGACGCCGGCGAGGCCAGACGCGGTGGTGCGCGTCGGAAACCCACTACAGGGGCTCTTTTGGCGCGCAGGGAGCAGCTACGGGGAGAGGGTGGAGTGGCGCATCCAATGGTGGCGGTGGCGGAGGCTGGGGTGGCCGGAGCTGCCGGCGGCGAGCTCTTTTGCGGCGGCCGGAGCTCGGGCGAGGTCGGGGTTGGCGTTCGGGGGCACGGGAGGGGAAGCTAGTGGCGGCTACGGGCTCCTGGAGACGTGTTGAGTGCGGTGGTGTGCTCGGCTTCGAGCTGCAACGGCTCCAGCCACGGTGGTGACGAGGCACGGCGGCGGCGAGCTCTCGGGTCCGGCGGAAAGGCGGCTAGGGTACGGGAACGAGCGCAAGGAGGAGGGGGAATGGAATAGTAGCTCACAGGGGTTGCAACGGTGGCCTCGGGGAGCTCGGGGAGGCACCGGAGCCGACGAATTTGACGAAGATGGCCGGCGGTCCGAGGTTGAA
This sequence comes from Triticum aestivum, assembly GCF_018294505.1. Taxonomy (NCBI): domain Eukaryota; kingdom Viridiplantae; phylum Streptophyta; class Magnoliopsida; order Poales; family Poaceae; genus Triticum; species Triticum aestivum. The sequence goes on along the minus strand of NC_057797.1, from coordinate 541,889,405 downwards.
GAAGCCGGCGGTGGCGACGTTGCAGGGGCTCCCGCGGTGCGCTTCTCGGCAAGGAGGAAAGGGTGGTCGAGGCGGATCTCCTGGGTACTTCGGGTGGCAGCGAGGAGCACGGTGGCTACGGCGGACGGCGTCGGCGACGACGAGCTCCGCTCGGGCGCGTGCAGGGAGGAAAGCAGAGGAGAGAACGGGGTCCAGGGGAAGAGAGGGGAGGTGCAGGGGGCGAGGGGAAGTGCGTGGCGTGAGGGGGAGGCTCGGGAACGCCTCGGTGGAAGCAGGAGGTGGCCGAGGCGGCATCGGCGCTCGCCACCGAGCTGCTTCGGTGCGAGGGGAGGAAGGAGACAAGGGGGAGAAGGTGGGCTGGGCCGCCAGGTGGGGGAGCTGGGCCGGCTACAGGTAAGTGGCCCAGGTACGGATCTTTCTCTCTCTCTTTTATAATTCTGTTCTGTTTTATCTTTTCTATTTTCTGCAATTTGATTTTGATTGATTTAAAATATCAAATCATTTTATAAAATCCTGGAAACAGTTATGGGTGCTTTCTGAATTATTTCAGTGACCCCTAACAATTTCCAACATTTATTTGAACATTTAAATTATTTATAGTATTTAAATGCCCAAAGTCAAATACAATATGGTTTAATTCAGTGACCAAATATGTCCTGCAAAAATATAAACCATTTTTGGTAGATGCTTCCACCTCAAACCAGAAATGTTGAACATTTTTAGAGGACATTTTGAGTTCAATGAAAAAGGTTTTATTTTGACCCTAGTTGAATTCATTTGGTGCTAGGGCTTAGTCAATCCCCATTTCAACTTTCTGTAAAAGTAAACATGATGCATCACCAAAGACTGGTACTAGTGCATTGCCAGAAGCTAGGGGTGTGACACCATAGAAGCACGGTCTCCCTTCAAAAGGATCTGTTCATCCACCCCTAGAGTTCTCTCCGGCTGAAAGCCGGACAGTCCGGGGCCTTTATTGTTGGTCTTCGGACCCTGGGCTACCGAAGTATCATCTTCGGTTCGTGTTTTCGTCACCCCTCGCATCACTTGCGGATCAGGAGAGACCCTCCGGGACGACACCTTGAGGTCATCCGCCTTATTGGGTGAGGAGACTAGTGGAGGCATCCCGCTTTCCATCATCTCTGGGAGAAGATCTCCCGAGGAAGATGATTGTTGAGAAAGATTGTGCGCCGAGCTACAAAAACCATACATTTTAGATGTTACCCTGGTCATAGGAGAGGAATGGGGTATGTGTAAAACACCCTTGTTTGCTTATGATTTAGGCTTGGCCTCGCTGAAGGACCGCGCGATAATGCCGTCCTTCAAGCCCGAGCCACCCGACAGGGGCATCTTGCCTCGCTTGGGAGCCTTGTCTTCCCAATCTTCGGAGACGGCCCTTTTCTTACCATAGGGGGAATGAATGTTGGCTTCTCCTTTATTTTTGCCTTCGGGCGATGGGATTTTCATCTCCCTAGACACAGTGTCTAAAATATCTTCGGGATGGAGGCCCTCTTTGGTCCTCCCGCTCTCCGTCTTGTCCTCCTACACAGGCATCTGGTATGGTGCCAGGGCCAACATCCTTGTTAATACGGGATCCACTGAGGCTTCGGGAAGGGGGGCGAACACCTAATTAGTTCTGCTTTCTTTATCTAGCCCTAAAAGAAGATAGTTTGCTCGGTAACATATCACGATATACTTAACTACAAAGTGTTCGAAAGACAAGTGCTTACCGTGGTATCCGGATGGTTGCAGTCAAGGCCGGTGTCTTCGGAGGTGTCCGGACAATGTTTTCGTTTCCCAAAAAACATCTTCCACATCCCTTTGTGTGTAGCACCGAAGAAGTGTTGGAGGGTTCATGGCCCTTCCGGATTAAACTCCCACATGCGGAGAGGCCTACGCTGGCATGGCAGGATTCGGCGGATCAGCATTACTTGAATCACGTTGACAAGATCGATGTCCCTCTCGAGGAGGGTTCGGATGCGGCTCTGTAGAGTCCGCACTTCATCAACTGATCCCCAGTCTAGCCCCTTATTGACCCATGATGCAAGCTGTAACGGAGGGTCGTAACAGAATGCAGGTGTAGCTGCCCACTTGGTACTACGGGGTTCCATAACATAAAACCACTCTCGCTGCCATTGATTGGAAGTTTCGGTGAAAGAGCCTTTTGGCCAGGGAGTGTTGGTAAGCTGGCTTACTACAGCACTGCCGCACTCCACTTGTTCCCCGTCGACTACCTTTGGCTTCACACCAAAGGTCTTGAGCCATAAGCCGAAGTGTGGGGGTATTCGGAGGAAGGCCTCGCACGTGACAATAAACGCCGAGACGTGAAGGAAAGAATCAGGAGCTAGATCGTGAAAATCTAGTCCGTAATAAAACATTAGCCCCCGGACAAAGGGGTGGAGAGCGAGCCCTAGCCCTCGGAGGACGTGAGGGATGAATACAACCCTCTCGCCAGATCTGGGGGTCGGAATAATCTGTCCTTGAGCAAGGAGCCTATGTTGGATCTCCGTGGTCAGGTATCTTGCCACCCGAAGCTTTGAAATATCCTCCTGTGTCACGGAGGAAGCCACCCATCGACCTTGAGGGCTGGGTCCGGACATGATGGGGAAGCTTGAAGCAACGAAGTCAAACCTTGGGTGTTAGAACTCAAGGTTGGAAAGGTTGAGGAGAGGCTTGGCGTAAAAGGACGACCCTTGGTTCCTTTACAAAGGCCGCGGGTATTGAACGCCTCCTCCTAAGCCTAAAAGCCTGGCTATTCCCAAGGAATCTTTCCAGTGGAACGGTGGGGTTACCCATGCCCGTATTGATGAGAATCCCGCAATAAGGGGACATGATCTCTGCTTTGACAAGATGTGCCAATGGAAACCGCATCTCGAAGCACGGAATGATAGACAAAAATGGTTCGATATAATGGCTGGACAGATGTGATGTCATCTTATAAAATTTGTCAGCAGATGGGACTCGTGAAATATTATATTCCCTGCAGTCATGTGTGGTACTTGTGTTGCAGATCTGGACACCTTCGTTTTATCCGAAGACTATCTTGGATTATTCGGAAAGTGGAACTCGCCTTGCAATGCCGAAGACAATCTGCGCGCTGAGCACATCGTCATTGAAGCCTAGTTCAGGGGCTACTGAGGGAGTCCTGGACTAAGGGGTCCTCGGGTGTCTGATCTATTGGATATGGGCCGGACTGATGGGCCGTAAAGATACAAAGACCAAAGATTCTGCTCGTGTCCGGATAGGACTCTCCTTGGCGTGGAAGGCAAGCTTGGCGATCAACTATGAAGATTCCTTTCTTTGTAACCGACCATGTGTAACCCTAGATCCCTCCTGTGTCTATATAAACCGGAGGGCTAGGTCCGTAGATAGATCCTCATAATCATAGCCGGGCTAGACTTTTAGGGTTTAGCCATTACGATCTTGTGGTAGATCAACTCTTGTAATACTCATATTCATCAGGATCAATCAAGCAGGAAGTAGGGTATTACCTCCATAGACAGGGCCCGAACCTGGGTAAACATTGTGTCCCCCGTCTCCTGTTACCATCGATCCTAGACGCACAGTACGGGACCCCCTACCCGAGATCCGTCGGTTTTGACACCGACACGGACCCTACGGGTTCGAGAACTATGTATACATGACCGAGATACATCTCCGGTCAATAACCAATAGCGGAACCTGGATGCTCATATTGGTTCCTACATATTCTTCGAAGATCTTTATCAGTCAAACCGCATAACAACATACGTTATTCCCTTTGCCATCGGTATGTTACTTGCTCGAGATTCGATCGTCGGTATCCACATAACTAGTTCAATCTCGTTACTGGAAAGTCTCTTTACTCGTTCAGTAATGCATCATCATGTAACTAACTCATTAGTCACATTGCTTGCAAGGCTTATAGTGATGTGCATTACCGAGAGGGCCCAGAGATACCTCTCCGATACACGGAGTGACAAATCCTAATCTCGATCTATGCCAAGTCAACAAACACCTTTGGAGACACCTGTAGAGCATCTTTATAATCACCCAGTTATGTTGCAACGTTTGATAGCACACAAGGTGTTCCTCCGGTATTCGGGAGTTGCATAATCTCATGGTTAGAGGAACATGTATAAGTCATGAAGAAAGCAATAGCAATAATACTAAGCGATCATTATGGTAAGCTAACGGATGGGTCTTGTCCATCACATCATTCTCTAATGATGTGATCCCATTTATCAAATGACAACACATGTCTATGGTTAGGAAACTTAACCATCTTTGATTAACGAGCTGGTCTAGTAGAGGCTTACTAGGGACACCTCAGTTTTTTCTATGTATTCACACATGTACTAAGCTTCCGTTCAATACAATTCTAGCATGAATAATAAACATTTATCATGATATAAGGAAATATAAATAACAACTTATTATTGCCTCTAGGGCATATTTCCTTCAGTACAAAGCCGGGGCGATGACCCCGTGCAAGAGAAAATAAAGAAGCGCTGTAGGGGGGGGCAACTAAGATTGCATGCATGCATGAGCACACCAAGATCACTGCATAATCATTTCATGAGCATTTGCATATGCATATAGATAGAATCGCATCCTGCATTCATTCTCATCTGCATGAAGTTTTAGGTTCCTGCCATGAACTTGGCGTCTTAAAGGAGTTGAGAAGAGTGCCCGGCACCACGATACCCGGCAAGCGAAACAGATAAGTTTTTCCTCCTGTCCGTTGGTGTTTTGTAGGCCATAACTTGTGCATTAGAAAGCCTTGCCCCTCTTTTGAAACTTAGGTTCTCCCGTCCATGACTCGAACGCTGCTTCGGTCAGGATGGTCGTAGTGACCTTTGGAAAAAAGGAGTTGGCGGGGGCTAGTCCCTTTTGTCTGTTCCCCGGCAACATTGTTCTCCGGCAGACAAAAAAGAGTACCGACAATATAGCATACCGGGGAAAAACTCGTTTATTTACATTAAAGAGGTGTTTCACCTCTGCATGGACATACACATGCACGAGATCCCGGCAAGGTTCATCTTTTTCATTAATATGCATACACAAGTACAAGCATTCCAGAACACAAACACGGACATGAGAAGATTACATTATTTGAATTAAAGTTTGGCAATTGCCTATAGATTTAAGATTGAAAAAAGATAAGTTCCCTATAAACTCCTCTCCCTGTCCCTCTTATCCTATGTAGTGCGGTGGGAAGAGAAGACGACAGGCGACGTGCCAGCACAATGCCACCCCGATCCTTGTCAGGAACTGGCAAGCCCAGCCTGACAAGATCGGGAGTGGCGAGGCTGCGAAGGAGGAAGACGTGCGGAGCACCTCGGTGGCCCCCTGGTCACCACCTCCAAGACTAGGTGGAGGGCTCTAGCACAGGCACCGGCAGAGGAAGACGCCGAAGCCTGATGTCTACTACACAACCTTCTTCTTATAGACATTGTTGGGCCTCCAAGTGTAGAGGTTTGTAGGACAGTAGCAAATTTCCCTCAAGTGGATGACCTAAGGTTTATCAATCCGTGGGAGGCGTAAGATGAAGATGGTCTCTCTCAAGCAACCCTGCAACCAAATAACAAAGAGTCTCTTGTGTCCCCAACACACCCAATACAATGGTAAATTGTATAGGTGCACTAGTTCAGCGAAGAGATGGTGATAAAAGTGCAATATGGATGGTAGATAAAGGTTTTTGTAATCTGAAAATATAAAAAAAGCAAGGTAACTAATGATAAAAGTGAGCATAAACGGTATTGCAATGCTAGGAAACAAGGCCTAGGGTCCATACTTTCACTAGTGCAAGTTCTCTCGACAATAATAACATAATTGGATCACATAAGTATCCCTCAACATGCAACAAGAGTCACTTCAAAGTCACTAATAGCAGAGAACGAATGAAGAGATTATGGTAGGGTACGAAACCAGCTCAAAGTTATTCTTTCCAATCAATCCATTGGGCTATTCCTATAAGTGTCACAAACAGCCCTAGAGTTCATACTAGAATAACACCTTAAGACACAAATCAACCAAAACCCTAATGTCACCTAGATACTCCAATGTCACCTCAGTATCCATGGGTATGATTATATGATATGCATCACACAATCTCAGATTCATCTATTCAACCAACACATAGGACCTCAAAGAGTGCCGCAAAGTTTCTATCGGAGAGTCAAGACGAAAACGTGTGCCAACCCCTATGCATAGGTTCATGGGCGGAACCCGCAAGTTGATCACCAAAACATACATCAAGTGGATCAATAGAATACCCCATTGTCACCACGGGTATCCCACGCAAGACATACATCAAGTGTTCTCAAATCCTTAAAGACTCAATCCAATAAGATAACTTCAAAGGGAAAACTCAATCCATTACAAGAGACTAGAGGGGGAGAAACATCATAAGATCCAAATATAATAGCAAAGCTCGCGATACATCAAGATCGTACCACCTCAAGAACACGAGAGAGAGAGATCAAACACATAGCTACTGGTACACACCCTTAGCCCCGAGGGAGAACTACTCCCTCCTCATCATGGAGAGCACCGGGATGATGAAGATGGCCACCGGAGAGGGATTGCCCCCTCCAGCAGGGTGCCGGAACGGGTCTAGATTGGTTTTTGGTGGCTACGGAGGCTTCTGGCGACGGAACTCCCGATCTATTGTGCTCCCCGATCGTTTTAGGGTATATGGATATATATATATATAGGCGGAAGAAATATGTCAGGAGGGCCATGAGGGGCCCATGAGGGTGGAGGGCGCATATATATATATATATATATAGGCGGAAGAAATATGTCAGGAGGGCCATGAGGGGCCCATGAGGGTGGAGGGCGCGCCCTAGGGGGATGGGGGCGCCCCCTGCCTCGTGTCTCCCTCGTTTCTTTCCTAACGTGCACTCCAAGTCTATCGGGTAGCTTTCCTTCCAAAAATAACTTCTCCAGAAGGTTTCATTCCGTTTCGACTCCGTTTGATATTCCTTTTCTTCGAAACACTGAAACAAGGGAAAAAACAGGAACTGGCACTGGGCTCTGGGTCAATAGGTTAGTCCCAAAAATAATATAAAAGTGTTTAATAAAGCCCATAAACATCCAAAACAGATAATATAATAGCATGGAACAATCAAAAATTATAGATATGTTGGAGACATATCAGCATCCCCAAGCTTAATTCCTGCTCGTCCTCGAGTAGGTAAATGATAAAAACAGAATTGTTGATGTGGAATGCAACCTAACATATTCATCATGTATTTCTCTTTATTGTAGTAAGAATATTCAGATCCATAATATTCAAGACAAAAGTTTAATATTGACATGAAAATAATAACACTTCAAGCATACTAACTAAGCAATCATGTCTTCTCAAAATAACCTGGACAAAGAAAGATCATCCATAAAAAATCATATAGTTTGGTCATGCTCCATTTTTGTCACACAAGAATGCTCTCATCATGCACAACCCCGATGACAAGCCAAGCAATTGTTTCATACTTTAGTAATCTCAAACCCTTTTCAACTTTCACGCAATACATGAGCGTGAGCCATGGATATAGCACTATGGGTGGAATAGAATATAATGAGGGGGTTATGTGGAGAAGACAAAAAGGAGAAAGTCTCACATCAACGCGGCTAATCAATGGGCTAGGGGGATGCCCATCAATTGATGCCAATGCAAGGAGTAGGGATTGCCATGCAACGGATGCACTAGAGCTATAAATGCATGAAAGCTCAACAAAAGAAACTAAGTGGGTGTCCATCCAACTTGCTTGCTCACGAAGACCTAGGGAACTTGAGGAGGACCATTGTTGGAATATACAAGCCAAGTTCTATAATGAAACTTTCCCACTAGTATATGAAAGTGACAAAACAAGAGACTCTCTATCATGAAGATCATGGTGCTACTTTGAAGAACAAGTGTGGAAAAAAAGGATAGTAGCATTGTCCCTTTTATTTTTTATTTTTTATTTGGCCTTCCTTTTTTTGCCTTTTTTTATTTAGCCTTTCTTTTTTTATTTTTTGGCCCCTTTTTTGGACAATGCTCTATTAATGATGATCGTCACACTTCTATTCATTTACAACTCAAGAATTACAACTCGATACTACAACAAAGTATGACTCTATATGAATGCCCCCGGCGGTGTACTGGGATGTGCAATGACTCAAGAGTGACATGTATGGAAGAATTATGAATGGTGGCTTTGCCACAAATATGATGTCAACTACATGATCATGCAAAGAAATATGACAATGATGAAGCGTGTCATAATAAACGGAACGGTGGAAAGTTGCATGGCAATATATCTCGGAATGGCTATGGAAATGCCATAATAGGTAGGTATGGTGGTTGTTTTGAGGAAGATATAAGGAGGTTTATGTGTGAAAGAACGTATCATATCACGGGGTTTGGATGTACCGACGAAGTTTGCACCAACTCTCAATGTGAGAAAGGGCAATGCACGGTACCGAAGAGGCTAGCAATGATGGAAGGGTAAGAGTTCGTATAATCCATGGACTCAACATTAGTCATAAAGAACTCACATACTTATTGTAAAAATCTACAAGTCATCAGAAACCAAGTATTACGCGCATGCTCCTAGGGGGATAGATTGGTAGGAAAAGACCATCGCTCGTCCCCGACCGCCACTCCTAAGGAGGACAATCAAATAACACCTCATGTTTCAAATTTGTTACACAACGTTTACCATATGTGCATGCTACTGGACTTGCAAACTTCAACACAAGTATTTCTCAAATTCACAACTACTCAACTAGCACAACTTTAATATCACTATCTCCATATCTCAAAACAATTATCAAGTATCAAACTTCTCTTAGTATTCAATGCACTCTATATGAAAGTTTTTATTATACCCATGTTGGATGCCTATCATATTAGGACTAGATTCATAACCAAAGAAAACTACCATGCTGTTCTAAAGACTCTCAAAATAATATAAGTGAAGCACAAGAGTTCATTTATTTCTTAAAAATAAAACTACCACCATGCTCTAAAAGATATAAGTGAAGTACTAGAGCAAACAACAAACTACTCCGAAAGATATACGTGAAGATCAATGAGTAGTTGAATAATTATGCAACTATGTGAAGACTCTTTAACATTTAAGAATTTTAGATCTTGGTATTTTATTCAAACAGCAAGCAAAACAAAATGAAATAAAATGACGCTCCAAGCAAAACACATATCATGTGGCGAATAAAAATATAGCTCCAAGTAAAGTTACAGGTGAACAAAGACGAAAGAGGGGATGACTTCCGGGGCATCCCCAAGCTTAGGCTCTTGGTTGTCCTTGAATATTACCTTGGGGTGCCTTGGTCATCCCCAAGCTTAGGCTCTTGCCACTCCTTATTCCATAGTCCATTGAATCTTTACCCAAAACTTGAAAACTTCACAACACAAAACTTAATAGAAAACTCGTAAGCTCCGTTAGTATAAGAAAATAAATCACCACTTAGGTACTGTTGTGAACTCATTCTAAATTCATATTGGTATAATATCTACTGTATTCCAACTTATCTATGGTTCATACCCTTCGATACTACTCATAGATTCATCAAAATAAGCAAACAACACATGAAAAACAGAATCTGTCAAAAACAGAACAGTCTATAGTAATCTGGATCAAACGTATACTTATGGAACTCATAAAATTCTCAAATAAATTATTGGACCTGAGTAATTTGTCTATTAATCATCTGAAAAAATAATTAACTCAATAGCACTCTCCAATAAAAACTGGCAGCAATTCTCGTGAGCGCTAAAGTTTCTGTTTTTACAGCAAGATCAAAAAGACTTTCCCCAAGTCTTCCCAACGGTTCTACTTGGCACAAACACTAACTAAAAGCATAAACCACATATAAACAGAGTCTAGATGAATTATTTATTACTAAACAGGAACAAAAATCAAGGAACAAAAATAAAATTGGGTTGCCTCCAAACAAGCGCTATCGTTTGACGCCCCTAGCTAGGCATGATGATTTCAATGATGCTCACATAAAAGATAAGGATTGAAACATAAAGAGAGCATCATGAAGAATGTGACTAACACATTTAAGTCTAACCCACTTCCTATGCATAGGTATTTTGTGAGAAAACAACTTATGGGAACAATAATCAACTAGCATAGGAAGGCAAAACAAGCATAACTTTAAAACTTTAAGCACATAGAGAGGAAACTTGATATTATTGCAATTCCTACAAGCATATATTCCTCCCTCATAATAATTTTCAGTAGCATCATGAATGAATTCAACAATATAACCAGAACCTAAAGCATTCTTTTCATGATCTACAAGCATAGAATTTTTATTACTCTCCACATAAGCAAAATTCTTCTCATTCGGAATAGTGGGAGTATCATAAGAGACTCGAATACTATAAATTGTTTCCACATTAAAAGAGTAATGTTCATAAAAGGGGTAATCATAATCATGACAAGTTTTATAAATATAATCACTACTTTTTATAGCATAAGTATCATCACAATAATCATCATAGGTAGGAGGCATGCTATCATCATTATAAATTTGCATATCAAAACTTGGGAGAATAAAAATATCATCTTCATTAAACGTAGCATCCCTAAGCTTGGTACAAACATTAATTGCAGAAAATATATTCTCAAAAACATCATCTTCATCAAACATAGCATCCCCAAGCTTGGTCCTTTTCATATCATAAGCATAATCACTCTCATCATTAATAGTATGGATAGCACCAATAGTATAGCAATTATCATATTCTTCCAAGCAAGTGCCAAAAAGATTTTCAAGATCATAAGAAGTATCATTATCTTCCACAATTATATTTTCATGAGGCACAATAGTAATATGAGCAGCATTATTTGGGAGAGATATCTTTTTACCTCTCTTCCTTTTTCTTTTCTTCTTCTTCACCACATCATGTGTGGGTTCAATCCTCTTTTTGGAGCTCCTTATTAATGAGATTGGTTGAATAGGAGGCCCCTCCTCGTTACCTGATTCATCATAAGAAATAATAGAAGGGTATTGGGAAGTCTCTTCCCTTTCTTTAGTATTCTTTTCATCCTCTATTTGTTTTATTTTCTTTATGTAATTGGCAGTATAAGGATTTTCAATGCAATTCACCGCACAATACATATAAATTTCCTCTAGATCAAAACCAAGAAGTTTATAATGGGCAAATTCTGGAAGATGCTTAGTTATACATTTCATTTCTTCGTAACCCATAAGCAAACTGACTTTATTATAATGTGCAAGGGAAATCAAGTCATCACAATTTTTGGACACGATTAGATCATGAAACAATTTGCATCGGATAGCTAAATGACCCTGTTCATTGCAAAGTCCACAAGTACGGCCAAGAAAATTTAAATTTTCAGCACAATCATCTAGCCTTTCTTGCAACAATTTAGTTTCTAAGTACTTATGCCTCTTGCAATATCTATCTTCCATATTTGGTGTGTACTTACAAACCCAATGCACTCCACAAAAAATGACATGTTTATAGGAGACATTTTCATCATAACTAGTGCAATCATCATTAGTACCATGGATATTCAAGGAGTTCATACTAACAACATTGCAATCATGCTCATCATTCAAAGATTTAGTGCCAAACATTTTAATGCATTCTTCTTCTAACACTTTGGCACAATTTTCCTTTCCATCATACTCACGAAAGATATTAAAAAGATGAAGCGTATGAGGTAGACTCAATTCCATATTTTTTGTAGTATTCTTTTCTAAACTAAACTAGTGCTAAAGCAAGAAACAAAAAGATTCGATTGCAAGATCTAAAGATATACCTTCAAGCACTAACCTCCCCGGCAACGGCGCCAGAAAAGAGTTTGATGTCTACTACACAACCTTCTTCTTGTAGACGTTGTTGGGCCTCCAAGTGCATAGGTTTGTAGGACAGTAGCAAATTTCCCTCAAGTGGATGACCTAAGGTTTATCAATCCGTGGGAGGCGTAGGATGAAGATGGTCTCTCTCAAGCAACCTTGCAACCAACTAACAAAGAGTCTCTTGTGTCCCCAACACACCCAATACAATGGTAAATTATACAGGTGCACTAGTTCGGCAAAGAGATGGTGATAAAAGTGCAATATGGATGGTAGATAAAGGTTTTTCTAATCTGAAAATATAAAAACAGCAAGGTAACTAATGATAAAAGTGAGCATAAACGGTATTGCAATGCTAGGAAACAAGGCCTGGGGTTCATACTTTCACTAGTGCAAGTTCTCTCAACAATAATAACATAATTGGATCACATAACTATCCCTCAACATGCAACAAAGAGTCACTCCAAAGTCACTAATAGCAAAGAACGAACGAAGAGATTATGGTAGGGTACGAAACCACCTCAAAGTTATTCTTTCCAATCAATCTGTTGGGCTATTCCTATAAGTGTCACAAACAGCCCTAGAGTTCATACTAGAATAACACCTTAAGACACAAATCAACCAAAACCCTAAAGTCACCTAGATACTCCAATGTCACCTCAAGTATCCGTGGGTATGATTATACGATATGCATCACACAATCTCATATTCATCTATTCAACCAACACATAGGACCTCAAAGAGTGCCCCAAAGTTTCTACAGGAGAGTCAAGACGAAAACGTGTGCCAACCCCTATGCATAGGTTCATGGGCGGAACCCGCAAGTTGATCACCAAAACATACATCAAGTGGATCAATAGAATACCCCATTGTCACCACGGGTATCCCACGCAAGACATACATTAAGTGTTCTCAAATCCTTAAAGACTCAATCCGATAAGATAACTTCAAAGGAAAAACTCAATCCATTACAAGAGAGTGGAGGGGGAGAAACATCATAAGATCCAAATATAATAGCAAAGCTCGCGATACATCAAGATCGTACCACCTCAAGAACACGAGAGAGAGAGAGAGAGAGAGAGAGAGAGAGAGATCAAACACATAGCTACTGGTACATACCCTCAGCCCCGAGGGAGGACTACTCCCTCCTCGCCATGGAGAGCACCGGGATGATGAAGATGGCCACCAGTGAGGGATTTCCCCCTTCGGCAGGGTGCCGGAACAGGTCTAGATTGGTTTTCAGTGGCTACGGAGGCTTCTGGCAGCGGCACTCCCTATCTATTGTGCTCCCCGATCGTTTTAGGGTATATGGATATATATAGGCGGAAGAAATACGTCAGGAGGGCCACGAGGGTCCCACGAGGGTGGAGGGAGCGCCCTAGGGGGGGGCCCTGCCTCGTGGCTCCCTCGTTTCTTTCCTAACGTGCACTCCAAGTCTATCGGGTAGCTTTCCTTCCAAAAATAACTTCTCCAGAAGGTTTCATTCCATTTTGACTCCGTTTCATATTCCTTTTCTTCGAAACACTGAAACAAGGGAAAAACAGGAACTGGCACTGGGCTCTGAGTCAATAGGTTAGTCCCAAAAATAATATATAAGTGTTTAATAAAGCCCATAAACATCCAAAACAGATAATATAATAGCATGGAACAATCAAAAATTATAGATACGTTGGATACGTATCAGGGCCCAGCCGAAAGTCCCGAAATGGAAGCGGTAGCACCAGGGGGGCAAGCCTTTCCCCGGCGACCGGAAGAAACGGTGATGATGACGCCGGGGAAAGAGGGGAAGAGGCGGAGAGACAGGCAGCAGGTCACCAGTACGAGATGAACGCGTCGATGCAGTCATGCTCCTACTGGACAGCCTGCCTCCTGTCTTATCCTTCTCCCCTGGCTTCGTCTTCATCAACACCGTTCCATAGGAAGGCCGAGACTCCAGTACAGCACCCCCCTCGGGAAGTGTAACTCCCCGAGACCGATGTGCCAGGTGTCCTCTAGTTATTCGTTGTTGTTTGCCTTGTCATTGCTTGTGTGTCATGCATTGCATATCATATCATCATGTGCATTTCATTTGCATACATGTTCGTCTCATGCATCCGAGCTTTTTCCCCGTTGTCCGTTTTGCAATCCGGCGCTCCTATGTCACCCGGTGCCCCTTTCTACCTCTTTTCGTGTGCGGGTGTTCAACGTTTTCGGATTGGACCGAGACTTGTCACACGGCCTTGGTTTACTACCGGTAGACCGCCTGTCAAGATTTGCGCCATTTGGACTTCGTTTGATACTCCAACGGTTAACCGAGGGACCGAAAAGGCCTCGGGCGTGTTGCAGCCCAACACCTCTCCAAAGTGGCCCAAAACCCACCTAAGACCTCGCCATCATCTCGGTCGTTCGATCACAATCGCGTGGCCGAAAACCGCACCTCATTTGGACTCTTCTAGCTCCCTCTATCTATAAATATGTGGCCTCCCCCGAAAAATTCGCGGTTCAAACCCTACCCTAGTCTTCCCTGCCGCCGCCGGACATTTCGTCCCGCGCCGCCGGACATGTCCGCGCCGCCGCGTCGGACCAATCCGAGCTCGCCACCTCACCCCCGCCGCCTTTTCTCTCTCCTCTACCGTGCTGGCCCGCCCGAGCCCGCGTGCGGCCCGCGCGGGCCCATCTCAGCACCGCCGCCCCACACCCGGCTCTCCCCGCCCGAGGCGCGCCTCCCGCTGCCCGCCGGCAGCCCTCTGCGCCGCGCCGCCGCGCCGGCTCGCCGCACCGACCATTGCCGTCGCCGCCGCACTTCTTCCTCGCCGGCGCCGCCACCGCCGTCGTCCGCCCCACGCCGGCATGCGCCTCTTCCCCGCCGGCGCCTCTCCTCGCCGACCTTGGTCCGGCCGCTTCCGGCGACCTCGTGCACACCTCCGGCGACCTCGAAGCCCACGCGTGCTACAGTACCAGGCCGGATCTCAGATCTGAAAAACTCCCCTCGGTTGACTTTTTCCCTCCTAACCCTAAATATTTGCAAACTTTGGCATGTCATAACTCTGTCATCGTAGCTCCGATTCGTGCGTGTAGCATATCAAAATGTTCGTCTCGACGAGTACATCATTTCATCTCATTGCATCATTTTCATTTGAGATCATCTTGATGCCCGAAATGCTGTTGGAAGAGGGCTATGTGAGGAATTTGTCCGATCTGTTTTCAGCAAATGGCTTTTTGTCATTTTTGCCATCATTAATGTGTGCATGCTATGATCCTGAGCTCTACATGTGTTTTGTTATATGCCATGCCATCTTTGCAGAGGTGCTTGCCATGTATTTTTGTGATACTTGTGGTGACTAGCGCAAGCTTGCAAAGTAGTGTAATCGGTAATGCTGATTTCAGGGACTTAGAATTTCTCTAAGCCCTTGTCCTGTTTTTGTCGTTATGCCATATGTTCATGTTGTTTCCTAGTGATCCATGCCTCTTTTGAGGATGACCATTAAGGATGTTTTGTTAAAATTATGGTGCTCTATCCATCCATGTCTTTGTTTGCAATTATGGATCACCTAGCTTGAGTCAATCGAGCTCTACTTTTGCTATAAAGTTAATCCTGGCAGATTGTTGACATGTTTAGCGATTTTGCCGAGGATGTTGCTATTGATCCGTGCATGCTATGTTGTTGTTCTTGCCATTTCTAGCTTCTATGTCATGTCTTCTTGATGGGTGTATGCTTAGTTTGTCATGCCATGCTCTGTAGTGAGTGCATCGAGCTCGTAAACATGCCTAATCGTTAACTGTTTTGCCATGCTCCAGTTTTTCACTAAGTCTGAATCTGTTTATGTTTTTGCCATGTTCACATGCTTGCAATTGTATTTTCTGATCCCTTTTGGCTCAAGGTCACTAAGGGACTTTTGTTAAGTGCTTTGAGTAGCTTCATGCCATTCCTTGATTTTCCATGTTAAGTTCCTGTAGCTTGTAGTTTTCATGCTCTAAAGTGTGCTTCTTGATGATAAATTCCAGACTTGTGTTAATTTCACTAAGTCTGAAACCTGTTATCATTTGCTCTTTTGCCATGCTTGTTTGAACCTGTTAATGGATGAATTAGCCGTAGCTCAATGTTCATATTTTGTCAAGCATCATGAGTGGATCCCTGCCATGTATTTTGTTGTCATGTTTGAGTATTGTAGCATATTTATCTTGATGCATTTAGATGGCTACTTGCTGTTTACCGCAGACCAGTGCCATATTTGTTTTGCTTGCCATTTCCAAACCGTGCATCCGATTCCGGTGATCTTTATATCGATTTCAACTGAAATCACCTCACCTTTCCAGTGGCACTCTTGGATTTCCAAGTTGAGGCCAGGTTCAATCATTCCTTGTCAAATCAAGCATATGCATCGCATCCCGCATATCATACCATGTTCATATGTTGGTTGTTTACTATGTTGTGTGCTTCTTTTCGGTGTTGCTTCTTCGGGTTGGTTCCAGTAACGTCGTGATTATGAGGACCCGTTCGGCTACGTCCGTTTATCTTCTTCATGGCCTCATTCTTCTTCCTTGCGGGATTTCAGGCAAGATGACCATACCCTCGAAATCACTTCTATCTTTGCTTGCTAGACGCTCGCTCTTTTGCTATGCCTATGCTGCGATACCTACCACTTGCTTATCATGCCTCCCATATTGTTGAACCAAGCCTCTCACCCACCTTGTCCTAGCAAACCGTTGTTTGGCTATGTTACCGCTTTGCTCAGCCCCTCTTATAGCGTTGTTAGTTCAGGTGAAGATGAAGTTTGTTCCTTGTTGGAACATAGAGATGTTGTTCCTTGTTGGAACATGTTTACTTGTTGGGATATCACAATATCTCTTATTTAATTAATTGATAAATAGTAAAACAAGGCAACCTAGGAGCCTCCACAGTGCTTTGACGTCCCTGACCATCCGATTTAATCTATCACATATCGTCTGGCCGTAGTCATTTGTCTCATGGGCAGCTGCTCCGGAGACTTACCTGGGCGTCATGTTGTTTACCAGGCCAAATGGGCTGGGAAACTGCGTATGGGATACCAAGAGTCGTTTGCAACTCGTTTCCCTTCTCTTCCTCCCTAGCCCGTGGCAAGAAATAGAGCGTCTCCTCACCTTTTACCTCCCTATGGGGGCGGCGGCGGCGACGGTGGCGTTTGGCATGGCTCGGCCATTCTCCTCAACGTGCGTGTAGACCTCGGTAGTATTTCCTTGTTCGCCAGACTTTTTCGGCGCTACAACCCAGTGTTGAGCCCTATCTCTCCTTCGCAGTCCGCCGATGCGATGGGGACGACAGCTGCTCCTTCGCGCGCCTATAGGATGGATCGTCAATCCCACCATCCCGGTGACGCTACTGGCCCCATGTAAGCACGTTTTTGTTGCTGATCTTGCTACTCCTCCCTTCCCGATGACATGGGTGCGCTGCGGATGTGCTCTGGTGGGTGCAATGAAGCGCTTGCGGCAAAGGAGATGCAGCGAAGCAGGTGGCTAGCTGTAGTGATGTCGCAGTCGCTATCTCCCCTCCTACCCGCGCTTGTTCAAGTTGTTGCCTAATCCCTCTCAATTCAGAGAGCTTGCGTTGCAAGACCCCATACGGAAATGCCCATTAATTTGCATACCAATCTGATGCAAAATACTACCTAGCTATCTGATCGGTAGTTTCTTGAGTTGTAGTAATTTTATTGCTGCATTTTTTCAGTTGGTGATCAGTGGAAATCAAGTAGTTTTGTTCTCAATACACCACCCAAGTTTAAGAGTGCAGGCTCCCAATTGCTAATCCTGTTCTTCACGTGAGATCTTATAGCTCGACCAGTAATGTCTATACTCGAATGTATCTTTCATGTTCACATCATTGATGGCATGTTACAGTATTCATATATCTTTTTATAGAATACATCATTTATATATGTTACTCCCTCCGATCGAAAATAAATGACGTAATGTTGAATTGAGGTTGGACCAAATCTTGATTGCCTAACTGAACAGTAGTCCTTGTATCTTAGTGTATGTATTATTCATATGATGTTAAACTCCTAATTTTGTCCCGTGGTGCATAGATTTTTCTTGTTACCTTGATGCCAAAGTAGTTGATGGTCTGCGTGCCGACTCTCCTGAAACTAGAACAATTCCCTTGCCTCTGATCCGGTGAGTTACATTGTATTTTGTCTTTGAAAATGCATTTCACATCATTTTGCATATGTAAATATTTTTATTATATCCATAGATGTTGTCAATCAGACTAACATAGCTGAACATGTGCCGGCCAAAAGAATAAGAGTAGTTTGTTCATTAGCTTCTCTGTTGATTTGGTTATCCCCTCCCCATACATGATGTGCTTCCTGTTGCCTCGGTTTCCATCGCCACCTCCCTTCTGCCCTACAATTGCCGAAGGCGCAAGGCAGTGCAATGTACACATGTGATGTTTTTCTCCTTTATCATATTAACACAGCATGCCATATTTTCTAGCTTACATTAAGGAAATGCATAGGTGCATCTGCTTCATTGTCAAATCATCCGGCTGTATGTTTTTGTTCTTCTCATATTTGCGGGGTAGTGTAGTGGTCTGGAGTGTCATATTTTATGTATGCTCCATGGACAAGATAAAATCTACACAAGGCTTCTATCACATTTTGTCCGTGGACCGTGGTTCTGTATTGAGGTAATATAATTTGAATCTCACACATGCATTTGTGTTCAATTTTTTGTATTATTCCTGTCGCTTCTTGAGAACGAGCGTGGCGATGCGCGGTGGTATTAATGCAATTGAAATATCAGATTGAATGTGTTTTGCACAACAAGATACTACATTATGTTGCATACTCCCTTCTCATGAATGTCATATAAATGGATGGGTCAGTCTTTACTCAGAGTAGTTTGAACTTTCTCAAACATCTTTATTACTTATTTCTCAGGATGGTCGGACGCGGCAACGCGCACCTTTATGTTCTAGTGCATCTATATACTTGCTAAAGGGTGGAAGGCTCGGCCTTATGCCTGGTATTTTGTTCCACTCTTACCGCCCTAGTTTCCGTCATATCGGTGTTATGTTCCCGGATTTTGCGTTCCTTACGCGGTTGGATTATAATGGGAACCCCTTGACAGTTCGCCTTGAATAAAACTCCTCCAGCAATGCCCAACATTGGTTTTACCATTCGCCACCTAGCCTTTTCTTTCCCTTGGGTAGGCTTGCCCAAGGGTCATCTTTATTTTAACCCCCCTGGGCCAGTGCTCCTCTGAGTGTTGGTCCAAACTAGAGCCCTGTGCAGCGCCCCCTCGGGGAAACTCGAGGTTTGGTTTTAGTTGTATGGAGCGCTCATCTGAGTGTGCCCTGAGAACGAGATATGTGCAGCTCCTATCAGGATTTGTCGGCACATTCGGGCGGTGTTGCTGGACTTGTTTTACCATTGTCGAGGATGTCTTGTAACCGGGATTCCAAGTCTGATCGGGTCTTCCCGCTAGAAGGAATATCCTTCATTGACCGTGAGAGCTTGTGATGAGCTAAGTTGGGACACCCCTGCAGGGATTTGAACTTTCGAAAGCCGTACCCGCAGTTATGGGCAGATGGGAATTTGTTAATGTCCGGTTGTAGAAAACCTAAAGTTGACCTTAATTAAAATACATCAACCGCGTGTGTAACCGTGATGGTCTCTTTCCGGCAGAGTCCGGGAAGTGAACACGGTGTTGGAGTAATGTTTGACGTAGGTTGTTCTAGGATCACTTCTTGATCATAGTTGTTCGACCATGCTTTTGCCTTCTCTTCTCGCTCTCATTTGCGCATGTTTAGCCACCATATATGCTAGTCGCTTGCTGCAGCTCCACCTCATACCTTTTACCTTACCCATAAGCTTAAATAGTCTTGATGCGAGGGTGTGAGACTGCTGAGTCCCCGTGACTCACAGATACTTCCAAAACCAGTTTGCAGGTGCCGATGATACCGTGCAGATGACACCACCAAGCTCAAAGAGGAGCTCGATGAAGATCTTGTCCTTTATATTGTTTCATTTCTAGTTGATCAGTAGTGGAGACCAGTCGGGACGATCGGGGATCTGTGTAGCTTTTGGGGTAGTCTTCTTTTATTTTGGTTCCGTAGTCGGACCTTGATTGTATCTGGTGGATGTAATGTTTTATTCTTGTATTGTGTGAAGTGGCGATTGTAAGCCAACTATGTATCTTTGTCCCTTATGTATTACATGGGTTGTGCGAAGATTACCTCATTTGTGACATTGCTTTCAATGCGGTTATGCCTCTAAGTCGTGCTTCGACACGTGGGAGATATAGCCGCATCGAGGGTGTTACAGGAAGACGGCGAACGGCCGAGGTGGATAGGGGACTGGAGGCGCACTGCTCCCCACCTTGGCGGGCAATAAGGCGCGCCTCTCATCGACATTAGCCCCAAGGCTTTCGAAAGGGACAGTGCTAGGATTAGCAATGATCTCCAGCCCCGCCTCCCGGCCGAGCCTTGAAGGAACCAAGAAGTTCATCATGCTAAGGACTAGGCTCACTCCCCGAGCAACGGCATCAGCACGTAGAAGTGATGGCCCCGACCAAGAGCCAAGGGAGAAGAAGAGAATTACGAGTTTGAATGACACTGCCCTCCTTCGTCCCTCCCTTTTGTAGGCGGGGCAAGGAGGGCAGCTGCTCCATCAACGGGCGGCTACCGTCCTCCTCCACCAATTCAAGATGGTCGGGCCTTCACCATGATGCTCTTTTGTGCCACGCGCCTCCGTTACCTACCCTGCGCAATGCATGCAGCATACGTGGCCAAGGATAAGGGAGTGGTGGGAAGAGTGAATTAGTCATTTCTACCCCATGCATTAAAGTCATTCACGGGCCGTTACTGGAGCGGCCCCACCGCTATTGGCTTTACGCAACGAGCGAAGAAATTGGAAACTGGCCCGGAATCAAGGCTAATGAAGAAGCAAAAGAGACCCAAAGAGACCAGCCTCTTCAGCAACCCTCGCCTGTGCACTTATTAGCCACTACCCCGACGACGCTCGGTAGCGCATTTGTGGTAGGCCCGGGGGCTTCTGCCGGTGCAACAGACCCTGGGTTTGTTGCCCTGAGTATGCACACGCACGGGAATAAGATTGAAGCACTAGCCCAAGTCAGATTACAAGTACTAAGAGATTCGAAGGACCAGCATACAGATCAGAGGGACCAAGATTGGCCCAGAGAAGCAGACCATCGACAAGGGAAGGACCTCCCTTGCCGGGTAGGCGAGCCCGGCAAGGGGCGAGGCCAGCACCAGAAAAATACAACCAAGACACCCCGGCAGGGCCTGCCAGGGCTCACAGAGGCAAAAACCACCTCACCAACCACTCAAGCATGACCCACGTCGTTAATCAGTATGGTGTTAAGTCGCAAGGTGATTAAGTGGCAGCCGTTCGCCACATGGCAGCCATTTCCTATAGGAGTAACCCACAGATGACACCTGTTGGCGACGTGTCACGAGAATAGGCGCGGAGCTGGCAAGACAGCCCCGGCAAGCCTTGCCAGGCAACCAGTGATGTGACACTAAGCGGTGCATTTAATGCGCCCTGTCAGCCTGCAGAGTTAGGTATGATAGCACTATTTGCTATCTTATCAGTGCATAATGACTGTTTTGCCACTTTGGTTACCCCTTGATCTATAAAAGGAGGCCCATGGCAACCCTAGAAAGGGTTAGAAGGTTGGATAACTCACCTCCCCCCATATGTGCATAGTTGCTGCTGCCCCAAGGCAATCCCTGCCGGGCTAGTGTACTATGCTCCACCACCACCTTTTCCACCATCAATCCACCAAAGCAGGAGTAGGGTTTTACGCCTCGCGGTGGCCTGAACCTGGGTTAATCTCTTGTGTAATCCCTGCCGCATTGTCCCACGCTCCTCCACTCTTTGTGCAACGCGTCACCCCCTGCCGAACCAGCAAGGGACCTCCTAGTCCCATAGGTGTCTGTGGTTTCCCCCGATAGTTAGCACTAATAATAACATGATAAATCTTTTTCTCATCAAGATAAGCATATTTCAAAGTGTCTGGCGAGTGTTTTAATTCAAACACACGACCACCTTTAGGTGGAGGAGGACCTCCTAGAGTCTCAATAGGCAAATTGTGTTTAAGCAGAGGACATTGTTCAAAGAAAATCTTGTCTATTTCATTTCTTTCATGCATATGCATAGCATTTTCATGGTCTAGCAAATATTGTTCTAAAGGATCAGTATGAGGCACAACAATAGAAGAAAGACCAATAATTTCATCCTTACTAGGCAATTCTTTTTTATGAGGTTTTCTATTAAACTTGGAAAATTAAACTCATGAGACTCATCACCAAAACTAACACCGACAGTTTGTTTCTCGCAATCTATTTTAGCATTAACGGTGTTCAAGAAAGGTCTACCAAAGATAATGGGACAAAAGTCATCTTGTGGGGAACCAAGAAGAAGAAAATCAGTATGGTATTTTATTTTCCCACACAAGACTTCAACATCTCTAACAATCCCAAGTGGTGTGATGGTGTCTCTATTAGCAAGTCTAATAGTAACATCCATGTCTTCTATTTCAGCGGGTGCTATGCCATTCATAATTTCTTGATATAAGGTAAAAGGAATAGCACTCACACTAGCACCTATGTCACATCAACCATGATAACAGTGATATCCTATTTTAACTGAGACAACGGCCATGACAACAACAGGTCTATGTTTATTTTTTTCATCGGGTTTGGCAATTCTAGCAGCTTCATCACAGAAGTAAATAACATGCCCATCTATATTTTCAACTAGGAGATCCTTAACCATAGCAACACTAGGTTCTACCTTGATTTGTTCAACTAGTTTAGGTGCTCTAATATAACTTGTATTGACCACAGTTGAAACTTTAGCATGTTCCTTTATCCTAACAGGGAAAGGTGGTTTTTTAATATAAGCAGTAGGAACAACTGGATCAACATTATAAATAATTGTTTCCTCTTTAACTATTACTAGTTCTTTAATTTCTTCTTTAATAGGTGGGTGATATTTAAACCACTTCTCTTTTGGGATATCAACATGAGTAGCAAAATATTCACAAAAGGAGGCTACTATCTCAGAGTCAAGTCCATACTTGGTGCTAAACATTTGAGAAGCATCTGTATTCATAAAATATTTAACACAATCAAACTTAAGCTTAATACCTGAATCTTTACCTTCGCTGAGTTCCCAATCTTCAGAGTTGCGTTTAATTCTTTCCAAAAGATCCCACCGGAATTCAATAGTCTTGTTCATAAAGGAACCAGTACAAGAAGTATCAAGCATGGCTCGATCATCATGAGAAAGCCGAGCATAAAAATTTTGAATGATAATTTCCTTACAGAGATCATGATTGGGGCATGAATATAACATTGACTTAAGCCTCCCCCAAGCTAGAGCGATACTTTCTCCTTCACGAGGCCAAAAATTATATATATAATTCTGATCACGATGAACTAGATGCATAGGATATTTTTTTTGGTGAAACTCCAATTTCAATTGATTCCAATTCCAAGATCCAATATCATCGCATAGCCTATACCATGCCAGTGCTTTTCCCTTCAAAGATAAAGGGAAAACCTTCTTATTAACTTCATCTCCAGGTAGACTAGCAAGCTTAAACAATCCACAAATTTCTTCCACATATATCAAGTGCATATCAGGATGTTCGGTTCCATCTCCTGCGTAAGGATTAGCTAGCAGTTGTTCTATCATACCCGAAGGAGTTTCATATTCAATATTTTCAGTAGGTGCACTGGGTTGAGGGTGACTAATTGTGGTTCCGGTCGAGGTGAAGATACCCCGAACAAACCCCTCAAAGGATTGTTTTCCATAGTAACAAGTGACAATAAATTTCAGCACGTAGTAATAATTTTTCCTTACCAATTTCCACTTACCAAGAGCGCTTCACTCCCCGAAAATGCCGCCATAAAAGAGACTTGATGACCCACAAGTATAGGGGATCAATTGTAGTCCTTTCGATAAGTAAGAGTGTCGAACCCAACGAGGAGCGGAAGGAAATGACAAGTGGTTTTCAGCAAGGTAATGTCTGCAAGCACTGAAATTGTAAGTAGCGAGTAGTTTGACGGCAAGATAATTTGTAATGAGCAAGTAATGATAATAGTAACAAAAGTGCAGCAAGGTAGCCCAATCCTTTTGACGAAAAGGATAGGACAAAACGGTCCCTTATGATAAGCAAAGCATTCTTGAGGGTACACGGGAATTTCATCTAGTCACTTTCAGCATGTTGGTTTGATTTGTTTCGCTACTTTAATAATTTTATATGTGGGTGGACCGGTGCTTAGGTGCTGTTCTTACTTGAACAAACCTCCTAATTATGATTAACCCCCTCGCAAGCATCCGCAACTATGAGAAAAAATATTAAGAATAAATTCTAACCATAGTATTAAACTTTTGGATCTAATCGGTCCCTTACGGAATAGTGCATAAACTAGGGCTTAAGCTTTTGTCACTCTTGCAACCCATCATCTAATAACTACTACATAATGCATTCCCTTAGGCCAAAATATGGTGAAGTTCCACGTAGTCGACGTTCACATGACACCACTAAGGGAATCACAACATACATACCATCACAATATCGAACACATATATAATTCACATAATTACTTGCAACAAGATTTCTCCTGTGACCTCTAGAACAAAAGTAACTACTCGCAAATGATAATCATGCTCATGATAAGAGGGGTATTTGTCAGGACCCCGACTCAATGCCACATCGATCTAGCATGTAACACCTCATATCACTTTGCGGCCTCACGCACGGTATTCCCACGGGTGTCGCCTTACCTTAGCCCGGGACCGTTTGCGCCTTTTGGCACACGTATATGACAGTGTCGCTAGCATCCATATGATAAGGAGCCCGGGCTGACATGGCTAGTCGTAAACCCAAAGCGGCACAGACTTACAGGGACAGGCATCCATGACCCAGCATCGAACGTGTCGGTCATCAGCGAGTGAATCCAGGCTGTAGCACTGGGCTAGCAGGACTCCGGTGAACCGGGCTGTAGCGGGCTAACAGGACTCCGGTATTCATCGCGTGACATTTCCCCGAAGGGACAGACACAGGAACGAAGAAGGACACATGCCGGCCAGCCTAAGTGTTCCGGAGCAGTAGCAAGCTACCATGGCTCAGTGGAAACACTAGGAGACATTTCCCGGTAAGAGAGGCTACTAAAGATAAACAACTAGATGGTCAGATCCCACACATACCAAGCATTTCAATAACATACACACAATATGCTCGATATGTGCAAATACAACATGGCATCACAACATGACTCTACGACTCAAGTAATTATTCAATAGGCTCCGAGGAGCGAGATATTACAAACATGGGTCTCATGACCCAACAATCAGAGCATACAAGTCAAAGCACAAGCGGAAGCTATCATGTCTGAGTACAGACATCTATAAATGAAAAAGGCTGAGAAGCCTGACTATCTATCAGATCCTGCCGAGGGCACAAGATCGTAGCTGAGGTAACAAGCTAAACGTCGAAGTCCACGCGGAACTACTAGTGAGACCGAAGTCTCTCTGCAAAAACATAAAATAGGCAAACGTGAGTACAAATGTACCCAGCAAGACTTACATCAGAACTAACTACATATGCATCATTATCAACAAAGGGGATGGTGGGGTTTAACTGCAGCAAGCCAGCTTTGACTCGGTGGCTATCCTGAACTACGACTGCAAGTAACTCTTTTGAGGTGGCGCACACGAGTCCACATATTCACCATATCAATACACCACTATGGATCCGCTCCCGTCTCCCTACGAGAACGCCATCCATAGCACTCACGCTTATCTTGCGTATTTTAGAGTATCCACTTTCACTTGTCTATGAACTGATATAAGCAACCCAGAAGTCCTTTTCCGCGGACACGGCTATTCGAATAGATGATGTTAACCCTGCAGGGGTGTACTTCTTCATACATGTTTCCACCACTTAGCGTCTGCACACGACATGTGCTCGGCAGACTTCAAGCGAAAGCCGACGTGGGTGTAGACCACGACCTACCTAAACACTCAAGTCTCTAGTCCAGGTTTATCGCCTATTCGGGTTCCATCCATGAGGAGATCCGGCCGGAGTTTCGCTCACAGCCCCAAACGATGTGAACAGGGTTCCGTGACACCAAACGGGCGCCCGGTTACCCGGCCACGTGCCTACCGCATCACAGCCCACCCCTACGGTCAGCGCTGTCCACGGCCTCCAGCATACTACAAACACCAGAAACTACTTGCAACTCCTGGACAGAGGACAAGGGTGAATAAGAAGTCGAGCGGGGTCATATTTCAGGGCCCAATGTATGGTAGTAGCTGAATCATGGATCACAAACACAGAACTCAGTTCCTGAGGACGGCTTCAATGAGACAACCCACCATGTACTCCTACATGGCCTCTCACCGCTACCTTTACCAAATCGTGTTCACACACTTAGCTCACACACAGTAGGACATGTTCACACGCCTCTGATTCATCCCCGATGAATCAGACCTGACTCAACTCTAAGCAGTAGCAGGCATGACAAACAAACATGAATGAGTAGGCACAACAGGGCTCAAACAACTCCTACTCATGCTAGTGGGTTTCATCTATTTACTGTGGCAATGACAGGTCATGCAGAGGATAAAGGGGTTCAGCTACCGCAGCAAGTAACAGATGAATCGGTGTTGTCCTAATGCAGTAAAAGAGAGCAGGAGCGAGAGAGTAGGATTGTATCGGAATGAACAAGGGGGTTTTGCTTGCCTGGCACTTCTGAAGATAACATTGAGTCTTCATCAGTGTCAACGATCACATCATCGGTATCACGTCTATCGAGAGGGGACAAATACCGGCAACACAGAAAGGAACACAATCAATGCAATGCACAATATGATGCATGCTCATGACATGGCAAATGAATGTGTTTTGAGCTAATGCAACTAGCAACAGATTAAATGAAGTTGGTTTGAATATAAAATTCAAATTCAAACTCCATATGTGATTAATTAAATGCCCTTTAATTGATTTGTGCTAAACAGCAGCTATAAGTTGTTCTAACATGCATGAAAATGGTACAGATGGATTCCTTGAATTTTTCTGATAATTTTTCATATATAATTATTTAATTTGGAGTTACGGTTAATTTTCTATGATTTATTGAAGTTTAGAATATTTCTGGAATTATTAAATCATTTCCTAATTTATTTTAATTCCAGAAACAAATACTGCGTCAGCATGACGTATTAGTGACGTCAGCAGGTCAAAGGCGTCGACCAGGTCAAACCTGACCAGTGGGGTCCACTGGTCAGTGACCCAGTCAACTAACCAGGTTAGTTAGCCCTAACTAACTTAGTTAGCCGGGCGGGGCCCGCATGTCAGTGGCCTATCTAATTAGCTAGGTTAATTAGCGCTAACTAATCTAACACTAATCTAGCAGGCGCCTGGGCCCACACGTCAGGGGGTCAAACCCCGGGTCAAACCCGCCGGAGTTGACCCGCGGCTTGTCGCCGGCGGAGCCAGAGACGGCGGAGGGGGTCGGAAATCCTCCTCCGGCGACCAAAACAGCGGCAGCGATCATCTACGCGTAGCTGGCGCTCAGCCGCATCCATCTAGGCAAGCGGGAGGGGCTGAGGTCGAACGGGCTCGCCGGAATCGAGCTCGCGGCGGCGGCCGGAGCTCGGGGTTGGTGCGGGTTGGCGCTAGGGGGCACGGCAGGTCGCACGGGTGGGCGCGCTCGGCTCCTGGAAGGGTACTGAGCACGTTGCCGTGCTCGGGAGTTAGCTACGGTGGCTCTAGCACCGTCTGCGACATCGCCGGCGGCGAGGAACTGTCGGCTCCGACAGTCGGGGCGGTTAGAAGGCACGGACGGGCACGGGGAGAGAGGGGAAATGGACAGGGGCTCACGAGGGGTCGGGAGAGAAGCTCGGTGGGCTCGGGGAAGCCTCTGCAACGGCGAATTGACGACGGCGATCTCCGGGCACCGGAGATGAAGACGACGACGCTCCGGTCGACTGCGGCCTCCTCTGGTCGCGTGCGTCGCGTGTGTAGCTCCACGGGGTCAGGGCGGAGCTCAGGGATGCATAGTGGGAGCGAGGGGGTGGCTGTGGCCCCGGTAAACGGCGTCGGCGGCGATGGGCTCCGCTCGGGCGCGTGAGGGAGAGAGAGCAGAGGAGAGGGAGGAGCGAGGGAGAGCTACGGGAGAGTGAGAGAGGTCGTGGGGAACGAGGGGGGGAGTGCGTGGCTCCCTCGGGTGCCTCCAGCGGCGAGCAGGTAAGCAGGAGGTGGCCGGAGCTCTTCGGGCGCGCGCCACGCCTCGCCTCTGCCTACTGGCAGAGGAAGAAGAGGACAAGGGGGGGAGGAGGTGGGCTGGGCCGGCCAGATGGAGCTGGGCCAGCTCTGGTGGGCTGCACGGGTAAGGCCAGGTAACTTTCTCTCTGTTTATTTAATTCTGTTCTGTTTTCTTTTATTTAATTCTTTTGCCACTGTTTGAATTTTAAAATAATTCAAACAATGCCAAAACTCCTCTGAATATTTTTATTTTGCTAGATGGACTTTTCCAAAAGCTTATAAAATATTTCAGGGGTATTTGAAATTATATTCTAATTATATGAATATAATTCAAATTCAAATAGCTAATGATTTAAATTCAAAGTCCCAAAATAAATCCTTTTAAAATGTTCATTATTTTTGGTTTGGATCAAAGCCCTTGCCAAAAATATTAAACATCTGAGAAGAGCATTTTGGAGCAATGAATGAGATTTCTAGGGTTTTTGCCCCTCTTTTATTTAAGTTTTTGAGGCTTCCAAAATTCCTCAGTTCAAGTTTCGAAAATATAGACATGATGCACACATGAAGCTAGCCTAGAGCACTACCAGCAGCTAGGGATGTGACAACTCACCCCCACTAAACAAGAATCTCGTCTCGAGATTCAAGCGTAGGGTAAGGTGAAGGGTAAACGCAACTAGTATAATCTTCACGATTCAGGTTGCACTTCATAGGAACGTTGATTCGATCACCATCATTGTCTTGAAGTCTTGCTCTGAGAAATCCTGTCAACATGACATGGAGGGAAGAAGGAGACTCTAGAAGGGTCGATCTTCTCGAAGATCGAACAACTCACGGAATGAGACATAGGACCATCTCTCGGGTTGAGACACGAGATACACATCAAGAGGGGTGGAAAGAAACGGATGACGAAGGTTCACTAGGTAGACAACGATTCCACACCTAAGAAGGTGGTAAACGATTTTCCACGTAGCGAGGAGTTGAGTTGCCATGATACCACAACAAGGCACCTTAGGGAAGGTGACTCGTAGAGATATTTCCTTAAGTGGCAAAAAGAATTACTTTTGATTCAGAGATCATTGAAACTCTTTAAACCAGCCTAAGACAATTCTCGAGCGATCGTTTGGAGGGGGTCGGTAGAATGGCATACTCGGACTTGGATGATGTGGATTACCTTGTTGAAGACAACGTAATGGATGAATTTGCTTATCACCGGAAATGGAAGAGACCCATGGTAGAATGGCACATTGGCGGTGCAAGCTGGGAACAAAATGCAAATACTGGGAATGATTCTGGTAACTGGGGAAGAACCCAACAACAGAGAGTGCATTCACTGTTTGGATAGGTCATAGCATTTCCGAGGAAACTGAGAGCAAACCCAGTTAGTGCCGATGATAACACATAGCGCTTGTGCGTGCTCTCAAGAACTTGAGCATTTCCACATTCATCAAGGTTTTACCATCATCCGTGTCAAGGGTCCGGTAACACAACTTACTACCATGATGAATGGTGATGGAGGATGCAGATGCAAAGGAAGATAACACTTCTCAGATTTCATCTTAGCGAGGCCAAGGAAATAAAATCTGGATGATCGACCGAGAGACATTTAGCACTCCGCTTCTAATGTTCTCCTTGACGTGCTAGTGTAACCCATTCATAGATATGGTTTGATAACTAGAACATCAAGTAAAGGTCGGACTTCGGGAGCAAAGAATCCATAAGGAACAGTAGGGAGGTAAATCCTACGAAATCCTTATGGGGAGGTGGCCAACTTCCTCAATCAAGATACTACAATAATAGGTCTTCCGGCTGGGTGGTGCTGGCCACGACATCCACTTTACCAGTTATCGAGGACCAATATTATAGTTCTTGGGAAATGTTCCAACCATCATATCTGCCTGAGATTCAGATCTGGTTGGTGTCAGGATATTCCAGACTCATCGAGTCTAGGAAGAAAAATGAAAGTTTGCAACACAAATCGACGAGATGACGTTGCGAGATTCTCGGGGAATGAACTACGATAGTAAGCTCCAAAACATGAGCTGGTTCTGCTACAACATGTGAACACGATGTCCAAGACAAGCATGACCACAAAGTAGTCTTATAATAAAACACTACCGAGTTCAGGAGGGGGAACCATCATTAATGACATCGAAGTCTCCACGCGTGGAAGTCCAAAGAGTTCACCTTGGACAGACTCCTTTATCTTTGAACAACTCAATCAGTGGCTTGGTGTGCTAGGATATACATATAGAATGGAGGTTGCAAATCTCCAGACCACAGAATACTTCGCACGTATGCATGACTGACTTGGGATGATTCCAGAGGAAGCAAAACTAACTTTCTCAAATTCACGGCGGCAACTTTCACCAAATGCACGTGTATAAAGGAAGTCACTCCTTTCATCAACAAATACTTCATGAGCTAGCATGAAGAAAATGCTTTCAAAAGTTTCCAACACTAGCTTAATGTTCAACAAAATCATGGAGGAGATAAGGATGTTGTCAATGGGCTCAACAACAATTCATCTGGGTTTCCTTTTAAAAGGAATTCCATAGTTAAGTGAACAAGTGATAGCATTGGTCAGACCAAAGATGTAATGGTGTATGCTCGAGGGATCAACCACGAATAAGACAACATTACGAGCATCGTTGGTACTGATTTGATTGACGATAGCCCACACTCAAATCAAAGGATTGATAAGACAATAGGTCCAGCAACTGATCACAGGGACCAATCGATGAAGATATCATCTTTCTTCAACACACACTACACAAGAATATCCCTTTGGAACGAACTAAGTCAGGCAAGCTTTTATCTTCCAACTCTCCAAGTTGTTGTCTAGCTTAACCAACTAGCTCAGGGATATCTAACACCGATTCTTGGAGAAAGGTGGTTCACAAGAAACCAACTTGATCACGAGCTCAACATAACAGTCAGGGAACAACCTGGTAATACTTCCGAGAAGATATTCGGAAAATCACGAACCACCGGTATGTTACTAAGCTCGAGAACAATCTCGCTTTTGAGGGCAAGACGATATGATCAAATGAGTGAGGACTTGACAAGATCCTAACTCATCAATCGAAGGGTGCACCGAAATAAGGACTAGGTAGCACGATCAGTCTTAGAAGGATGATTCAAAACCAACACGCTAAGAATGAAACTATTATCCTTTAACTACCAAGCAACAAAGTTGCTGGGAGTATTGATTTCACACATCACAATTCATTTGTCGGTATTCCGGTTGCATCAACACGAGGCCGAGGAATGACTAATGATGGTGAGAAGTATCACTACGTCAAAATTCATGAGAGTTGGTGCAGTTCTCATGACAATTCTGACATAAAGGGGGTAATACTCCAAGGTAGAACAGAACCAAAAGCTGGATTGGTATTTGATCTGCGGAATACAACTACTTTGACCCAATCCTAGATATGGATGAGGTACTGGAGTTTGTTTCTCCAAGTCATTCAGGACAGAATGGCTTGACGGACCACAAGAGTAATAGGCATCGATAAACGAACGCACGCATACTCTTGACTATCAATTGATAGACGAGGGTCAGTAGACAACTAAAGAGGGACAACTCAAAGGAACATATAACTTTCTGAGTTGTGGATGCATAGATTAGTATGTCGATCCAAGTTCAACATAATTCTTCCGGATAACCCATGCAGAAAGGTAGAACTGGCAGAGCCACAATATATAATGGGGAACTCATCAAGAATAATCCTGTTGTGATATTTCAGTTCAACGAGGAACTTCTGCCATAAGTAGTTCATGGTATTTGGAAGAAGAAGATACCACGGACTTCAAGGACTATCGCAAAGGTTACTAATATCCTAAAGGCACTAGCAATTACTATCAACATGAAGTAGGTAGAGTGAATCTCGGGTTCAAGAACCCAGGAACAGAATACCTATTACTAAGTAGCATCACGGGATGCTTTCGAGAATAAAAAAACCAGAATCATCACACTGGGATCACAAAACATTGCTAGATTACTAGGTGACTCCCTAAACACCTAGGGCCATAATAGTAACTCCAACATAATGTCAAGGCAATAGAATACCTCAACTCAACAATTAGTGTGATTGAGCTGGCATAAAGGAGCATCGAAACCAGAGGAAAAGGATTTTGCAAATGCATCAGACTATTTAGAAACCTGGAATGACTCGGACAGCATAACGGCCGTAAATGCTCAGAAGAGATTTGAGACATTCACAAAAATGGTGGCATAACCACTCAGAAGCACAATATCAAGGTTTCGAGATCAACAATTAACATACAGAAGATAGTAGGAATTGAACTGAGGCTTGAATCAACAATCTTATAAATCTACGGATTAGTAACACGTGATCCTGATAGAGAGAAGAGATAGCCTAGCTCTTAATCCTCGTAGAAAAGATAAGATGACTCAGATCAGAAGGCATGAGGTATAAGGAGTAAAAAGAGCCTTACGTTCCATCCCACAATCAATTCCCTTATATAACTAAAGAATTTCTAGACTCAACTTCGACCAGTTTGGCTTGGTAATCCTACAGGCAGTCAAGCTCTGATACCAACGCTGTCAGGACCCCGACTCAATGCCACATCGATCTAGCATGTAACACCTCATATCACTTTGCGGCCTCACGCACGGTATTCCCACGGGTGTCGCCTTACCTTTGCCCGGGACCGTTTGCGCCTTTTGGCACACGTATATGACAGTGTCGCTAGCATCCATATGATAAGGAGCCCGGGCTGACATGGCTAGTCGTAAACCCAAAGTGGCACAGACTTACAGGGACAGGCATCCATGACCCAGCATCGAACGTGTCGGTCATCAGCGAGTGAATCCAGGCTGTAGCACTGGGCTAGCAGGACTCCGGTGAACCGGGCTGTAGCGGGCTAACAGGACTCCGGTATTCATCGCGTGACATTTCCCCGAAGGGACAGACACAGGAACGAAGAAGGACACATGCCGGCCAGCCTAAGTGTTCCGGAGCAGTAGCAAGCTACCATGGCTCAGTGGAAACACTAGGAGACATTTCCCGGTAAGAGAGGCTACTAAAGATAAACAACTAGATGGTCAGATCCCACACATACCAAGCATTTCAATAACATACACACAATATGCTCGATATGTGCAAATACAACATGGCATCACAACATGACTCTACGACTCAAGTAATTTATTCAATAGGCTCCGAGGAGCGAGATATTACAAACAGGGGTCTCATGACCCAACATTCAGAGCATACAAGTCAAAGCACAAGCGGAAGCTATCATGTCTGAGTACAGACATCTATAAATGAAAAAGGCTGAGAAGCCTGACTATCTACCAGATCCTGCCGAGGGCACAAGATCGTAGCTGAGGTAACAAGCTAAACGTCGAAGTCCACGCGGAACTACTAGTGAGACCGAAGTCTCTCTGCAAAAACATAAAATAGGCAAACGTGAGTACAAATGTACCCAGCAAGACTTACATCAGAACTAACTACATATGCATCATTATCAACAAAGGGGATGGTGGGGTTTAACTGCAGCAAGCCAGCTTTGACTCGGTGGCTATCCTAAACTACGACTGCAAGTAACTCTTTTGAGGTGGCGCACACGAGTCCACATATTCACCATATCAATACACCACTATGGATCCGCTCCCGTCTCCCTACGAGAACGCCATCCATAGCACTCACGCTTATCTTGCGTATTTTAGAGTATCCACTTTCACTTGTCTATGAACTGATATAAGCAACCCAGAAGTCCTTTTCCGCGGACACGGCTATTCGAATAGATGATGTTAACCCTGCAGGGGTGTACTTCTTCATACATGTTTCCACCACTTAGCGTCTGCACACGACATGTGCTCGGCAGACTTCAAGCGAAAGCCGACGTGGGTGTAGACCACGACCTACCTAAACACTCAAGTCTCTAGTCCAGGTTTATCGCCTATTCGGGTTCCATCCATGAGGAGATCCGGCCGGAGTTTCGCTCACAGCCCCAAACGATGTGAACAGGGTTCCGTGACACCAAACGGGCGCCCGGTTACCCGGCCACGTGCCTACCGCATCACAGCCCACCCCTACGGTCAGCGCTGTCCACGGCCTCCAGCATACTACAAACACCAGAAACTACTTGCAACTCCTGGACAGAGGACAAGGGTGAATAAGAAGTCGAGCGGGGTCATATTTCAGGGCCCAATGTATGGTAGTAGCTGAATCATGGATCACAAACACAGAACTCAGTTCCTGAGGACGGCTTCAATGAGACAACCCACCATGTACTCCTACATGGCCTCTCACCGCTACCTTTACCAAATCGTGTTCACACACTTAGCTCACACACAGTAGGACATGTTCACACGCCTCTGATTCATCCCCGATGAATCAGACCTGACTCAACTCTAAGCAGTAGCAGGCATGACAAACAAACATGAATGAGTAGGCACAACAGGGCTCAAACAACTCCTACTCATGCTAGTGGGTTTCATCTATTACTGTGGCAATGACAGGTCATGCAGAGGATAAAGGGGTTCAGCTACCGCAGCAAGTAACAGATGAATCGTTGTTGTCCTAATGCAGTAAAAGAGAGCAGGAGCGAGAGAGTGGGATTGTATCGGAATGAACAAGGGGGTTTTGCTTGCCTGGCACTTCTGAAGATAACATTGAGTCTTCATCAGTGTCAACGATCACATCATCGGTATCACGTCTATCGAGAGGGGACAAATACCGGCAACACAGAAAGGAACACAATCAATGCAATGCACAATATGATGCATGCTCATGACATGGCAATATGAATGTGTTTTGAGCTAATGCAACTAGCAACAGATTAAATGAAGTTGGTTTGAATATAAAATTCAAATTCAAACTCCATATGTGATTAAATAAATGCCCTTTAATTGATTTGTGCTAAACAGCAGCTATAAGTTGTTCTAACATGCATGAAAATGGTACAGATGGATTCCTTGAATTTTTCTGATAATTTTTCATATATAATTATTTAATTTGGAGTTACGGTTAATTTTCTATGATTTATTGAAGTTTAGAATATATTCTGGAATTATTAAATCATTTCCTAATTTATTTTAATTCCAGAAACAAATACTGCGTCAGCATGACGTATTGGTGACGTCAGCAGGTCAAAGGCGTCGACCAGGTCAAACCTGACCAGTGGGGTCCACTGGTCAGTGACCCAGTCAACTAACCAGGTTAGTTAGCCCTAACTAACTTAGTTAGCCGGGCGGGGCCCGCATGTCAGTGGCCTATCTAATTAGCTAGGTTAATTAGCGCTAACTAATCTAACACTAATCTAGCAGGCGCCTGGGCCCACACGTCAGGGGGTCAAACCCCGGGTCAAACCCGCCGGAGTTGACCCGCGGCTTGTCGCCGGCGGAGCCAGAGACGGCGGAGGGGGTCGGAAATCCTCCTCCGGCGACCAAAACAGCGGCAGCGATCATCTACGCGTAGCTGGCGCTCAGCCGCATCCATCTAGGCAAGCGGGAGGGGCTGAGGTCGAACGGGCTCGCCGGAATCGAGCTCGCGGCGGCGGCCGGAGCTCGGGGTTGGTGCGGGTTGGCGCTAGGGGGCACGGCAGGTCGCACGGGTGGGCGCGCTCGGCTCCTGGAAGGGTACTGAGCACGTTGCCGTGCTCGGGAGTTAGCTACGGTGGCTCTAGCACCGTCTGCGACATTGCCGGCGGCGAGGAACTGTCGGCTCCGACAGTCGGGGCGGTTAGAAGGCACGGACGGGCACGGGGAGAGAGGGGAAATGGACAGGGGCTCACGAGGGGTCGGGAGAGAAGCTCGGTGGGCTCGGGGAAGCCTCTGCAACGGCGAATTGACGACGGCGATCTCCGGGCACCGGAGATGAAGACGACGACGCTCCGGTCGACTGCGGCCTCCTCTGGTCGCGTGCGTCGCGTGTGTAGCTCCACGGGGTCAGGGCGGAGCTCAGGGATGCATAGTGGGAGCGAGGGGGTGGCTGTGGCCCCGGTAAACGGCGTCGGCGGCGATGGGCTCCGCTCGGGCGCGTGAGGGAGAGAGAGCAGAGGAGAGGGAGGAGCGAGGGAGAGCTACGGGAGAGTGAGAGAGGTCGTGGGGAACGAGGGGGGGAGTGCGTGGCTCCCTCGGGTGCCTCCAGCGGCGAGCAGGTAAGCAGGAGGTGGCCGGAGCTCTTCGGGCGCGCGCCACGCCTCGCCTCTGCCTACTGGCAGAGGAAGAAGAGGACAAGGGGGGGAGGAGGTGGGCTGGGCCGGCCAGATGGAGCTGGGCCAGCTCTGGTGGGCTGCACGGGTAAGGCCAGGTAACTTTCTGCTCTGTTTTATTTAATTCTGTTCTGTTTTCTTTTATTTAATTCTTTTGCCACTGTTTGAATTTTAAAATAATTCAAACAATGCCAAAAACTCCTCTGAATATTTTTATTTTGCTAGATGGACTTTTCCAAAAGCTTATAAAATATTTCAGGGGTATTTGAAATTATATTCTAATTATATGAATATAATTCAAATTCAAATAGCTAATGATTTAAATTCAAGGTCCCAAAATAAATCCTTTTAAAATGTTCATTATTTTTGGTTTGGATCAAAGCCCTTGCCAAAAATATTAAACATCTGAGAAGAGCATTTTGGAGCAATGAATGAGATTTCTAGGGTTTTTGCCCCTCTTTTATTTAAGTTTTTGAGGCTTCCAAAATTCCTCAGTTCAAGTTTCGAAAATATAGACATGATGCACACATGAAGCTAGCCTAGAGCACTACCAGCAGCTAGGGATGTGACAGTATTAAATAGAATATTGGATCTAAACATATAATCTTCCACCAAATAAACCATATAGTAATCAACTACAAGATGTAATCAACACTACTAGTCACCCACAAGTACCAATCTATAGTTCTGGTACAAAGATTGAACACAAGAGATGAACTAGGGTTTGAGAGGAGATGGTGCTGGTGAAGATTGATACGTCCATTTTGCATCATGCTTTTATATCGATATTTATTGCATCATGGGCTGTTATTGCACGTTATGTCACAACACTTATGGCTATTCTCTCTTATTTTACAAGGTTTACATAAGGAGGGAGAATGCCGGCAGCTGGAATTCTGGGCTGGAAAAGGAGCAAATATTAGAGACCTATTCTGCACAACTCCAAAAGTCCTGAAACTCCACGGAATACCTTATAATAAATAATGAAAAATCCTCGCCAAAGATGAAGACCAGGGGGCCCACACCCTCTCCACGAGGGTGGGGGCGCCCCCCCAAGGGCGCGCCACCTACCTCGTGGGCCCCCTGGTGGCTCTCCGATGACCATCTTCTGCTATATGAAGTCTTTCATCGAGAAAAAAACCAGAAGCAACCTTTCGGGACGAAACTCCGCCGCCACGAGGCGGAACCTTGGCGGAACCAATCTAGGGCTCCGGCAGAGCTGTTCTGCCGGGGAAACTTCCCTCCCGGAGGGGGAAATCATCGCCATCGTCATCACCAACGCTCCTCTCATCGGGAGAGGGCAATCTCCATCAACATCTTCATCAGCACCATCTCATCTCAAAACCCTAGTTCATCTCTTGTATCCAATTCTTGTCTCCAAGTCCGGGATTGGTGCTAGTAGGTTGCTAGTAGTGTTAATTACTCCTTGTAGTTGATGCTAGTTGGTTTAATTGGTGGAAGATCATATGTTCAGATCCTTTATGCATATTATTACCCCTCTGATTATGAATATGAATATGCTTTGTGAGTAGTTACGTTTGTTCCTGAGGACAAGGGAGAAGTCTTGCTATTAGTAGTCATGTGAATTTGGTATTCGTTCGATATTTTGATGAGATGTATGTTGTCTAGCCTCTAGTGGTGTTATGTGAACGTCGACTACATAACACTTCACCATTATTTGGGCCTAGAGGAAGGCATTGGGAAGTAATAAGTAGATGATGGGTTGCTAGAGTGACAGAAGCTTAAACCCTAGTTTATGCGTTGCTTTGTAAGGGGCTGATTTGGATCCATATGTTTCATGCTATGGTTAGGTTTACCTTAATACTTTTGTTGTAGTTGCGGATGCTTGCAATAGAGGTTAATCATAAGTGGGATGCTTGTTCAAGTAAGAACAACACCCAAGCACCGGTCCACCCACATGTCAAATTATCAAAGTACCGAACGCGAATCATATGAACGTGATGAAAACTAGCTTGACGATATTCCCATGTGTCCTCGGGAGCGCTTTTCCTTATATAAGAGTTTGTCCAGGCTTGTCCTTTGCTACAAAAAGGATTGGGCCACCTTGCTGCACTTTATTTACTTTTGTTACTTGTTGCTCGTTACAAATTATCTTATCACAAAACTATCTGTTACCACTTATTTCAGTACTTGCAGAGAATACCTTGCTGAAAACCGCTTATCATTTCCTTCTGCTCCTCGTTGGGTTCGACACTCTTACTTATCGAAAGGACTACGATAGATCCCCTATACTTGTGGGTCATCAAGACTCTTTTCTGGCGCCGTTGCCGGGGAGTGAAGCGCCTTTGGTAGGTGGAATTTGGTAAGGAAAAATTTATATAGTGTGCTGAAATTTACTGTCACTTGTTACTATGGAAAGTAATCCTCTGAGGGGCTTGTTCGGGGTATCTTCACCCCGACCAGTAGAGCAAAGAGTTGCTCCTCAACCTACTGAACCTATTGAAAATGAAATTCCTTATGAGTATCCTTCGGGTATGATAGAAAAACTGCTAGCTAATCCTTTTACAGGAGATGGAACAAAGCATCCTGATGAACACCTAATATATGTGGATGAAGTTTGTGGATTATTTAAGCTTGCAGGTATACCCGATGATGTTGCTAAGAAGAAGGTCTTCCCTTTATCTTTGAAGGGAGACGCATTGACATGGTATAGGCTATGTGATGATACGAGATCATGGAACTATAGAAGATTGAAATTGGAATTTCATCAAAAGTATTACCCTATGCATCTTGTTCATCGTGACCGCAATTATATATATAATTTTTGGCCTCGCGAAGGAGAAAGCATCGCTCAAGCTTGGGGGAGGCTTAAATCAATGTTATATTCATGCCCCAATCATGAGCTCCCAAGAGAAACAATTCTTCAAAAAATTTATGCTCGGCTTTCTGAAAATAATCGCACCATGCTCGATACTTCTTGTGCTGGCTCTTTTATGATGAAGACTATTGGATTTAGATGGGATTTATTGGATAGAATTAAACGCAACTCTGAAGATTGGGATCTCGACAAAGGTAAGGAGTCAGGTATGACACCTAAGTTTGATTGTGTTAAATCTTTTATGGATACCGATATTTTCCGTAAGTTTAGCACTAAATATGGACTTGATTCTGAGATAGTAGCTTCTTTCTGTGAATCTTTTGCTACTTATGTTGATCTCCCTAAGGAGAAGTGGTTTAAATATCATCCTCCCATAGAAGTAAAAGTAGCTGCACCTATTAAAGTTGAAGAAAAGACTGTCACTTATAATGATCCTATTGTTCCTACTTGTTATGTTGAGAAACCACCTTTCCCTGTTAGGATAAAGGATCATGCTAAAGCTTCAACTGTGGTTCGTAGAAGCAATATTAAAACATATACACCTCCTGAGCAAGTTAAAGTTGAACCTAATATTGCTATTGTTAAAGATCTCTTGTCTGATAATATTGATGGGCATGTTATTCATTTCTGTGGTGAAACTGCTAGAATTGCTAAACCTTGTGCTAAAGATAAACATAGACCTGTGGTAGGCACGCCTGTTATTTCTGTTAAAATAGGAGATCATTGTTATCATGGCTTATGTGATATGGGTGCTAGTGCTAGTGCAATACCTATTGACTTATACAAAGAAATTATGCATGACATTGCACCTGTTGAGTTAGAAGAAATTGATGTTACTATTAAACTTGCTAATAGAGATACTATTTCACCAATGGGAATTGTTAGAGATGTTAAAGTCTTGTGTGGGAAAACTAAATATCCTGCTGATTTTCTTGTTCTTGGTTCCCCACAAGATAGCTTTTGTCCCATTATATTTGGTAGACCCTTCTTGAATACTGTTAATGCTACCATAGATTGCACAAGCAATGTTGTTATTGTCGGCTTAGATGATATGACTCATGAGTTTAATTTCTCTAAATTTAGTAAACAACACCGTGAAGAAGAATTGCCTAGTAAGGATGAAATTATTGGTCTTGCTTCTATTGCCGTACCTCCTAGTGATCCTTTAGAACAATATTTGCTAGACCATGAGAATGATATGTTTATGAATGAAAGAAGGGAAATAGATGAAGTATTCTTTAAACAGGAACCTATTCTGAAACACAATTTGCCTGTTGAAATCCTAGGAGACCCCCCTCCACCTAAGGGTGATCCCGTGTTTGAGCTTAAACCGTTGCCTGATAATCTTAAATATGCTTATCTTGATGAAAAGAAGATATATCCTGTTATTATTAGTGCTAACCTTTCAGAGCATGAAGAAGAAAGATTATTGAAAACTCTGAAGAAGCACCGTGCTGCTATTGGATATACTCTTGATGATCTTAAGGGCATTAGTCCCACTCTATGTCAACATAAAATAAATTTGGAAGCAGATGCCAAACCAGTTCGTGATCCTCAACGACGTCTGAATCCTAAAATGAAAGAAGTGGTAAGAAAAGAAATACTAAAGCTTCTGGAGGCAGGTATAATTTATCCCGTTGCTGATAGTCAGTGGGTAAGTCCTGTTCATTGTGTCCCTAAGAAGGGAGGTATTACTGTTGTTCCTAATGATAAAGATGAATTGATTCCACAAAGAATTATTACAGGTTATAGGATGGTAATTGATTTCCGCAAATTAAATAAGGCTACTAAGAAAGATCATTACCCCTTACCTTTTATCGATCAAATGCTAGAAAGATTATGCAAACATACACATTACTGCTTTCTAGATGGTTATTCTGGTTTCTCTCAAATACCTGTGTCGGCTAAAGATCAATCAAAGACTACTTTTACATGCCCTTTTGGTACTTTTGCTTATAGACGTATGCCTTTTGGTTTATGTAATGCACCTGCTACCTTTCAAAGATGCATGATGGCTATATTCTCTGACTTTTGTGAAAAGATTTGTGAGGTTTTCATGGACGACTTTTCCGTCTATGGATCTTCTTTTGATGATTGCTTGAGCAATCTTGATCGAGTTTTGCAGAGATGTGAAGAAACTAATCTTGTCTTGAATTGGGAAAAGTGCCACTTTATGGTTAATGAAGGTATTGTCTTGGGGCATAAAGTTTCTGAAAGAGGTATTGAAGTTGATAAAGCCAAGGTTGATGCTATTGAAAAGATGCCATGTCCCAAGGACATCAAAGGTATAAGAAGTTTCCTTGGTCACGCCGGATTTTATAGGAGGTTCATTAAGGACTTCTCAAAAATTTCTCGGCCTCTGACTAATTTATTACAAAAAGATATACCATTTGTCTTTGATGATGATTGTGTAGAAGCATTTGAAATACTTAAGAAAGCATTAGTCTCTGCACCTATTGTTCAGCCACCTGATTGGAATTTACCCTTTGAAATTATGTGTGATGCTAGCGATTATGCTGTAGGTGCTGTTCTAGGGCAAAGAGTTGATAAGAAATTAAATGTTATCCATTATGCTAGTAAGACTCTAGACAATGCTCAAAGAAATTATGCTACTACTGAAAAAGAACTTTTAGCAGTTGTATTTGCTTGTGATAAGTTCAGACCTTATATTGTTGATTCTAAAGTAACTATCCACACTGATCATGCTGCTATTAAATATCTTATGGAGAAGAAAGATGCTAAACCTAGACTTATTAGATGGGTTCTCTTGCTACAAGAATTTGATTTGCATATTGTTGATAGAAAAGGAGCTGAGAACCCCGTTGCAGACAACTTATCTAGGTTAGAGAATGTTCTTGATGACCCACTACCTATTGATGATAGCTTTCCTGATGAACAATTAAATGTCATAAGTACTTCTCGTAGTACCCCTTGGTATGCTGATTATGCTAATTACATAGTTGCTAAATTTATACCACCTAGCTTCACATACCAACAAAAGAAAAAGTTCTTCTATGATTTGAGACATTACTTTTGGGATGACCCACATCTTTATAAAGAAGGAGTAGATGGTGTTATTAGACGTTGTGTACCTGAGCATGAACAGGAACAGATCCTACGCAAGTGCCACTCCGAAACTTATGGAGGACACCACGCGGGAGATAGAACTGCACATAAGGTATTGCAATCCGGTTTTTATTGGCCTACTCTCTTCAAGGATGCCCGTAAGTTTGTCCTATCTTGTGATGAATGTCAAAGAATTGGTAATATTAGTAGACGTCAAGAAATGCCTATGAATTATTCACTTGTTATTGAACCATTTGATGTTTGGGGCTTTGATTATATGGGACCTTTTCCTGCCTCTAATGGATATACACATATTTTAGTTGCTGTTGATTACGTTACTAAGTGGGTAGAAGCTATTCCAACTAGTAGTGCTGATCATAACACTTCTATTAAAATGCTTAAAGAAGTTATTTTTCCGAGGTTTGGAGTCCCTAGATATTTAATGACTGATGGTGGTTCACATTTTATTCATGGTGCTTTCCGTAAAATGCTTGCTAAATATGACGTCAATCATAGAATTGCATCTCCGTATCACCCACAGTCTAGTGGTCAAGTAGAATTGAGTAATAGAGAACTCAAATTAATTTTGCAAAAGACTGTCAATAGGTCTAGAAAGAATTGGTCCAAGAAACTTGATGATGCATTATGGGCCTATAGAACTGCATATAAAAATCCTATGGGTATGTCTCCGTATAAAATGGTATATGGAAAAGCATGTCACTTACCTCTCGAACTAGAACATAAGGCATATTGGGCTATTAAAGAGCTCAACTATGATTTCAAACTTGCCGGTGAAAAGAGGTTATTTGATATTAGCTCACTTGATGAATGGAGAACCCAAGCTTATGAAAATGCCAAGTTGTTTAAAGAAAAGGTTAAAAGATGGCATGACAAAAGGATACAAAAGCGTGAGTTTAATGTAGGTGATTATGTATTGCTATACAACTCTCGTTTAAGATTTTTTGCAGGAAAACTTCTCTCTAAATGGAAAGGCCCCTATGTTATCGAGGAGGTCTATCATTCTGGTGCCATAAAAATCAACAACTTCGAAGGCACAAATCCGAAGGTGGTAAACGGTCAGAGAATTAAACATTATATCTCAGGTAATCCCATAAATGTTGAAACCAATATTATTGAAACCGTAACCCCGGAGGAATACACAAGGGACACTTTCCAGAACGTTTCAGACTCCGAAAAGGAATAGGTATGTGGTACGGTAAGTAAACCGACTCCAAAAAAAATTTTATGGCAATATTTCTCCGTTTTGGAATATTTAGAAAAATAGAAAATTAAGTAGCAGTCCGGGAAGGACACGAGGGCCCCACGAGGGTGGAGGGCGCGCCCTACCCCCCTGGGCGCGCCCCCCTACCTCGTGAGCACCTCGTGTGCCTTCCGGACTCCGTTTTCTTGCACGGTACATATTTTGGTCGGTAAAAATTCACTATATA
Source organism: Triticum aestivum (assembly GCF_018294505.1). Classification (NCBI taxonomy): domain Eukaryota; kingdom Viridiplantae; phylum Streptophyta; class Magnoliopsida; order Poales; family Poaceae; genus Triticum; species Triticum aestivum. The sequence continues at coordinate 541,845,779 of NC_057797.1, read as the reverse complement.
TTCTCCGAAGGTTTTGACTCCCGTATCACGCAAATATCCTCTGTTTTTGTTTCGAGCTGTTGTTGCTGCAGATTAGAGCAAGATGTCTTCTCAAGAGTCAGCCGGGGAGAGCCGGGTATCTAATCCGGCACCGGAACCAAGGGCAAAGAGCGACCCTGGCCACTTTGGGCCAGCAACGGAGGAAGAGATGGAGGCTGACTTAATGAGGGTAGATGCCATGGAGGATCAAGAAGTCACCTCTCGCTTCCGAGCTGGGTTCACGATGGGGGAACTACAGAGCTCAGCTATTCCAAACTCGGTTATCCCTTCCAATGTTAGATTTCTTTCTTATGAAAATATGAAGAGGAGTGTCACTTGTTCTCCCGCAGCTATGAAACACCCTTGGGTGCAAGGAGCTTTAGCCGTCACAGGAAAGCTTCGTAAGGAAACAATGGACCTCAAGCAGCAAGTCAACAAGCTCGAGGAGGAGAATCGTATCCTGAGAGGAATCATCGCCAAGAATATTTCACCAACAACAAAGAAGGAGACATAATAACATGGGTATGGGCACTCCCCTTGGCAACAGCCAAGCTTGGGGGAGGTGCCCCGGTATCGTATCACAATCACAACTCCTATCTTTACCGTTTTCCTTAGTTCGATCCTATTAGTAGTATTTTGATCTAGTAGAATAAAGTTTATGGCATGATCTAGTTTTGAGTTTTGCCTTATGATCTCTCTATGTAATCGAGTCCGTGAGCTATATAATAAAGATTAGTGTTGAGTCAGGGGCTTGATTTTCTTGCTATGATCTTGGGTGAATAAAAGAAAAGAGAAAAAGAATAAGAAGAAACAAAAGTTCATATTGATCTTATTGATAGTAATGACTTCACATAGAAAGAGTGTGATGATTAAAAGTTGTTGGGAGTTGGCAGACATAGCTTTGGTCATCGTTGCAATTAATAGGAAGTAATAAGGAAAGAGAGGTTTCACATATAAATATACTATTATTGACATCTTTTATGATTGGGAGCACTCATCAAAATATGACATGCTAAAGAGTTGATGTTGGACAAGGAAGACAACGTAATGGGTTATGTTTTCTTATATCTGAGATAAAGTATGTTGTCATGGATCATCCAACATGTTGAGCTTGCCTTTCCCCCTCATGCTAGCCAAATTCTCAGCACCAAGTAGAGATACTACTTGTGCTTCCAAATACCCTTAAACCAGTTTTGCCATGAGAGTCCACCATATCTACCTATGGATTGAGTAAGATCCTTCAAGTAAGTTGTCATCGGTGCAAAGCAATAAAAATTGCTCTAAATATGTATGATTAGTGTGGGAGAAATAAGCTTTATACGATCTTGTGATGTGGAAGTAATAAAAGCGACGGACTGCATAATAAAGGTTCATATCACAAGGGGCAATATAAAGTGACGTTCTTTCGCATTAAGATTTTGTGCATCCAACCATAAAAGCGCATGGCAACCTCTGCTTCCCTCTGCGAAGGGCCTATCTTTTATTATTATCTTCTACCTTATGCAAGTGTCATGGTGATCTTCACCTTTCCTTTTTACTTTTTATCCTTTGGCAAGCCCAGTGTGTTGGAAAGATCCTGATAGATATATCTAATTGGATGTAGGGGAGCATGAGTTATTATTGTTGACATTACCCTCGAGGTAAAAGGTTGTGGGGCGAAACTATAAGCCCCTATCTTTCTCTGTGTCTGATTAAAACTCCGTAACCACAAGTATTGCGTGAGTGTTAGAAATTATGAAAGACTAGATGATAGTTGAGTATGTGGACTTGCTTTTTTTAGCTCTGACATAGACTCTTTCTAATGTTATGATAAATTGCAACTACTTCAATGACTGAGGTTATAGTTTGTTAGTTCTCAATAAGGTTTCTGATTCATACTTTTGCATTGTGAATAGATCATCACTTGAACATAAGTAATCATATGACAATATCTATATATGTTGCTGTTATGAGAATAATCATGATGCCCTCATGTCCGTATTTTATTTTTATCGACGCCTCTACCTCTAAACATGGGGACATATTTATTGTTATCGGCTTTCGCTTGAGGACAAGCGAGGTCTAAGCTTGGGGGAGTTGATACGTCCATTTTGCATCATGCTTTTATATCGATATTTATTGCATTATGGGCTGTTATTTCACATTATGTCACAATACTTATGGCTATTCTCTCTTATTTTACAAGGTTTACATAAGGAGGGAGAATGCCGGCAGCTGGAATTCTGGGCTGGAAAAGGAGCAAATATTAGAGACCTATTCTGCACAACTCCAAAAGTCCTGAAACTCCACGGAATAGCTTATAATAAATAATGAAAAATCCTTGCCAAAGATGAAGACCAGGGGGCCCACACCCTGTCCACGAGGGTGGGGGCCCCCTAGGGCACCCCCCTACCTCGTGGGCCCCCTGGTGGCTCTCCGATGACCATCTTCTGCTATATAAAGTCTTTCGTCGAGAGAAAAATCAGAAGCAACCTTTCGGGATGAAACTCCACCGCCATGAGGCGGAACCTTGGCGGAACCAATCTAGGGCTCCGGCAGAGCTGTTCTGCCGGGGAAATTTCCCTCCCGAAGGGGGAAATCATGGCCATCGTCATCACCAACGCTCCTCTCATCGGGAGAGGGCAATCTCCATCAACATCTTCATCAGCACCATCTCATCTCAAAACCCTAGTTCATCTCTTGTATCCAATTCTTGTCTCCAAGTCCGGGATTGGTGCTAGTAGGTTGCTAGTAGTGTTAATTACTCCTTGTAGTTGATGCTAGTTGGTTTAATTGGTGGAAGATCATATGTTCAGATCCTTTATGCATATTATTACCCCTCTGATTATGAACATGAATATGCTTTGTGAGTAGTTACGTTTGTTCCTGAGGACAAGGGAGAAGTCTTGCTATTAGTAGTCATGTGAATTTGGTATTCGTTCGATATTTTGATGAGATGTATGTTGTCTAGCCTCTAGTGGTGTTATGTGAACGTCGACTACATAACACTTCACCATTATTTGGGCCTAGAGGAAGGCATTGGGAAGTAATAAGTAGATGATGGGTTGCTAGAGTGACAGAAGCTTAAACCCTAGTTTATGCGTTGCTTCGTAAGGGGCTGATTTGGATCCATATGTTTCATGCTATGGTTAGGTTTACCTTAATACTTTTGATGTAGTTGCGGATGCTTGCAATATAGGTTAATCATAAGTGGGATGCTTGTTCAAGTAAGAATAGCACCCAAGCACCGGTCCACCCACATGTCAAATTATCAAAGTACCGAACGCGAATCATATGAACGTGAAGAAAACTAGCTTGACGATATTCCCATGTGTCCTCGGGAGCGCTTTTCCTTATATAAGAGTTTGTCCAGACTTGTCCTTTGCTACAAAAAGGATTGGGCCACCTTGCTGCACTTTATTTACTTTTGTTACTTGTTGCTCGTTACAAATTACCTTGTCACGAAACTATTTGTTACCACTTATTTCAGTACTTGCAGAGAATACCTTGCTGAAAACCGCTTATCATTTCCTTCTGCTCCTCGTTGGGTTCGACACTCTTACTTATCGAAAGGACTACGATAGACCCCCTATACTTGTGAGTCATTAAAGATGTTGATGGAGATTGCCCTCCCCAAGATGGGAGAGTTGTTGGTGATGATGATTTCCCCCTCCGGGAGGGAAGTTCCCCCAGCGGAATCGCTCCACCGAAGGGAAAAATTGCTCCTGCCCAAGTTCCGCCTCGAGATGGAGGCGCTTCTTCCCGAAAGTCCTCCCATTATTTTTTCTAGGTCAAAATGACTTGTATACCAAAATATGGGCACCGGAGGTGGGCTGGGTTGAGCACAACCCACCAGGGCGCGCTTGCCACCTGGCGCGCCCTGGTGTCTTGTGCTCACCAGGTGGCCCCTCCGGTGGTTATTTGCTCCAGTATTTCTTATTTATTCCATAAGAAGTCCTCGTGAAGTTTCAGCCCATTTGGAGTTGTGCAGAATAGGTAGCCTGACGTAGCTTTTTCAGGTCCAGATTTCCAGCTGCCGGAATTCTCCCTATTTGTGTGACCCTTGCATATTATGAGAGAAAAGGCATTAGAATTACTCCAAAAAGCATTATTATGTATAAAAACATTATAATAACAGTAGGTAAACATGATGCAAAATGGACATATTAGTTGCTATGGGCTTCTAGCAAGAACCGTTCTTACCTACGCATCGAAACCACAACAGTGTTTCGTCAAGTTTGTTGTTTTAACCTTCTTCAAGGACCAGCCGCAGTCAAATTCGATTCAACTAAAGTAGGAGAAACAGACACCCGCCGGCCACCTTTATGCAAAACTAGTTGCACGTCTGTTGGTGGAACCAGTCTCATGTGCGTCGACATGTAAGGTTGGTCCGGGCCGCTTCATCACACAATACCGCTGAACCAAAATAAGACGTCTGTCGTGGGTTAATCACGGCAGATGTCCTAGTGTGAGGACTTAGTCGTGAGGCCAATGCATCTACGCGGTAGCTTGAAGGGGTTGATCGGAATCGAGAGACGCAACATGCAAGACAAAGATTTAGACAGCTTCGGGCCCCGGGAAACATCATCCGATAATAGCCCTACATTATGTTTGTGGCTAGGTCTCATTATGCTCATGAGGGAGTCGCCGCATAAGCCGGCTCCCCTTTAGTTGTGTCTAGCCTTAAGATTATTTCCTCTTTCTTGTCCCTCTTTCGGAAGCCCTGCCCCTCCTTATATAAGTTGAAGGGACGGGTTACATGTGGAGTCTATTAGGATTAGGACTAATCTACCTTCTAATACAAACCGGATACAAGTCGGGGTCTTAACTCCTTGTAAGGTAAATATTATTCACACCTTTCGTCTTAAACCGGCCCACCATTAACATAAACCGACCTTCTGGGCCTTGGGCCTTGTCATCCGTCTGTCTCGCTCGCCGGGTTACCAGTGAGTCATAATGATTAGGCAGGTTGCTTGTAAACCGTCTGGTCAAGGCGGGTCGCCAGTGAATCGCCAAGTGTCAACCGGGTCTCAAGTAAACCGCCAAGTCCGGCCGGGTCATACCGCGGGGTATATCCCCGACATTAGCCCCCATTTTAATTTGGATTTATCCATGTTAAACTGATCATGTAAAACAAACACAAGAACAACTTTGACAAGTTGTACTCCGGGTTAAAAATTCTTGTAAACTGGCACCTGCTCATCTTTAAGTCCTTGTCATTTCCTTCTTGATACATGCCCACGAACTCATAGCAAATCTCCTTTAGTAGATATGTTCAAACTTTTGTGAAGGCAAAAAATCCAGATACTTTTCTTGAGAAATCCGGGTCAATAAGCCAGCTTCAGAGTCAATTTGCTGACATTGGTCTCTTGTAGAGAAATATTGTAAGAAATAATCCACTTGAATCGGTTTCCAAAGCACTGGCTTAAAAAATATTGGTCTTGAAATACTTATCTGACTTTCAGCCGGCTTGAAGATGTAAAACTTGCCGGTTTATCATTACCAAAATTGCCGGGTTATAAAACAGACGATGCTGGGTCATAATTGTTGTTGACACCGGGTCATGTAATTGATCTTCCTGATTTACTCAAAACTGATAATTAGAGGACGTTCCTCCTTTATATGCATAATACCTGTAGCCCCCAATTCTTGAGTAGAGAAAAGTGATGACTTAAGACTTGCTTCAATATAAATATTACCACTTTTGAAGAAATCCATGTTGTTCATCTCAATCACTAGTCAGAACTGAGTATTCCATATATGTAGCCCCCAAGTGTCGGGTTGTCATGCTTGCAGCAACCTGGGACTTGAAATTGTCTGATGCTCAAAAAACTTCAACCAGTGTAGCCCCCAAGGGCCGGGTCATTATGCAATAATAAGCAGGGACTTTATAAATATGATCATGTAGATTGAATAGCAACGTGTAGCCCCCAAGGGCCGGCTCAGTAAGATAATATTGAGCTGGGACTTTATATATACTTCATTGAAAATAACATCATATAACCCCCATCATGGGGCTTGAACCCACGTCCACAAGGTTAAGAGCTTTGTGCTTTACCAACTGAGCAATAAACCTTTCAATATAATGGATTAAAGCTTGTGTACCTTAACTTTTTTGACAGAAGCAATTGGTAGCCCCAAAGGGCCGGCTCATTACAATGTGATGAGTCGGGTCTTCAATAAGGTGAGCAAAAAATGACTTTGCATTAGCCCCCAAGTGTCATGGTGCATGCTTGCAGTGACGTGAGACTTTCATATTTGGTATGATCTCAACTTGAATAATGTAGCCCCCAAGTGCCGGGCCGTAAGCCTGCAGCGACCCGGGACTATTCCTTCCATTGTAGAATAAATCATATCCATTGATAAAATAATAGCCATTGCGCTAAAGCGACTTTGAAAACCTCAATCATAATAATGGTTATTGATAACCATAATAAAAATCCAGCCATGTTGGCTATTAAAGATTTGAATAATATAACCCGGTTTGAAAACCGGTTCCTGTGATATTTGATCACACTATTGGTTTACCAAGCCAATGTAGTAAGGGTGATAACCCAAACTTTGAGCACTGGCAATTATCATAGATTGCTGGTTTATGAACAAAAACCAGGCCGGGTTAATAAACACCGGTCATTATCTTATCTCATACTGGCGACTTATAGTCGAAAGCCAGGCCGGTTTAATAAACACCGGATATTATTTTATCTCATATTGACGACTTATAGTCAAAAGCCAAGCCGAGTCAGTAAACACCGGATTAATATAAACCTCATCAAAATAAACCCTCAAAAGAAAGACTTCAAAAGAAAACATGCAAGAAGCGAGGCTTTTCATGGGCTGCCAGGCCACTGAGTTAAACCATTTTACAAAGCCTTATAAGATGGACCTCACATTAACCAATCGTCATTTTAACTATGACAAGTTCAGGGTCTTTATAAGATTGACTTTTCAAACGTTCGACGGGTCTTACCAGGATTACCTGGGCGGAGTGGCTTACTTAAAAAGGCAGGATAACCCCGGGTTTTAGGTGAATACACGTGGCTTCCAAGCCTGGCTTTTGTAGCCTATTACAAGGTTATAGACTCTTTGTTCTTGTAGAAGCAATGAGCCCCCGAGCAATATTTTGAGTTGTGCTCAATGGGTGCCTATGTTTGAGTTGTGCTTTTGCAACACTCTCTTTGGCCCCTTTTGACTTTTCTGAGAACTCAAACTTTGCGAGAGATATTTATTCTTGAACCAGATGTTAAACCGGATTTTGAGAGCTACAAAGCTTTGTGGGAGACATCTTTCCCCTGAATCGGATTTTAAACCGGAATATCATTTTTAGCTAGAATTTTCTGATGGCCTTTAAACTTGAACTTGCGAGAGATTAATTCTTTTTGAACCGGAAATTTTCCGACGGCCTTTAAATTTTCATCAATATGGTAGTAGCCTGCGGGACCGGGTTATCTTTCCCTCCAACGTCCTGGGGTTCTTGACTTCACTGAAAACCGGCAACATTTGCTGAGTCATATCATTGTAGCCTCCGAGTCTCAAGGTGACTCGAGGAGTTAGCTTGAGATTCTCCATATTTGACCGTGATATAACCCGACATAAGTTGTATATCATTGGTGTTGATAGCACGATGTGAATCCACAGAAGGTTGAGGTGACTGCGGCGGGTTATAAATAATCCCGTATGAGCTATGTCAGCAACTCGGCCAATGATCTCTTCCAACTCGCGATTTGAAGTTAACCAAACGGTAGTGGCGGCGGCTTGTGCGCCTGCCCATTGAGCCACCCAGTGCAGATGGCGGTTGATAGTATTTGATAATTTGCCTCCATTTTGTTGAAAGAAAACCGGGCTACCCAAGCTGTGACTTGCTCATACTCAATAAACAGCTCATGCAGACAGGTGCGGCCCGGTATGTTGATGTAGATCAGGCTGCGAGAGACGGAAGACAAAGACGACAGCAGCATCAGAGGCAACTCGAACAGATAAGTCGGCCGCGACATTGTAAGCCGGTGCAGACGGGAGAGTCGATCGCAGGTGCGGTTAAACCGCACGGACGGGCGATTCGGCCTCGTCAGGTAGATATAAACTGGGCTGCTAAGGCGGCGACTTGTACATATATTCGTTGAGCATTATGGTAGGTCAGATGCTGACTCATGATATTCATGACATGACCATTGCTCTTACAGTGAATATCTGTCCTGTATAAAAAATATAGCAAGTCAAAGTAATTGTTTTTAAAAAAAATTAACATGTACTATAAAATAGACCGGGTAGATATCACCTGATGTATTAGAACGACCGGGATATACGGAAACCCAGTAGCGGCGTGGATGCGTGTATTATTACTTTGTGACAGTAGCCTCAAGACGACTTGCTTCCCATGAATCCATCTGGATGTTTTATACACAGATGAAAACACTGCCTTCACACGATGTCCTCGATAAAGGGGCATACTGTATCTGTGTGCATTGGCGGCCGACTTTAGGCGCATAGAATCTGCCTTTTTTAATATTGAAATTCCCTGACGTGTCTCAAATCCCTTGCAAATACACTCGTAATCATCTCTCCATGAGCAACTTGCAAATCAACCACAAGACTGACATCTGCAACAAAACCCCCATCTGACCAGCTAGATCTGATGAAGAAGCAACCATATCCCCATGGAGGAAAGTTCTTGTTATCAGGCAGAGAGCTCTGACTGTCAGCATCATCTCCATGACTTGCTTTATTGGCATTATCACCGTCAAAACCAAACATTTTCAGTTTCATTTTACGCTTATTCTCCTCAGCATCAGAGTGATACTATCTTCAGAATCATAATTGCCAGCTACTTTCATCACCAAAACACGGGCATCTTTGTTTGACTTTGAGCTGACGACATCTTCTTTATAAACAAACACGTCTGCTACTTCTTCATGCTGTTGCTGCTTGAGGCGGCCGGTTACAGTGAGTCACGGTCAACGCTCCTTTTCTCGTTCTTGGGCATGGCTGCGCTGATGCGTAAAGGGGTTGTGGCCGACTCGTCGAGGGACCGCGGCAGCGGAGGCCAGCTACGGTACCTTGAGACCGGCAGAAACGGAGGTGAGACCGTAGGAGCCTCTCGGAGGCGCAGTCACATGAGGTCGGCTCGCAGGCGGAGGCAGCGCTCGAACGACGACTTGGAAACAACAGGCGACTCGGCAGGGTCGGAGAAGAGGATAGCGACGTCTCGGAGGCAAGGCGGCTCAAGGCCACTCCGGCGAAGGCGGCTCGAAGCAGGAGAGCGAGCTAGCGGAGGCCCTCAGAGCAGGCGAACAGGCAGGCGAAGATGGAACAAAGTTGTAGCAGAACTGGGCAGTTGCAACGGCGACTCGGAGAAGGTGAGGCCTCGGTAGTGCGGGCGGAAAACCGGCGACTTGGGATCCGACTCAAGGCAGAGGCGACTCGCCGACGATGTGGTCGGCGGCTTAGCGGCGCCCCGGCGAGCCCGCTTTTGAGGGACTCCGGCGAATGATTTGGCTAAGGCAGCTCGATGCGGTGGAGGTGAGGTTGTTCGCCAAGAGCGACTCAGCGCAGCCACGATGCGGGAGCAGCCGGAGGCGGCGTCGGCGCGAGGGATGGTGGCGACGCAGGGGAGCTGGGCGAATGAGGCGGCGTGCCGGCGGCTTGTAGCAGAGGCAAAGCCGGCGGCGCAGCAACGGCCCGGCGGGTTGGATGCGTGAACCGGCGACGGCGGGGGTGCAGTGGGTCAACGAGGCGGGTCGTAGGAGTCCGAGCCCGTGGATCACCCGGGTCCGGGTCGCTGACTGCCCCCTTTTTGTTGTTGTTGATTTTCCCACCAATCGTGCAGGCAAGTTCACAAATCGCTTTCGAGCTAGGTTTTGTGCGGGTCGGCGATCTGTACCCGTTGGACCCGGCGAATCCATGCCGAACAAACGGAGACTCCCATTATGCCAAGTCGTTGGGATCTTCTCTGTTGATTTTGCTAACTGAATTGATGAACGTCATGAACAAAAGAATTATGATCTTGACCTAGTGAACTCGACGTTGATATAGATTCTTCCAAAGCAGGCTTTTCTTCATCTAGAGGTTTGCAAGCTTCTCGAAACCCTGGGAAAGATCCCTCCAAGAACTCAACACCACCGTACGGAGGCCCCATGGTCGGCGTCAACTGTCGTGGGTTAATCACGGCAGATGTCCTAGTGTGAGGACTTGGTCGTGAGGCCAACGCATCTACGCGGTAGCTTGAAGGGGTTGATCGAAATCGAGAGACGCAACACGCAAGACAAAGATTTACATAGCTTCGGGCCTCGGGAAACATCATCCGGTAATAGCCCTACATGTTGTTTGTGGCTAGGTCTCATTATGCTCATGAGGGAGTCGCCGCATAAGCCGGCTCCCCTTTAGTTGTGTCTAGCCTTAAGATTATTTCCTCTTGATTGTCCCTTTTTCGGAAGCCCTGCCCCTCCTTAAAATTATTTCCTGTTTGTGGTAAGAAGTATGACTATCACCGGCCACAACTCTTTGTGTTCTACTCGTGCATATCATCTACGCATAGACTAGCTCGGATGCCACCGTTGGAAAATGTTACATGGAAAACAAAAAAATTCTACGCACGGAATGAGCTATCCATGGAGATGCATAGTGACAAGGGGGGAGTGTGTCTACGTACCCTCGTAGACCGAAATCGGAAGTGTTTGACAACGCGGTTGATGTAGTCGAACTTCTTCTAGCTCCGACCGATCAAGTACACATTTAACTCGGTGACATCCCTCGCCTTCTTGATCTAGCAAGGTGTCGAGGTAGTAGATGAGTTCCGTCAGCATGACGATATGGTGAAGTAATCCGCGCAGGGCTTCGCCTAAGCACCGCGAGAATATGACCGGAGGTGTAAACTGTGGAGGGGGGAGCCGCACACAGCTAACAATTGATGTTGTGTGTTCTAGACGCCCCCTCCCCACATATATATAGGTGAGAGGGAAAGAGAGGCAAATCCTACTTGGGGTTTCTCCAAGTGGCGCCCCCCTTTCCTTTTTCCACCGGAGAAGAAAAGGGAGGGGGAAAGAGAGAAAGGAAGGGGGGCGAACCCCCCTTTTTCCTTCTCCTATTTGGCCACATGCCATAGGAGGGTGCGCCAGCCCTTGTGGGCTGGTGTGCTCCCCTCTCATGGCCCATATATTCCCCCGGGGGTTCCGGTAACCCCCCCGTAATCCGATAAATACCCGACACATTTCATAACACATCCGGTGTCCGAATACTATCGTCCTATATATCAATCTTTACCTCTCGACCATTTAGAGACTCCTCATCATGTCCGTGATCTCATCCGGGACTCCGAACAACATTCGGCCACCAAATCACATAACTCATATAATACAATATCGTCATCGAACGTTAGGCGTGCGGAACTATGTAGGCATGACCGAGACACCTCTCCGGTCAATAACCAATAGCGGAACCTGGATGCTCATATTGGTTCCTACATATTCTACGAAGATCTTTATTGGTAGAACCATTATGAAAACATATGTTATTCCCTTTGTCTATCGTCTCATTCGCCCAGCTCCCTAGTTCAATCGTCGATCTGCATACCTAGTTCAATCTCGTTACCGACAAGTCTCTTTACTCATTCTGTAATACATCACCTTGTGACTAACTCCTTAGTCGTTTGCTTGCAAGCTTATGATGTGTATTACCGAGAGGGTCCAGAGATATCTCTTAGATACTCGAAGTGATAAATCCTAATCTCGATCTGTGCCAACTCAACAAACACCTTCGGAGATACCTGCAGAGCATCTTTATGATCACCCAGTTACATTGTGACGTTTGATAGCACACAAGGCATTCCTCTGGTATCGGGGAATTGCATAATCTCATAGTCGAAGGAATATGCATTTGACATGAAGAAAGCAATAGCAATAAAACTGAACGATCATTATGCTAAGCTACCAGATGGGTCTTGTCCATCACATCATTCTCCTAATGATGTGATCCCGTTATCAAATTACAACTTAAGTCTATGGTTAGGAAACCTTAACCATCTTTGATCAACGAGCTAGTCAAGTAGAGGCTCACTAGGGACATAGTGTTGTGTCCATATATTCACACATGTATTAAGGTTTCCGATCAATACAATTCTAGCATGAATAATAAACATTTATCATGAATAAGGAAATATAAAATAACAACTTTATTATTGCCTTTAGGGCATATTTCCTTCAGGATGTTCCCTTTGTGCGCGAGAAGGTTCAGTTGGGTCAGCTACGTGTTCTTCATGTACCGACTATCCAACAGTTTGCCGACATCATGACCAAGGGGTTGCCAACTGCTGCATTCCAGGAGTTTCATTCCAGTCTTTGCATCGCCGACCCCGACGCTTGTATTGCAAGGGGGTGTTGAATGTGACATATCTGTATTTATTACTGATTGATCCTCCTATGATCTCTAGTCTTGTATAGATCAATGATACGTCTACAACGTATCTATAATTTTTGATTGTTCTATGCTATTATATTGTCTGTTTTGGATATTATATGCATTAATATGCTATTTTATATTATTTTTGGAACCAACCCATTAACCTAGAGCCCAGTGCCAGTTTCTGTTTTTCCTTGTTTCAGAGTTTCACAGAAAAGGAATACCAAACGGACTCCAAATGGAATGAAACTTTCGCAATGATTTTTCTTGGACCGGAAGACATCCAGAGGACTTGGAGTGCAAGTCAGAGAAGCCACGGGGAGGCCACAAGGACGAAGGGCGCGCCTAGGGGGTAGGGCGCGCCTATATATTCCCATATATCCCCAAACCACCAGAGGCATCCACAAGAACACTTTTCCACCGCCGCAACCTTTTGTACCCGTGAGATCCCATCTAGGGACCTTTTTTGGCACCCTGCCAGAGGGGGATTCGATCATGGAGGGCTTCTACATCAACTCTATTTCCCTTTCGATAAAGTGTGAGTAGTTTACCACAGACCTAGGGGTCCATAGCTAGTAGCTAGATAGCTTGTTCTCTCTCTTTGATTCTCAATACTATGTTCTCCTCGATGTTCTTGGAGATCTACTCGATGTAATACTTTTTTGCGGTGTGTTTGCCGAGATCCGATGAATTGTGGATTTATGATCAGCTTATCTATGAATATTATTTGAATCTTCTCTGAATTCTTTTATGTGTGATTTGATATCTTTGTAATTCTTTTCGAACTATCGGTTTGGTATGGCCAACTAGATTGGTTTTTCTTCCAATGGGAGAAGTGCTTAGCTTTGGGTTCAATCTTGCAGTGTCCTTTCCCAGTGACAGTAGGGGCAGCAAGGCACGTATTGTATTGTTGCCATCGAGGATAAAAAAGCTGGGATTTTCATCATATTGCTTGAGTTAATTCCTCTACATCATGTCATCATACTTAATGCATTACCCCGTTCTTTATGAACTTAATACTCTAGATGCATGCTGGATAGCGGTCGATGTGTGGAGTAATAGTAGTAGATGCAAAATTATTTCGGTCTACTTGACACATACGTGATGCCTATATTCATGATCATTGACTTAGATATTGTCATAACTTTGCGCTTTTCTATCAATTGCTCGATGGTAATTTGTTCACCCATTGTATTATTTGCTATCTTGAGAGAAGCCTCTAGTGAAACCTATGGCCCCCGGGTCTACTTTCCATCATATAAGTTTCTATTTTTCATCATACAAGTATCCGATCTACTATATTAGTTTCCGATATACTATTTTTGCAATCTTTCACTTTCCGATCTATAAACCAAAAATACCAAAAATATTTACTTTATCGTTTATCTATCTCTATCAGATCTCACTTTTGCAAGTAACCGTGAAGGGGTTGACAACCCCTTTATCGCGTTGGGTGCAAGTTGTTTGATTGTTTGTGCAGGTATTCGGTGATTTATGCGTTGTCTCCTACTGGATTGATACCTTGGTTCTCAAACTGAGGGAAATACTTATCTCTACTTTACTGCATGACCCTTTCCTCTTCAAGAGAAAAACCAACGCAAGCTCAAGAAGTAGCAATTAACTACTAGAGATATTGTAGGGTTAGTTGGCTTATCACGCAAGACATCACCTGTATATATAGTAATAGACTTCGATGAAGTCTATTGAGTTGCATCCTATAGTCTTCTACACACACCACTCATAGTCCGTGCCCACCTAACAGTATCAGGATAACCAGTCAACACAACTGCAGAACATGTTTCAATAATGTTTTGTCATGATTGCAGAGTCACCCCCAGGGTCCTCTGAAACTGAATATTACCCGATCCATTGTTTATCACCCCATGCACATAAATGTTATGATTGAAGTAAATATTATACAATTTGGGGCAAGTTTGCTTGAGAGGCTTACCATCAATCCACCGGTCCTCCAAGATATAGTATTCTCCCACAATCCTTTTGCAACAAAGAGTAATTTTTTTCTTCACATCCACAAATCTAGTCCAAAATTGGGATCGTCGATCTTATGTCTGACTCCACCATATATTGATTTCTAATATATTTATTGTTTAGGATAGTCTTTGTGTGGTTTCATATTTCCACAACCATCATGAAATGGTTGTGTGCATCTTGTGCTGCAAAGGCCCGAGTACTCCCCTTTCCAAAAAGAAACTACCTTTGTGCCATAAGAACTTGGCTCATTAAATCAAGATTGAGTATGCCAAGCCCACTTGGTCTTTAGGTTAACAAACATCTCTCCACTTTACCAAATGATACTTTCTTTTGTTATAATCCTCATGCCAAAGGAATCCGGATCAGAAAAATCATGTATTTTCTAACTCCATCAAGAATTATGTAAAAACAAATCATATACGGAGGCATATTAGATAAACAAGATGGGATTAAAGTCAAATCCCTCCCAAGGTCAACATTTTGCCTTGCCAACATTCACATATATGCTCAATTTTTTTCAAATGTTCCCGTAGGACTTATTTCTAATTATTTTCTCATCAACAGGGATGCCTAAATATATCATTGGTTGATCTCCTATCCTACAGGGAAAAAATCCTATTATATTCCACATAAGAAAACTCAGTTTTATTATGAAAGTTTTTTAACCCAACTTTTGCCCACATGCACAAATGATCACCTTTACATTGTGTGCTAGAATTAAATCACATAGTAGAAGAAAAAAATAGTGGCACTTGCATACCTCATTCAACTATATTTTCCAAAACCCCTTTCACCATATTAGTTTGTCTAACAACATAACTAGGGCATCAACTCCTGGATCGAAAACAGAGGGATAAGAAATCTCCGTGCCTCATCCCTTTAAGTGTAGGAAAATAAGGCTCAACTTTGCCATTGACCTTAACACTTACATGGCCCCCCTATCAAGAGCTTGACATCATGTTTCTCATCATGTATGGTATCAAGTGCCGCATGCAAAATTTTACTCCCAGCCATTATATCTCCTTTTTACAAAAATAGCGTATACATGTGATCTCACAATACCAGCTACTGAATTAAATCTATTCGTCAAAACGTCAGTGAAAAATTTGAAACCAACATTACACATGCATATCTTTTTGAATCTTTCTAGCTTTTCGGAGTCAAAGTTGTTATCTCATAATTGAACCTAGAAATGTCTAGGACACCATTATGGAAATCATCCACTAAACCTTTGATATCCCACTTAATTATCTCCCGAAATTATGATAGAATTCTAGATAAACCCGTCGAGATTGGGAGATTTATTTTGCCTGTTTAACTAGATGTATGTTGCCAAATTTTGTATTTGGACCAGTCAATTTCATTTGGGAAGGAAGGAGGCGGCGGACCACGGAGGCCTGGGGACGCCGACAAGGCCTCGTCTAGGAACGAGCCGTGGCCGCTAGCAAGACGACGAAGGCGGCTTCGAAGGTTAACAGTTCAACATGCGCGCGGGGGGGGGGGGGGGGTCGTCGGGAAATTCTAGTGGATCATCGGTTTAGAGGATGGCGGGGGTGGCGCCAACAAGGCGATGACCGCCGATGAGGGGAGGGCGGAGTGGCGAGGATGGCCTGGGAGCCCCGCTAGCGGCAGAGGCTAGCGGGCCAGCCGATAGACGTGGGCAGAGGTTGAGGAAGGTAATCCGACCGTTCATTTTGCATCGGACGGTTCAGTACAAATGAACTGGCTCAATTTTTACTATTTTCTTCAGTCAACTGTTCCCTAGCCAAGCCCTTATTTTGCTTCATTTGAAATACACCATGTTTCTCTTCCAAAAACATGTACAGTGCATAAATACGTAGTAGTAATTGAAAGCGACGGTTCTGATTTC
Source organism: Triticum aestivum (assembly GCF_018294505.1). NCBI lineage: Eukaryota > Viridiplantae > Streptophyta > Magnoliopsida > Poales > Poaceae > Triticum > Triticum aestivum. The sequence goes on along the minus strand of NC_057797.1, from coordinate 541,829,530 downwards.
CGACCCTCCCAATCCAATCCACAATAAACCACTCCCTCCAAAAATCCATCCATCCATCTTTCCGCTGTGTCCGGCACCGCCACCCTCGCCGCACGGCGCCTCTCCCGCCGCCGCCTCCTCCACCGCCGCGCCTATTTAACCACCTCACTCGCTCCCCCGCCGGCCCAACTGCAAGCTCCGCCATGCACGCCCACGCCCCCCACGCCCTCGGCCTCCGCGTCCCTCCCCCCGCGTTCCCCCGCCGCCGCGCTCGCCCGCGCCGGCGCCCCGCCGCGGACGTCCGCGCCTCGGCGGCCACCTCGGCGGCGCCGCAGAGAGAGACGGACCCCAGGAAGCGGGTGGTGATCACGGGGATGGGGCTGGCGTCGGTGTTCGGGAACGACGTGGACACATTCTACGACCGGCTCCTGGCCGGGGAGAGCGGCGTCGGGCCCATCGACCGGTTCGATGCCAGCAGTTTCCCCACGAGGTTCGCCGGGCAGATACGGGGGTTCTCGTCGGAGGGGTACATCGACGGCAAGAACGACCGGAGGCTCGACGACTGCATCCGGTACTGCATCCTCAGCGGCAAGAAGGCGCTCGAGAGCGCCGGGCTCAGCGCAGGATCCGACGCGCACGGCAAGGTGAGTGAGACGGAGAGCGGGGCGCGCCCTTGCCTCCGAATGAACTGAGCTCTCTGTTTTATGTGGACATTGCAGAAATAGTAGACTCTTGAGTTGAAATCATTTCCAGTTGTTTTCTTTGGCTTAGTGGAAATTTTTGTAGAAAATGTTTGGCTTGGTTATGTTATGTTTGGCATCAATTTTTATCTCCCTGAAAGCCCTTCTTGGTGCAACATACGAGTGTAGATTTCACTTCAAGACAAGCTTTGATTTATGAACAATGTAGGTTGTGATTGTGTTACATGTGTGTGACTGGCCGATGACTGTAAATCAGTATGAAAAGTTTATTTCTGTATGATTTATCTTTTATCTGAATCAGTTAGGACGATGACTGGACTGAAAATTCAGTGATCACTATTCAAATACTTGGGTACTAAATTTGAGTGCTCAAATCAAAATGCCCCAAAAGGGGCAACGTCATTGGTTGTCAATAGGAAAAAGGTCTAATTGGATTTAGTTTGAGAAAAAAAGTATGGCTTCTTTTTGGGCAGTTTTACACCCTATAGGTTTGTTAGAAATGGCTATACATATTTGTAGCTTGATATTTGTTGAAGAAAATACAGGTTTATCTTGTTGCTTGTGAGATGATCTCATAGTTTCTTTCAAAAGGAAATTTTCTTGATGGCTTGGGAAGGAAAGAAAACCGAGACAGATAAATTTGTGTTTCTTGGTGTAAACTATTGTTCACAGATTTTATATGATCCGAACCTGCTTTGCGCATAAGCTCCTAAATCACTGCAGATGGTTTGCGCCCTAAAATCCCTGTGAACTTGTGTGAGTTCAACTTCAATAATCTCCGTCTGACGCATGTTTGTAGATAGCATAGCACTTGTCTGAAATCATAATCATCTGTTGGTTGCAACAACAGATCATACAAAAAAGTTAGAGGTGAATCCCTGAATTTATTTGATGGTCCCTTATGCAGTTGGTTAAGTTGGTTGCTTCTTCTGCCCGATAGGCTGTCAATAGGTGGCTAGTCTACCATCATTTCCATACTGCCATAAATTCCACATGTTCTCTAGGTTTCTGTTGGTTCATTTTTGATCCCGTCTTTTGAAATGTCTCTTTCGCTAATGACTTCATTGTTAACAGCTTGATGTGGGGCGGGCTGGTATTCTTGTGGGTTCTGGCATGGGTGGCCTTTCAGTATTCTCCGATGGTGTTCAGAATCTTATCGAGAAGGGATACAGAAAAATTTCACCTTTCTTTATCCCATATGCTATAACTAACATGGGTTCAGCCTTGCTTGCCATGGATGTTGGTTTCATGGGCCCCAACTACTCAATTTCAACTGCGTGTGCAACCTCCAACTACTGCTTTTATGCTGCCGCAAACCATATTCGTCGTGGTGAGGCTGATATCATCGTCGCTGGTGGAACTGAAGCTGCCATCATTCCAATCGGCCTTGGAGGTTTTGTAGCATGTAGAGCACTATCACAAAGGAACGATGACCCAATAACTGCATCTAGGCCATGGGATAAAGAGCGAGATGGCTTTGTTATGGGTGAAGGTGCCGGTGTACTGGTATGGTCGATTAACAAAAAGAATCTCATGTTTTTAAATATTTTTATGTACTTTAGAATCATTTTAGCTGTCTGCATTCCTTTTTTTTGTGTTTGTTGTTTGCTTCAGGTTGTTACATTTATTCTCAGTTCGCCACCATGAACTTCAGTCATCAATTAGATCCTACTGCTATTAGCGATATGTAACACTTAAACGGTGAAACTCTTGTTCGACAATAGGTTATGGAGAGCCTGGAGCACGCAATGAAGCGTGATGCACCAATAATTGCTGAATACTTGGGAGGTGCGGTCAACTGTGATGCTTACCATATGACTGATCCTCGATCAGATGGACTGGGTGTATCATCCTGTATTACAATGAGTCTCAGAGATGCAGGTGTTGCACCAGAGGAGGTATATCTTGAATCAACGGCCCAGCCAATTTTTGTATAGCTGCAGTTTTTTTTCCTTCCTAGCACGAGTCTAATATCAGAAGTCAAAATATTAGTGTGACAGATACGCACGTTGAAATTTTCATCTGGGGGTCCCATCGGCAAGATTCTTGTTTCTTAAGTGAATTATGATTGTTTCAATTGGGCTGGTAGTCCCCCCCCCCCCCCCCCCCCCACACACACACACAAAAAAAAAAACACAGTACTGTCACATTAGAATATAATTCATTTGTTTATAAGCTTAGTGTTCCCCAGTCAGCAGATTTTGATTCCATTTGATGTATTTTTAGGTGAACTACATCAATGCACACGCAACTTCGACACTTGCTGGTGACTTGGCTGAAGTGAGAGCCATTAAGCAAGTCTTCAAGAATCCATCTGAGATCAAGATCAATTCTACGAAGGTTCGCTCGCTCGCTTCCATGTCATTTCGTAATTGTTCTCTTATCTGATGTCACTTCCTTGCCTGCCAGTCCATGATAGGCCATTGCCTGGGTGCAGCAGGTGGGTTAGAAGCTATCGCCACTATCAAGTCCATAACTACTGGATGGGTGCATCCTACCATTAACCAATTTGTAAGTTAGTCATTATCCTGTCCAAATCTCCTGCTGGTTCATCTTGGTTCATATATATATGCTGGCGAGTGTTTAACCTTCTATTTACCTGCTTTGAGTTACCTCGTAAAGGCTTGTAAGTGTATATCTGTTAAAAACCTAGTTAAAAAAAATCTGTTAAAATCCAGTATCTATCAGAGTACATTCCGTGCTAAGAGTAAGATGGAAGAGAAGCTGAGCTCTATTTTGCAAAATTCCTGGTTTTCTCATTGTTACACAGTCCGATTTTCTCATGTTTGAGTCATTTCTCTTTTGCAGAAGCCAGAGCCTGAAGTTGATTTTGATACAGTAGCTAATGAAAAGAAGCAGCATGAAGTGAATGTTGGTGAGTTCCTCCCCAGTCCCATCCCCCTTCTGTTGAAAGATGCTCATCATGAATGATAGCTAAATGCTCAGCAGAATAGCTCACATAGAATCTACCATCCCTTCGCGAGTGCTTACAATCATCGTCGCCAGCATCTCTATCTTTATGCGTGTTTGGTCTTGTGAATGCAGCTATTTCTAACTCATTTGGATTTGGAGGGCACAATTCGGTGGTGGTATTTGCGCCATTCAAGCAGTGATTCGCCTTCACCTCAGAGATGTAGGAGGATCCACGACATTATTCGTCCTGGCAAAACTTGGTACAGGAGGACGAACAACGGTGTCCAAATGGAATCAAAAGCTGGTAAAACTTGCTACAGGAGGACGAACATCAGTGTCCAGGTCATTTGGTGTAGTATTTCTTTAGGTGTAGCCTGCTTGATTTTACCGGCTTTTATTCATCCTCGTGGAGCAAGTTTTGATGATTGGTATGGTAGAGTGGTGCTGCCTTGATCAGGACACTGTTGTCTATATGATACAGTAATTCTTTCGGGTGCTTCCCGTGTGTAGCATGTTGTAGAAAATCTGGAATGATGTAAAGGATCCTTCATCAGTATCATAATTTGGTACATAGTTCCTTTGTATGTTCTTCCCCTTCCCTTGGCTCTACAAGTGTTGTTGTTGACAGTTTTCCGACTAATCGTCTAGCGCATGTCACTGAAGCATTATTTTTGTTGTCGGTTTTTTCGCGGGAACTATTTTTGTTGTCGTTGCTGCAATCAAGCACTTTTGTTTTTGCTAGTTAAAAATAGTTACTCTCACCGTCCTATAATGTAAGACTTTTTTGACACTAACGTCTTACGTTACGTGGGTAGATTATTAAGCCGCCCTTGATGAGCTTGCCGTTGCGTGCACACCTCGTCCACAGTGACGTAGCTTAGCTAACTACTAATATCACCACTCCACTAGGTACACCAAGTCAAGGATGAATAAACCAACGTGTCAATTTCCTGAGCGGAGTAAACGAGGCCACTGACACAGATCAAGGCCACCTTTTGTGATATGATTTGCAGAGGAAACGTGACGCTAACGCCGAGACTCGGCCTTTTATTTCCACGCAGCGACGTAGTACTATCACGAAAGGTCTCGCTCGCTAGCTGCCGTCCCCGCCCGCCTGCCGCCTCGTGCCCTCGACACGACACGACACGATGGCCGCGGCCGCGCCATCCCGCCACCGCCCCGAGGGACCTCCCTCGGAGGAGGAGGCGGCGAGGGACTGGGCGGGGCTGCCGGGGGACGCGCTGCTGGCGGTGCTCCACAGGCTAGACCACGTCGACGTCCTCATGGGGGCCGGCCAGGTGTGCAGCCCCTGGCGCTGCGCGGCGCGGAACGAGCCGGAGCTGTGGCGCCGCGTCGAGGTGCGCTCCCACGCCGACCGCCGATCTCACGTCGCGGCGCCCTCCCGCGCCAGACGCCACTCCTGCTCCGTCCTCTGTGGGCTGGCGCGCGCCGCCGTCAGGCGTGCCGCGGGGCAGTGCGAGGCCTTCTGCGGCGAGGGCGCCGTGGACGACAGCGTCCTCTCCCTCCTTGCCGACTCGTGAGTTTTCTTTTCTTGCTCACCCCAATATGCTTCAGTCCCTTGCTGGCCAGTCTGCTTCAGTTTCGTACCAAACCTTCCGTGATCTGTTCGTTACAGGGCGCCTTCGCTGAAGAGCCTCCGGATCATCTCCGGCGACAGGATCGTCGACGAGAGGCTCAGCCTCACCATCACGAACTTCTCCCTGCTGGAGGAGCTGGAGCTCTCGCTTTGCACCGACGTCTACCCGGGGACGTGCGAGGCCGTCGGCACCGCCTGCCCTCTCCTCAAGCGCTTCCGTCTGAGCAAGAAGCAGTTCTGCAAGTGGAACACCAAGAACATCGACCAGGAGGCCATGGCCATCGCCACCATGGGCGGGCTGCGGTCGCTTCAGCTCTTCGCCAACCCTCTCAGCGACGACGGGCTGGCGGCCATCCTTGACGGATGCCCGCGCCTCGAGTCTCTCGACATCCGCCACTGCTTCAACGTTGGGATGGGCGCTGCTGCGATCCGAGCACGGTGTCCTGGGATCAAGACGCTGAGGCTGCCGGATGACTCCACGATCGATTACGATCTGAAGTTTTCTCCCCCGGATATGACCCCGTGGAACACCCAGGATGAGCATCAATGTGATTGGCACGAGTTGGTCTATTTCAGTTCATGGTAGTCTAGTGTACTGGTGTGCAGCTTCCCCACAAGATACCGCTGCTGTAAGTAGGAGTACAACCAAATGGACGGGTTAATAATGGCAATGATACTTTTTTTTTGGTTCGTTTGATTTTGCCGACATGCTCATACACCATTTTTTTTTGACTAGAACTCATACACCATTTTCACCCCTCTCCACGATAAGGAAAATCCTGGTTTATACGTATTCTTTAGTTTATGTACCTTTGTCAATTTTTCTAGTACTTCACTTTTTTTTTAATAAAAGGGACGACTCCCCCAGTTTCATTAACGAACAAAACATACCACCACCAGGTCCACGCGCTCCCCACCACCCCGCCAATGGGAAAAGCAAAAGAACATGGAGAAACATAGCCCAGGTGGAGAAGAAAGGAAAAAACCCAGGAGCATCTCCTATCACACCTAGGAAGAGCTTCCCAACACACACATCCAGCGATTTTTGTCAAAATTACGGACTCCTGAACCCCAACATCAGCTAACCCAGGCCACTCTTCTTTTAAGACGACAAGACCATGATACTTGTGGATGATCAACCTCCTTCCAGTGGAATTCATGACGCCCAGTGTCGATGTCAAAACCGGCGGATCTCAGGTAGGGGATCCTGAATTGTGCGTTTAAGACGGATGGTAACATGAGGCAGAGAACACGATGTTTTACCCAGGTTCGGGCCCTCTCGATGGAGGTAAAATCCTACGTCCTGCTTAATTTATTCTTGATAATATGAGTAGTACAAGAGTTGATCTACCACGAGATCAGATAGGTTAAACCCTAGAAGTTAGCCTATGGTATGATTGTATGTTATCCTACGGACTAAAACCCTCCGGTTTATATAGACACCGGAGGGGGCTAGGGTTACACAAAGTCGGTTACAAAGGAGGAGATATACATATCCGTATTGACTAGCTTGCCTTCCACGCGAAGTAGAGTCCCATCCGGACGCGGGACGAATTCTTTAATCTTGTATCTTCATAGTCCAACAGTCCGGCCAAAGGATATAGTCCGACTGTCCGGAGATCTCCTAATCCAGGACTCCCTCAGTAGCCCCTGAACCAGACTTCAACGACGATGAGTCCGGCGCGCAGTGTTGTCTTCGGCATTGCAAGGCGGGTTCCTCCTCCGAATACACCACGGAAGAATTTGAATACAAGGATAGTGTCCGACCCTGCAAAATAAGTTCCACATACCATCGTAGAGAGAATAATATTATCACAAATCTAATCTGCTGACACGTTTTGGCAGCATGACATCACGCCACGGCCCGGTAATTATTTGAACTGTTTTTCTTTAACCAGCCCCGCACATAACACGAGGCGGTTTCTTGACACGTCTTGTCAAAGCAGAGATCGTGTTCCCTTTATTACGAGATTCTCATCAATACAGACGTGGGTAACCCAACCGCGCCATCAATTACGACACTTGGGGGATAAGCGAGTTTTACCAGGCTAGTGGGGGCGCATAGTTTAGTCCGCCCTTATAAAGAGATAAGATCTCAACTTTTTCTATCCACGCCTTCTTCCTCCTTGCTCATCCATTCTCGCGCACTCGAGCTCCAACGCCCAAGTCCGCATCATTCTCCTCAATTCTCTCCAAACATGTCCGGAGCGGGAGGCAAGTGGATGGCCTCCTCCATCACGGAGGGACACATCAAAAAGCTACGTGGAGCCGGATACTTAGCCGCGGATATCGCGCACCGGCTGCCAGCCGCGGGGCAGATCGTCCCTACCCCGAAACCTCACGAGAGGGTGGTTTTCCTCCCCCACTTCGTCCGCGGATAGGGGTTTCCCCTCCATCCATTCGTCCGCGGCCTCATGTCTATTACGGGCTGGACTTTCATGATCTGGCCCCGAATTTCATCCTCAACATCTCGGTGTTCATCGTCGTGTGCGAGGTTTTCCTCCGCATCCGGCCCCACTTCGGCTTATGGCCGAAGACCTTCAATATCAAGCTGAAGGTAGTAGGCAGCCAACAAGCGGAATGCGGCGGAGCCATGGTGGGCAAAATGCCCAACGTTACATGGCTCGAGGGCTCCTTCGTGGAGACCATAAAGGGGTGGCAATCGGGGTGGTTCTACATCACTGAGCCGTGCGACACCAACTGGGTGGCCACCCCCAAGTTTCGATCCGGAATCCCCATGCGGCTCACTTCTTGGAAGGAGAAGGGCCTGTCCTGGGGTTCATCGGTGGAGCTGGATGGACTCCAGAAGTGTATCCGGAACATGACAAGCAAGAAATTTAAGCTTGTCAACATAGTCCAGGTCATGCTCTTCCGCCGGATCCTCCCGTGTCAACAACGGGATTTCAACTTATGGGAGTTCGACCCGGCCCAGCACCAGACTCTACACGAGCTCTTCGACACGATGCATAAGGACGTCTGGAGGGTGTTGTTCAAGGGTGCCGAGGTCCCTCCTTCTCTTACCGAGGACCGCGGGCTAAGCGTGAAGCGCCCTGCGAATCCGGTAAGTTCTATACATCTGGTAGGATATTTATTTCCCATAGCTTAACTAGGTGTGGGGTCTGAGCTACCATGCCTTTAACAGGACTGGGTGGAGACATCGGAGCAGATTAACTGTCCGGCCCCTCTGCCCGAAGACCATGCGGACGCTCTCTTGACGGAGATGCAGACTCCGGCTCCTTATGAGGTGCCGGAGAAGATCAAGAAGAAGGCCAAGGGAACCCGAAAGAGTTCCCGGCGCCAGGTGGTATCGGACTCATTGTCCGATAACACCGAGACAGGCTCCTCCCATGAAAATGAGGAGAAGGAAGATGAAGATTCTCCCCTCCAGCCGGGGGAGACAAGAAAAGGAAGGCCGCCCCAACCGGGGAGGCCGAAGGGTCCAAGAAGGGAAGGACTCTCCTTCCGGACTGCTCTACCACCGCCGCCGACGGCGAAGACGAGTGGCTGCTCAAGGCCAAGCCCCTGGCGAACTCGTAAGTATTCGGATACCAGAGTAACTCATAGCATACATTTGTCGCACTGCTTCTCCTAACGTCGAATATGATTATGCAGTCCGCCCCAAGCCCGTATCGATGCATCATCGTCGGACGGTTCCTTGGACTTGTCGGACATGAATAGTGAGACACTTCCAACCGCCTCCTCTCCTTGCCCTACGGACAATGCCGAGGTATTGTCTCAAGGGGCACCGAGCCGGGGGGGAGACAGTCCCGGAGGCGCCTCAAGGCGACCTTCCGGACTCTAGGAGCAAAGGGAGCAAGGCTCCCAGTGGCTCCAAGTTCGGCCCTCAGTCGGACACCGCGCCGGAACCTCCAGTGGTTCCGGACTCGAGCAGGCGGCCCTCTTCCAAGAGGGGCAAGTCGCCCGTGCCGGTGACCTCTGTCCATCCAGAGGCACTGGACAACCTGCTGGGAGCGCTTCCCGGCGCTTCCATCGACGAAGAGCACCGCACTATTATGAGTGCGGTGATCAAGAAGGTTCAGTCCGCCAAGAGCGGACAGACTGAAGCCTGTGCCAGCCTTCTAACAGGCTTTGAGGTAAGTATTTAAAATATAGGAAAATATTACCGCATAGACAGTAGCCCCTAATGCTCTGTTTGGTGTTCACAAAGAAAAGCCGAATAGAGGATCAATAATATCTGCAGGAGACTAATATAAGTATGTCTATATGCGTATGTAGGCTTCGCTGCTGACCTCTGCCGCACTGACTGCGGAGGTCGCGCACTGAAGCAGGACCTCGAGCGGTCCGAGAAAGAGCTCGGCCTTGCCAAGAGGCAGCTCGAGGAGAACAAAGGTAAGTAATACCTTGTCTATAGAAAAAAGAAAATGTGGTTGCGAACTGACAGGATCATCATGAATGTGCCAGGGGCCACGACCGAAGTGGCAACCCTAAAGCAATCATTGTCCGAGGCCGAAAACAAAGCGGCCAAGGAGCGCACCGAGCAGGAGAAACAAGAGGCACGGGTGGGCGAGGTGCAGCAAGAGCTCCAGGCTCTCGTGAAGAAGCACGAGGCTTTGGAGCTTGACTCGAAGACGCGAGAGTCCGAGCTTAACGCGACCCTCGAGAGCACAAAGAATGCCAAGGCCGAAGCCCAAAAGGCCCTCCAAGAGATTGAGGCGATGAGGAGGATAGCGGCGGGTAAGGCATTCATTATGCAAAGCAAGCATGTGAAAGTAAATTACTTGTTACTTACTCGAGTCCGGAGCTCTCCAGGAGCATTCGCAGATTTTCCCCACAGCGTGTCGGATGCCGCGAAATTTTACCAGGCCGAGGAGGGAAGCTCGACGGAGAAGCTGTTCTGGTCTTAGTATACTGGGACCGAACACCCGATGCCTATGAGCAACCAACTGAAGCAACTGGTCGAGCTACACAAGGCGGCTGAACAGGCCATGATGGGCCTTATGGTCCGAATGTGGCCTGATGACTCCCTTCCCAACAGCTACTTCGTCCTGGTGAGGCGGCTTGTGGATGGCTGCCCATGGCTGGAAGTCATAAAGCGGTCTGTCTGCATCGAAGGTGCACGCCGGGCTTTTGCCCGTGCGAAGGTGCACTGGGCCAAGATGGACGCTGAGAAGCTGGTGAAGGAGGGGCCGCCGCAGGGCAAGGAGCATCGCCACCCCGAGATGTATTATGAGGGTGTCATGAAGGGTGCCCGTCTTGTGGCGGACGAGTGTGCGAAGGATGTAATTTTTGAATGAACTTGCTCGTGTGATCCTGTATTATGAAAACTTGTTCATTTGCGCTATGCAACGCTTGTTTGAATTTAAAATATTACCTTCTGTCCGGCTGTTTATCAAATCTGAGAGATGGCCAGTCATCGGCTTCTACCCCCATGGCATGAGTGCTGGGGTGTTCGGGATAAACCTGAGCACTCTTCTTCCCATTGTTGGGTCCTTCGAGGGAGGTGCTCAGCAAACGAACAAGGCAACCGGACTATAATGCTTTATCACTTTCACTTAGCCATAGAATTCTACAATTTTAAATTTTGGCGAAGCCCCTAGTATTTGGAAGGCCGAATTCGGGGCGCTATGCACGCCTTAAGCCGGACAAAGCCGACTCCTCGCTCTAAGCAGCATAAGTCTTTAGGGACTCGAGACCTCTCGAACAGCGACCAACTCTCGCCTTATCATGACAGTCAGTTTTAGCTTTCTCTACCGAGGTGCTTAGCCCAACTGAACCGGGGCACAATCGCAGTAGTTCTCCCAGTGCTACCTTAGCTGATATAGCGGAACGTAAGGTACCAAAACATGGGAGCTGGGAAAACCCAACTATTGACCCAAGACATGATTTGGAGCTGATGCATATAATGCTATAAGTTCGGGGCGCCGCACTGTCGAAAGTGTTCGGACTTCTCACGACGTATTATGGGGTATGCTTAAGCCCCTGGCGTATTGGCCGTACCAGAGTGTACGGGTGCTGAATGTCATGAATGAACATATATATATATATAAAGAAAGAAAGAATAGAGAATGCAGTAATAGTCTAGTGCTATGCATTGTTTATTCAAAAAGGTGCGTCGAAGCATAATGATACAAGTAGTGCGATAAGCAAAAAGTAGGACTATTTGACATGTCCCCTCCAAGGGCAAGCTGAGAAATGGTATTTAAAGCAGGTATTTCACTTGTTATCAGAAGCCACCTGGGAGTTCCGTGGTGCGATGAAGCTTTCTGGCTCCTTGATTGTTGCATCATGTGTCCGGCAATCATACTGTCGGACAGGGTTTCCAGAGATTAAAGTCCTGAAAGAGAGAAAAATAACAAAGCGGGAAGCCCCTAGTGCGGTTGAGCCGCGTCTTGGGGCGTGCCGTAGTCGTGCCCCCTCCCCACCTGTGCCCATGGTATTTTCAATGCGTAATTATGTACACGTGGCACGGATTTTGCCGTTTGGCTGTGACTGGGGCGGGGGTCGCATTGCTATGCGAGCTCGGAACGTGCCAGGTGGTCTTGTTACCGATTACTCCGGGCACGCTTGAAGGTGTCTGGGTCTTTAATTGCCGAACTGGTGGATTGCCTTAAGAGGCTGCTTTGTGCTTCTGCTGCGAGGCCCGCAGTGTGCTCCTCCGTGCGGAGAGAGCACTCTATGTTTCCATTGACTGTGATGACCCCCCGAGGTCCTGGCATCTTGAGCTTGAGGTATGCATAATGCGGTACCGCATTGAATCTCGCAAATGCGGTTCGCCCGAGCAGTGCATGATGGCCACTATGGAACGGGACTATATCGAAGATTAACTCCTCGCTTCGGAAGTTATTTGGGGATCCGAAGACCACTTCCAGTGTGACTGAGCCTGTGCAATGGGCCTCTACACCTGGTATGACGCCTTTGAAGGTCGTTTTTGTGGGTTTGATCCTTGAGGGGTCTATACCCATTTTGCGCACTGTGTCCTGATAAATCAGGTTCAGGCTGCTACCGCCGTCCATAAGGACTCGAGTGAGGTGAAATCCGTCGATGATTGGGTCTAGGACCAGTGCGGTGAATCCGCCATGACAGATACTAGTGGGATGGTCCCTGCGATCGAAGGTGATCGGACAAGAGGACCATGGGTTGAACTTTGGGGCGACTGGCTCCAACGCGTATACGTCCCTTAGCGCACGCTTCCGCTCCCTCTTGGGGATGTGGGTTGCGTATATCATGTTCACCGTCCGCACTTGTGGGGGGAACCTCTTCTGTCCTCCGGTGTTCGGCTGCCGGGGCTCCTCCTCGTCATCGCTATGTGACCCCTTATCTTTGTTTTCGGCATTTAACTTGCGGGCCTGCTTGAACACCCAACAATCCCTGTTGGTGTGGTTGGCTGGCTTGTCGGGGGTGCCGTGTATTTGACACGAGCGATCGAGTATACGGTCCAAACTGGACGGGCCCGGAGTGCTTCTTTTGAATGGCCTTTTCCGCTGACCGGGTTTAGAGCCTCTGAATCCGGCATTGACTGCCGTATCTTCGGTATTGTCGCTATTGACGCGGCGCTTATGTTTGTTGCAACGTGACCTGCTGTTGCTATCCTTGGTATCTGAGGTACCGCAGTTCTTTGTTATGTTATTGCTGCGAGCCAGCCAACTGTCTTCTCCCACGTGAAAGCGGGTCATGAGTGTCGTGAGGGCTGCCATGGATTTCGGTTTTTCCTGGCCAAGGTGCCGGGCGAGCCACTCGTCGTGGATGTTGTGCTTAAAAGCTGCTAGGGCCTTTGCATCCGGACAGTCAACGATTTGATTTTTCTTTGTCAGGAACCGTGTCCAGAATTGCCTGGCCGATTCCTCTGGCTGCTGAATTATGTGGCTCAAGTCATCGGCATCTGGTGGTCGCACATAAGTGCCCTGGAAGTTGTCGAGGAATGCGGCTTCCAGATCTTCCCAACAGCCAATGGATTCTGCTGGGAGGTTGTTGAGCCAATGCCGAGCTGGTCCTTTGAGTTTAAGTGGGAGGTATTTGATGGCGTGTAGATCGTCACCGCGGGCCATGTGGATGTGCAGGAGGAAGTCCTCGATCCATACCGCAGGATCTGTTGTGCCATCGTATGATTCTATATTTACGGGTTTGAAACCCTCTGGGATTTGGTGATCCATTACTTCGTCTGTGAAGCATAGGGGGTGTGCGGCGCCTCTGTATTGGGCTATGTCGCGACGCAACTCAAATGAGTTTTGTCCGCTGTGTTCGTTCTGGCCGAATTTACTTTTACTGTATCCGGCGTGACGGTTATCGTCCCGCGTGGTGGCGCGCCCTTGTGATCCGTAGATCGATCTTGCGTGTTTTTCTTTGTCCTCCAATACATCTCGCAGGTCTAGCGTGTTTCCCCGTGCCTTGACATTTTTATTTGAGTGGCGTCGGGGTGCGGGCTGAGCTTTTGGCTGAAATGCCTCTCTGTCGCGGCCACGAGGTGGTCGATCAGCCGCGTCATACGCTGGAGATGTAGGTTTTAATGCTTCCTCCTCTAGTCGGGGTAGCAACCTGCGCTTTGGGTAACTCTTGGAGGGGCGTTCGAGTTCATATTCCCCGGCCGCAAGGACATCAGTCCATCTGTCAGCTAGCAAATCTTGATCAGCTTGAAGCTGTTGTTGCTTTTTCTTAAGGCTATTTGTCGTGGCTATAAGCTGGCACTTGAAGCGCTCTTGCTCGACGGGATCCTCAGGCACGGAAAATTCGTCATCGTCGAGGCTTGCCTCGTCTTCGGAGGGAGGCATGTAATTATCATCCTCCGCCTCTCCATCCGCCGCTCTCTCGGGAGGGCTGGCTTCTCCATCCTCCTGCTCTAAATCTTGCTGGAGGGGATTGTTGTCGTCTTCGGCACTGTCCGGAGTGCTATTATCTCCTGTGCCGGTGTCACCGCTTTTGCTTTGGCGAGACATAGAGCGACGCCGCTGACGTCGGCGCTTGGGTTGCTTCTTGGAGGGGTCATCCTCTGCTGTCCCGTCGCCATTGCCTTCTTTGGGTGTGTCCACCGTATATATGTCATATGACGAGGTGGCTGTCCAGTGCCCTGTGGGCAGTGGTTCTTGTTCGCCTCCTGCATCGTCGTCCATGCCGTCGATGTCTTCAGAGTCGAAGTCGAGCATGTCGGTCAAATCGTCGATAGTGGCTACTAAGTGGGTGGTGGGTGGGCGGCGAATTTCTTCGTCCTCCGCATCCCTATCCCGCCGGACATAGTTCGGCAAGGACTCTCCTGACAAGGAGAGAGACCTTAATGAGTTCAGTATGTCGCAGAAGGGCGAGTGCTGAAAGATATCCACGGAGGTAAACTCCATGATGGGCGCCTAGTCGGATTCGATAGGCACGGGCGCAGGAGGTTCGGAGTCCATGGCCGGGGAAGGATCCGACAGCTTGGCGTCACGGCTTCCGTGGCGGGGTCTATCCGCCCGTCCATGGATAGCGCAACTGGATCCGAATTGAGGGTCGGAGCGGTTGCCGGTGCGATCTCCTGAACACTGTCCGATGGCAGAGCTAAATCATGCTCATCGTGCCCGTGTGGCGCACTAGGCAGGGGCTCGAATCCGTCGAAGATCAAGTCTCCGCGGATATCGGCCGTGTAGTTTAAGCTTCCAAACCTAACCTGGTGGCCAAGGGCGTAACTCTCGGTCTGCTCCAGATGGCCAAGCGAGTTGGCCCGCAGTGCGAAGCCGCCGAATACAAAGATCTATCCGGGGAGAAAAGTCTCACCCTGGACCGCATCACTATCGATGATCGAAGGAGCCATCAAGCCTAACGGTGACGACATAGAGGAACTCTCAATGAAAGCACCAATGTCGGTGTCAAAACCGGCGGATCTCAGGTAGGGGGTCCCGAACTGTGCGTCTAAGGCGGATGGTAATAGGAGGCAGGGGACACGATGTTTTACCCAGGTTCGGGCCCTCTTGATGGAGGTAAAACCCTACCTCCTGCTTGATTTATTCTTGATAATATGAGTAGTACAAGAGTTGATCTACCACGAGATCGGAGAGGCTAAACCCTAGAAGCTAGCCTATGGTATGATTGTATTTTGTCCTACGGACTAAAACCCTCCGGTTTATATAGACACCGGAGGGGGCTAGGGTTACACAAGGTCGGTTACAAAGGAGGAGATATACATATCCGTATTGCCTAGCTTGCCTTCCACGCCAAGTAGAGTCCCATCCGGACACAGGACAGAGTCTTCAATCTTGTATCTTCATAGTGCAACAGTCCGGCCAAAGGATATAGTCCGGTTGTCCGGAGACCCCCTAATCCAGGACTCCCTCACCCAGCTTCACCTCGGTGGATCTCAGTGGCAACTCACTCCAGAAGTTTTGCGCACCACTACAACCCAATTTTGCGTCCTCCCTCCCCTGCAAGTCACTCCAATTTTAACCCAAAATGTCCAAAATGAAACTCTGTGCAGAACCGCACTTGGTTCGACGGCCACTTTTTTAAATAAGCAAGGTTACGAGCTTTCCAAATACTCCAAATAACTGCAACAACACCAACAGCAAAAAATTTCTTTTTCACATAACCCGGGTTTTTCAGCCACACATTGAAACAAGCATTAGTATCATAGAAATCACACTGAATCCCTAGGCTACAACTAACTATATTCCAAATATACCTTGCCAGGGGCACTAGAAAAAGATATGATCGATTGATTTTATTGCCACGGAAGGGACATTCAGTCTCACATGCCCCCCCCAAGGCGCAGCAACACATCTCTAGTCAAAATGCTATGTTTCAAAACAATCCAGAGGGAATTATTAACCCTAGCGGATATTTTGGTCTTCCAAAGAAACCTGACAGAGGCTTTAGAGCCCACTTGCATTGTAGTGTAAAATGACTTACACTATACTCCCGAGAGCCAGATAGCACCCAGGTGAGTTTGTCCTCAGAATCAAAGGAAGCATGACTGCATAAATCTACAAGTTTGGCCCAATGTTCTGCTTTCCCCCAACCAAAGCTCTTCTAAAGCTTAAAGAAGTGGGATTGCAAACAAAGCATCATGCACCGTTATATAGTGGTTCTGTGAAATATTATATAGTCTGGGGAAAGTTAGAGCAAGCTTTCTCTCCCTAGCCATCTATCTTCCCAGAATCTAGTTTTCTTGCCACCCCACAAAAAACTTGTAGGAGACAAGAAGAGGTCTTTAATTTTTAACAATCCTTGCCAAAAATGAGAGCCCCCCTGTTTCAACTGGATTTTCCCTAAAGTTGAGCTATCTATATATTTATCCCACGCCATCTTTTTCCATAACCCTTCCTCATTAAGTAGTTTCCAAAGCCATTTTGCTAACAAAGCAATATTAATTAATTCTAAGTCCAAAAACCCAAAACCACCTAGCTCTTTTGGTTGGCAAACTATACGCCAAGCCACCAGGTGATATTTATGTTTATCCTTTTCCCCACTCCACATAAAACTAGCTCTAGGCCTATCATATTTCTTTTTTTGACCCCTTTTGGGAGACCGTAAAAGGATAACGCGAATAAAGGCAAGCAAGATAGAGAGGAGTTGACCGGTCCCAGCAATATTGAGGAGCCTACCTAGCCATCCCCCGTCCTATTTTCCATCTTTCCAAGGGATGGGTTCCAATCACTATTTCTCAACATGTTCTCATCAACAGGAATCCCTAAATATGTAATGGGAAAAGAGCCTCTCCCACATGTAAAAACTTCCGCAAACAACGTAATTCTATCTTCCTCCATTCACGGACAAGCAACCTCACTTTTGTGAAAAATAATTTTTAAACCATACATAATTTCAAACATTACCATTTTTAGGTTCCTAGCTTGCTCTAGGTCATCCTGAAAAGAGTAAGATGACATCGTCAGCAAAATGTAAAATAGCCACACCTCCTTCAGTTTGATCTTTGGCTAAACCAGACACTAAACCTTGATCCACAGGTCTTCCAACCAAGACAGCTAACACATCTACAACAAGGTCAAAAATCAAGGCGGGCAGGGGATTGTCGGTGTCAAAACCGGCCGATCTCGGGTAGGGGGTCCCGAATTGTGCGTCTGAAGATCGAATGTAACAAGAGACAGGGGAGACACGATGTTTACCCAGGTTCGAGCCCTCTTGATGGAGGTAAAACCCTACGTCCTGCTTGATTGTATTCAATGAGTATGGGAGTTACAAGAGTCGATCTACCTCGAGATCGTAATGGCTAAACCCTAGATGTCTAGCCTATGTGATTTGTCTTGGCCTCTACGGACTAAACCCTCCGGTTTATATAGACATCAAATGTAACGCCCTGAGACCGATGTGCCAGGTGTCTTCTAGTTGTTCGCTGTTGTTGCCTTGTCATTGCTTGCGTGTCATGCATTGCATATCATGTCATCATGTGCATTTCATTTGCATACATGTTCGTCTCATGCATCCGAGCATTTTTCCCGTTGTCCGTTTTGCAATCCGGCGCTCCTATGTCACCCGGTGTCCCTTTCTACCTCTTTTCGTGTGCGGGTGTTAAACGTTTTCAGATTGGACCGAGACTTGTCATGCGGCCTTGGTTTACTACCGGTAGACCGCCTGTCAAGTTTCGTGCCATTTGGACTTCGTTTGATACTCCAACGGTTAACCGAGGGACCGTAAAGGCCTCGTGTGTGTTTTAGCCCAACACCCTTCCAATTTGGCCCAAAACCCTCCTAAACCCCCTCCATCATCTCGGTCGTTCGATCATGATCGCGTGGCCAAAAACCGCACCTCATTTGGACTCTCCTAGCTCCCTCTACCTATATATATGTGATCCCCTCCCTAAAAATCGCGGATGAAACCCTAACTTCGTCCTCCTCCTGCAGCCGGACATGTCCGTCCCGTCGCTGGACGCGTCCGCCGCCTCCTCCGATGAATCACAGCATGACACCTCGCCAGCACCGCGCCCTCCTCTCTCCCCCGCCGCCGCGGGCCCGCGCGGCCCAGATCCGGCCCGCGGGGCCCGGACCGCCGCCGCCACGCGCCTGAGTCACCCCGCCGCCAAACTCCTTCGACTCGCGCCGCCGCCCGCCAGCTCTCCGCGCCACCGGCCGCCGCTCGCCGCACTCCGCGCCACCGGCCGCCGCTCGCCGCACTCCGCGCCACCGGCCGCCGCTCGCCGCACTTCGCGCCCCGGCCGCCGTCCGCCTCGCTCCGCGCCGCCACCGAGCTCGCCTTCGCTCGCCGCCGGGCTCCTTCTGCCGTCCCGTGCCGCCACAGCACGCCGCCGGCCCCGCGCTCTTCTCGGCCGCCGCCATCGCCAGAGCTCGCCGGGGTTGCCTCGCCGGAGCTCGTCCGGTAGGATCCGGGGAGTGGGATGAGATCCACCACTCCCCCGAACCAAACGCACCCTCGCCCGATCCGGATCTCGTCGTCCCGGATCCCTCCGTCCCGTTGACTTTTCGCGGAGGTAAAATTTCACTAAGTCCCCGAAATTTCCAGATTCATATGCCCATGTTTATCATCTCATAACTCTGCGTCCGTAGCTCCGATTTGTGCGTGTAGCATATTAAAATGTTCGTCTCGACGAGTACATCATTTCATATCATTGCATCATTTTAATTTGAGCTCATCTTGATGTCCGATATGCTGTTGGAAGAGGGCTATGTGAGGAATATGTCAGATCTGTTTTAGCAAATGGCATTTTGTCATTTTTGCCATGTTTAATGTGTGCATGATATGATCCTGAGCTCTATATGTATTTTGTTATATGACATGCCATCTTTGCAGAGGTGCTTGCCATGTATTTTTGTGATATTTGTGGTGACTATCACAAGCTTGCAAAGTAGCATAATCGGTAATGCTGATTTCAGGGACTTAGAATTTCACTAAGTCCTTGTCCTGATTTTGTTGTTATGCCATATGTTCATGTTGTTTCCTAGTGATCCGTGCCTCTTTTGGGGATGATAAGTAAGGAGGATTTGTTAACATTGTGGTGCTCTAACCATCCATGTCTTTGTTTGCATTTATGGAGCACCCTAGCTTGAGTCAACCGAGCTCTACTTTTGCTATATCATGAATCCTGGCAGATTGTTGACATGTTTAGCGATTTTGCCGAGGATGTTGCTATTGATCCGTGCATGCTATGTTGTTGTTCTTGCCATGTCTAGCTTCTATGCTATGTATTATTGATGGGTGTATGCTTAGATTGTCATGCCATGCTCTGTAGTGAGTGCATCGAGCTCGTAAACATGCCTAATCGTTAACTGATTTGCATGCTCCAGTTTTTCACTAAGTTTGAGATATGTTTATGTTTTTGCTATGTTCACATGCTTGCAATTGTATTTTCTGATCCCTTTTGGCTCAAGGTCACTAAGGGACTTTTGTTAAGTGCTTTGCGTAGCTTCATGACATGCCTTGCTTTGCCATGTTAAGCTCCTGTAGCATGTAGTTTTCATGCTCTAAAGTGTGCTTTCTGATGATAAATTCCAGACTTGTGTTAATTTCACTAAGTCTGAAACCTGTTATCGTTTACCCTTTTGCCATGCTTGTTGGAACCTGTTAATGGATGAATTAGCCATAGCTCAGTGTTCATCTTTTGTCAAGCATCATGAGTGGATCCCTGCCATGTATTTTGTTGCCATGTTTGAGTGCTGTAGCATATTTATCTTGATGCATTTAGTTGGTCACTTGCTGTTTATCGCAGACCGGTGCCATATTTGTTTTGCTTGCCTTTTCCAAACCATGCATCCGATTCCAGTGATCTTTATATCGATTTCAACCGAAATCATCTCACCTTTCCAGTGGCACTCTTGGATTTCCAAGTTGAGGATAGGTGCAACCATTCCTTTGCAAATCATGCATATGCATCGCATACCGCATCCCGCATATCATACCATGTTCATGTGTGGTTTGTTTACTATGTTGTGTGCTTCTTTTCGGTGTTGCTTCTTCGGGTTCGTTCCGGTAATGTCGCGTTTGTGATGACCCGTTCGTTTACGTCCGTTTGTCTTCTTCATGGACTCGTTCTTCTTCCTTGCGGAATTTCAGGCAAGATGACCATACCGTCGAAATCACTTCTATCTTTGCTTGCTAGTTGCTCGCTCTTTTGCTATGCCTATGCTGCGATACCTACCACTTGCTTATCATGCCTCCCATATTGTCAAGCCAAGCCTCTAACCCACCTTGTCCTAGCAAACCGTTGTTTGGCTATGTTACCGCTTTGCTCAGCCCCTCTTATAGCGTTGTTAGTTGCAGGTGAAGATTGAAGTTTGTTCCTTGTTGGAACATGGAGATGTTGTTCCTTGATGGAACATGTTTACTTGTTGGGATATCACAATATCTCTTATTTAATTAATGCATCTATATACTTGGTAAAGGGTGGAAGGCTCGGCCTTATGACTGGTGTTTTGTTCCACTCTTGCCGCCCTAGTTTCCATCATATCGATGTTATGTTCCCGAATTTTGCGTTCCTTACGCGGTTGGGTTATAATGGGAACCCCTTGACAGTTCGCTTTGAATAAAACTCCTCCAGCAAGGCCCAACCTTGGTTTTACCATTCGCCACCTAGCCTTTTCTTTTCCCTTGGGAGTCACGCTCTCGAGGGTCATCATTATTTTAACCCCCCCGGGCCAGTGCTCCTCTGAGTGTTGGTCCACCTTGTCAGCCGCCGGTGGCCACCAGGGGCAACTCTGGGCTGGCCTACCGGAAGTTTGGACAATCCGGTGTGCCGTGAGAACGAGATATGTGCAACTCCTATCAGGATTTGTCGGCACATTCGGGTGGCTTTGCTGGTCTTGTTTTACCATTGTCGAAATGTCTTGTAACCGGGATTCCGAGTCTGATCGGGTCTTCCCGCTAGAAGGAATATCCTTCGTTGACCGTGAGAGCTTGTGATGGGCTAAGTTGGGACACCCCTGCAGGGTTTTGAACTTTCGAAAGCCGTTCCCGCGGTTATGGGCAGATGGGAATTTGTTAATGTCCGGTTGTAGAAAACCTGAAGTTGATCTTAATTAAAATACATCAACCGCGTGTGTAACCGTGATGGTCTCTTCTCGGCGGGTCCAGGAAGTGAACACGGTGTTGGAGTTATGCTTGACGTAGGTTGTTCTAGGATCACTTCTTGATCATAGATTCTCGACCGTGCTTTTTCCTTCTCTTCTCGCTCTCATTTGCGTTGTTATCCACCAAATATGCTAGTCGCTTGCTGCAGCTCCACCTCATACCTTTACCTTACCCATAAGCTTAAATAGTCTTGATCGCGAGGGTGTGAAATTGCTGAGTCCCCGTGACTCACAGATACTTCCAAAACCAGTTTGCAGGTGCCGTTGAACCGTGCAGATGACGCAACCAAGCTCAAGGAGGAGCTCGATGAAGATCTTGTCCTTTATGTTTTTTTGTTTCTAGTTGATTAGTAGTGGAGCCCAGTTGGGGTCGATCGGGGATCTGTGTAGCTTTTGGGGTAGTCTTCTTTTATTTTGGCTCCGTAGTCGGGCCTTGTTTGTATCTGGTTGATGTAATGATTTATTCATGTAATTGTGTGAAGTGGCGATTGTAAGCCAACTATGTATCTCTTTACCTTATGTATTACATGGGTTGTGTGAAGATTACCTCATTTGCGACATTGCTTTCAATGTGGTTATGCCTCTAAGTCGTGCTTCAACACATGGAGATATAGCCGCATCGAGGGCGTTACACCGAAGGGGTCTAGGGTTGTACAGAGTCGGTTTACAAAGAAAGGAAATTATACATCCGCACGCTAGGCTTGCTATCCATGCAAAGGAGAGTCCCATCCGGACACGGGGAAAGGTCTTCTGCCTCGTATCTTCATGGCCCATCTGTCCGGCCCATATCAAATTGTCCGAACACCCAAGGACCCCTTAGTCCAGGACTCCCTCAGGGATCACCCTGCCTAAGCCCCTGATGAGTTTTAAAATACGGACAAAATTCATCATTAACTTTACCAACAACATTACCACCAGAAATAATTTTCATAATCCAATCATTTCATTTATCAGAGATTTTTTCATCTTCAAAGTTTGAAGAAGAAAAGGCCACTTGAACTTATCAAAGGCCCTTCTAAAATCAATCTTGAAGAGAACCCCTGAAGATTTTGTTTTATGTAAAGAGCTGAAGAATTCATGAAGAACAATAACAACCTCCAATATATATCTACCTTTAAGAAAGGAAATCTGGGAAGCTCTAAGTACTCCTTTAATAATAGCAATCAATCTATTCACCGATATCTTGGTGAATATCTTAAAGGGGACATTCAACAAACATATGGGTGTAACATCCCAAATTTTCAATTTGGAATGTTATACATTAGATCATTAATGCATATCATATTTTATTTGCTTTTGGTTTTGATCCTAGAAATTCTACGCAACTCAAGGACCCACGGAGAGAGTTGGGGATTTCGTTATTTTCATATTTGAGTTTTCTCAAATTTTGAGAATAGGATCATTTGATTTTATTTATTTTATCATCAATTATTTCTATTACAAAAATATGAGAGAGGAATAAAATGACTTTCCCAAAATAAAGAAATATTGAGGATTTAATAAAAAAATCAAATAAGATTTTTATTTTGGAGTGTTAGTTATTTTATTTGAATTTAGGAAAAATGTGCGTTTTTCAAAATTGCATTTAGGCCCCAAATAAATGTTCACCTTGTGCGGCTTAATTTTAGAAGCCCGTGAAAATTTATTTCGGATTTTTTATAGTCTCTTTAGTATTTCTTTTGCGCGTAATTATATATATAAAAAAAACGCACCGACCTAACGGGCCGTGTCCGACCTGAACTCCTGGCCCGCTAGGCTATATAAGCCTGGGGGGGGGGGGGAAGGCCCAGCCAGAGCTAACCCTAGCCCGAGCTGCCCCAGCTCCCAGTCCCGCCGCCGCACGCCGTCCGTGGTTCGCCGCGCATCGATTTCCATGCCGCCGTTTTTTAAAAAAAACCGTTCGGTTTTTCCAATGGATTTTCGTCGTATTTATTGGTTTCGTTTTTTAAAATAGATCGGTTTTTCCGGTTTATTTAATTCAGCGAGCGTTCGTCGTTTTTTTCTTTTTCTCGGATTAAATCCGCGATTTTTCTGATCGCGATTCCTGATCCGATTTTCGTTTTAGTATAACTTTTCGCTCGTCTATCGGAATCAGGCGATTCAAGCGCCTGGAGTTTCGTCTCGAAACCCTCTATCCGTTTAACCAACTTAAACAAGTTTTTGCTACTGTAAAATTTGCCCTAGATCTAGATTAGTAGAACGAAGTTGTTTTCTTTCGCCGTTTGACTTTCGTTGCTTCGTTCGATTTGATTCTTTTTACAAACCGGAGTTCTTAAGTTGAACCTTCTGGTTAGACCTCTACTTTGACTTTTACGTGTGCATTAGATGAGTACTTATTGTATGCTTGTTTGTTTGTCTGCGATAGAATACCCGGAGTGCGCCGCTTGTTACTTCGAATCGCTAGGTTTCGCGGATCATCAGCAAGGCAAGTAACACTTTGATCATACCTCCTACTACCCAGTTTTATTGCATTAGATCAATCCTCAAACATTGCATGATTAGGATCTAATTAAATTGTGGGATGGGAAGTAGTTGAGGTAGTACCTATTACCTGTTTATTATCAAACCTTTGGGAGTTACTGCTATGTTTGCTTATTATGCCATGCTATGCTAGTAGACGTGGATTGGGTGAGTGATATCCATGACAGATGTGAGTATTGTTAATTAATGGTTTATCTAAGGTGGCAACTTAAACACATATCTGGGTGGATTGAGGCACCTGGGTATTCCAGGACTTGCCTGTTTTCTTTTGGACCGCCACCCAGGCTCAAAGGGATCATGAGACTATTCATACTAGAAACTTCCGTGTGCAGCCACAAGCTATTATGGGCTCTAGCATAGTTGACTAAGTCGTGCGAACTCTTACAGTGGTAGACTAGCAGATGTAGGGGATGTAGGTGGTACGGTCTACCCGATCGTAAGGTGCTAGCGCTTCTGAAAGACTATGTCTCGGTCATCCATCTTCTCAAACACCATGTAGTGCGAGCAACCAAACGGAGGCGATCGAGTCTTGTGGGGAAAAGTGCGCAAACCTCTGCAGAGTGTAATAAAACTAATGATGGTTAGCCGTGTCCCCGGTTATGAACATCTTGAGTATCTAGTACCTGGATTTTCATATGAATCTCAACATGTTACCCTAAATTAATTTTGTTGGGTTTTGTTTAATGATGATGCTTAATTGGGATTGAGGATGCTGTCAACCATTCTCAATGTTTAACAACCACCATGATAGTAAATAAATTTATTCCTTTGAAGTAGGTAAAAATTGGCTTTAAGCAAAACTGTAACCATAGAGCTTTCCACCAGCCAAATATGCATATAGTATAGCTGTTTCATTCCATTATTCTCTATGTGTTACCTTGCCAGCATATTCCATGTGCTGACCCGTTTCGGGCTGCAACGTTAATGTTGCAGACTTTTCAGACGATGATTAAGGAGTTTTTAGGTCGTGGTTCTATACTCAGTGATGCCGTTGGAGTTGATGGACTCACTTATCTTTCAAGCCTTCCGCTGTTATCGTTATTAGATGGCCTTAAGCCATATTTATTGTAATAAGTTCTCTCTTGAGACACTCGATGTAATAAGTGTGTGATTGCTACTCTGTTATAAATCCTCCGAGTACTATGTGGTGTCAGCATTACTGATCCAGGGATGACACCGGAGCTAAGAGATCAGACTGTTTGAGGTCTGGTCGCTACAGAGATGGTATCAGAGCACACGCTGAATGTAGGACACGACCACTAAGCTAAAGACCTAGAACACTATTCACCCTCTTCTCTTCTGACTCCTCATCTTTTCTACTCTTTTAGGATGGCGGATGCAAGGAACAAGTTCATGCAACCGGATGAAGATACACCCTTTGGACGTCACTTGAAGCAAGTCACTAGATACCTGAACATAGGAGTACCAAGCTTCATCGGAACCTACAACACCACTTTACCTAAAGAAGAGCGTTGGATGATTCAAGTTCAAGTTCCAGGAAGGACGTTCATGCCAGTCACTAAGCCATAGAGTTTTCTTTTGATGCACCAACTTGGAATCTAGGAAAGAGCATGGCAGCTCACATCGCCATGGGACGCATTGGAGAAGTCTACCGCAATGATCTCAAGGACACTATCTACCAGATTTGTGGTCACCGAGATGAGCACTGGGAGATGATCAGTACCAGGAAGGATATATCCATTGCAGCTTTTATCCAGGAGTTAAACCAGCACATTCGACGACAGGAGAACCAGATGTGCGCCGACATGATAGATCTGAAGAAGGCAAGGACAAGAATCAAGGAACTAGAGGAAGAACTCAAGGCTACACGTGAAGATTACGAAGAAGAAATTGAAGTATTGGTGGATAAGAATGCTGACCTAACAATGAAGATCGGGATATTTATGGGAGGCCCTACACTAGTAGATGAAGACGAAGAACCCAAGGAGATTAGCCCGGAAGACTACATCATCATTGATGACACCGACACGGATCCAGATGAGAGCGATGATGACTATATTGATGAAGCTGGAGCAGATATCATGGAGTCTGCAACCGAAGAATATTTCTAGTAGACCACCTCATCAGTAGTAGTAGTCCACCATGTAAATACAGTAGCCCGAGCACTTTGCGATAGTTAGATCGATTGTATGCCCTTGTTTGATTGAATGAAGTGAATTGTTTGCTTTTGCCTCATGTGCATATGGGTAGTGTTTTCTCTTTAGACCCCCTCTATTCTTACATCTCATCTTTTCTAAACCCTTAGATGCCTCCGAGACGTGACCCCGGATTTACCTTCCCACCGGAGCTCACCCAGTTGATCCAGCAGCAGAACACATTGATGCAGTTGCTAGTCCAGAATCAGAATCAGGGAAACAACAACAACAACCCACCACCACCACCACCTGTTGATCACTTAGCCCGTTTTCTTAGGCTGAATCCGCCGGTGTTTTCCAGTAGCACTGAGTCGATAGTAGCAGATGATTGGCTCCTCAAGACAGCTAGAGAGTTGACCACAGCAGGATGCACAGATGCAGAGAAGGTGAAGTTTGCCGCACATCAGCTTGAAGGACCTGCAGCATCATGGTGGGAGAATTTCACAGCCACTTTCCCCGTCGACACTGTCATGTGGGACTAGTTTCAGCAGGCTTTTCGTACTGCCCATGTTTCAGCAGGATCTATGGCCATGAAGAAGCGTGAGTTTCGCAACTTGCGCCAAGGAGGACGGACAGTTGGCCAGTATGTGGAGGACTTTAGTAAGTTAGCACGTTATGCCCCAGATGACGTCGCTACGGATGCAGCGAAGCAGGAGAAGTTTCTAGAAGGACTGAATGATGAGTTGAGCATGCAGTTGATGGTAGCAACCTTCAACAACTATCAGGAGTTGGTAGATCGTGCTCTTATGATTGAAGGCAAGCAGCAGCAAATTGAGAATCGCAAGAGGAAGTATGGACAAGGGAAGTACAATTCAAGAGCTCAGCAGAAGCCACGTTTTACCCCTAGACCGGGAGGACATTTTCAGCATACCCATGGAGGAGGTAGCTCGCACAATCACAATGGCACCAGGAATGGTAATGGTAATGGAGGAAGCAACGGCTAGAATCGCACCAACCCATCAACCCCAGCCAAGAAGGACCTGAGCCAAGTCACTTGTTTTAAGTGTTCGAAGACCGGACATTATGCCAATGAATGTCCTGAATTACAAAATGGAAATAGCAATGGAAGCTCTGGGAAGAAGCCGAACCCTTTCAACAGGGGGCAGGTGAACCACGTTAGCGTGGAGGAGGTTGAAGCTCAGCCTGATGCAGTAATAGTTAGGTTTTTGGTTAAGTCATTTACTGCACTCGTTCTTTTTGATACTGGCGCATCGCATTCATACATCTCAAGGGGATTTGTGGATAAGTATAACCTGTTGACCCAAGCCCTTAGGTCACCCATGTTAGTAACCTCGCCTGGAGCAGAGTATATGGCTAGTCGATGGTGTGATCGGTTACCATTAAGGATTGGTAACTATGTTTTTCCCTCAGACCTAATAGTATTGGAATGCCAAGGATTGGATGTGATATTAGGCATGGATTGGTTATCAAAGTATGAAGGGAATATTGAATGTGCTAGTAAGTCAATTTTTCTTACCACACCAGAAGGGAGAAGGATCAAGTATGTATCCCGACATGTGCCAAAGAGGGCTCAAGTAAATTGCTTAACAGGAGTTGTGCAGGAGGAAGTACCAGTGGTAAGGGGTTTCCCTGATGTATTTCCAGAAGAATTGCCAGGCATGCCACCAGATAGAGATATTGAGTTTTTAATTGAGCTATTGCCAGGCACAGGGCCAATATCAAAGAGACCATATAGGATGCCGGCAAAGGATTTGGTGGAAATTAAGAAGCAGATTAAGGAGTTACTGGATAAAGGGTATATTCGCCCAAGTTCTTCGCCTTGGGGATCGCCAGTACTTCTAGTGGAGAAGAAGGATGGATCGTTAAGGATGGTTGTTGATTATCGAGGATTGAATGAAGTTACGATCAAGAACAAGTACCCACTGCCAATGATAAATGATCTGTTTGATCGATTGCAAGGAGCTAAGATATTTTCCAAGATCGATCTGCGATCAGGGTACCACCAATTGAAGATTCGAGAACAGGATATACCTAAGACAACTTTTACCACCAGGTATGGGCTGTACGAGTATACCGTTATGTCATTTGGTCTGACTAACGCACCTGCCTATTTTATGAACATGATGAAAAAAGTGTTTATGGAGTTTTTGGATAAGTTCGTCGTGGTGTTCATTGATGGTATCCTGGTTTACTCGAAGAATGAAGAGGAGCATAAGGAGCATTTGCGTTTGGTACTTGGAAAGCTCAGAGAACATCAACTATATGCCAAGTTTAGCAAATGCGAGTTTTGGTTGAAGGAAGTAGGATTCCTCGGACACGTTATATCTGGAGAAGGTATAACAGTAGATCCCGCTAAAGTTGATACCGTGACCAAATGGGAAGCACCGACCACGGTTGGAGAGATACGGAGTTTTCTTGGACTCGCAGGATACTACCTGTGATTTATTGAGAATTTCTCAAAGATTGCGAAGCCTATGACTGAGTTGTTGAAGAAGGATACCAAGTTCAAATGGACTGAGGAATGTGAGGCTACTTTCCAGGAGTTGAAGAAGCCTTTGGTTACTTCACCAGTGTTGATTTTGCTAGACCAGACCAAAGATTATGAGGTGTATTGCGACGCTTCACGCCGAGGACTTGGAGCAGTGCTTATGTAGGAAGGGAGAGTTGTTTCATATGCCTCAAGACAACTGAAACCTCATGAGTTGAATTATGCCACGCATGATTTGGAGTTAGCAGCCGTAGTGCATGCATTGAAAACATGGAGACATTTCCTCATTGGAAATCATTGTGAGGTGTACACGGATCATAAGAGTTTGAAGTACATTTTCACGCAGAAGGAGTTAAACCTCAGACAAAGGAGATGGTTGGAGCTCATCAAGGATTATGATATGAAATTGCATTATCATCCCGGAAAGGCTAATGTTGTAGCTGACGCATTAAGCCGTAAGAGCCACGTCAATACATTAATGACGAGGGAAATCCCAAGGGAGTTAGCCAAAAATCTTCGAGAGTTATGCTTAGAAATAGTCCCGAGAGGCTATGTAGCAACATTGGAGATTCAGTCTACATTGATGGATAAAATCAGAGAAGCTCAAAGGACTGACAAGGAGATCGCTTCTATTAAGGAGAAACTTAGCAAAGGAAAGGCTAAAGGATTTCGTGAGGATGAGCACGATACCCTATGGTTTGAAGACCGTGTTTACGTGCCCAATGACCCGGAGATCAGGAAGTTGATACTGCAAGAGGCACACGATTCACCATATTCGATTCACCCAGGAAATACCAAGATGTATTTGGATTTGAAGGATATTTTCTGGTGGACCGGAATGAAGAAAGATATTGCGAAGTACGTAGCAGTTTGTGATGTATGTCAGAGAGTAAAAGCAGAGCATCAGAAGCCAGCAGGATTGCTACAACCATTGCCGATACCCAAATGGAAGTGGGACAAGTTAGGCATGGATTTTATCACGGGATTACCCAGGACTCGTTCAGGCTATGACTCAATTTGGGTTATAGTCGATCAGTTGACGAAGGTAGCTCATTTCATCCCAGTAAAGACCACTTACACCAGTGCTAAGTTGGCAAAGATATACATGACCAGGATCATATGTCTACATGGAGTTCCGAGGAGTATCGTATCAGATAGAGGAACCCAGTTTACCTCAAAGTTCTGGAAGCAGTTGCATGAAACTTTGGGTACCAGGCTAGAATTCAGTACAACTTTTCATCCACAGACAGATGGACAGACCAAGAGAGTCAATCAGATTTTGGAGGATATGCTGAGAGCTTGTGCGCTAGATTATGGATCTAGTGGGGACGACAATTTGCCATATGCAGAGTTCTCTTACAATAACAGTTACCAAACCAGTTTAAAGATGGCCCCTTTCGAAGCTTTGTATGGAAGGAGATGTAGGACACCGTTGTCGTGTGACGAAGTTGGAGACCGTCAGTTGTTTGGACCCGACTTGATTAAAGAGTCTGAACAGAAAGTGAAGTTGATTCGCGACAGGCTTAAGATAGCCCAGTCCAGACAGAAGAGTTATGCAGATTCTAAACGGAAGGAGACAATCTACGAAGTTGGAGATAGAGCTTATCTTCGAGTATCACCACTTCGGGGAACAAAGCATTTTAGGGTTAAAGGAAAGTTAGCGCCACGATTTGTAGGACCATACCGAGTTTTGGAGTGTATGGGAGAAGTGGCCTACAAGTTGGAATTACCCGAAGGATTGTCAGGAGTTCATGATGTGTTCCACGTTTCCCAGTTGAAGAAATGTCATGCTGAGATGGCTGACATACCTTTGAGAGACACAGGGCCATTGGAAACAATTCAATTGGATAATGATTTGACCTATGAGGAGAAACCAGTTAAGATTCTCGAGTTTGCCAGCCGAGTCACTCGCAGCAAGGTTATCAAGTTTTGCAAAGTTCAGTGGAGCAACCACACTGAGGATGAAGCCACCTGGGAACGAGAGGAAGATTTGCTCAAGGACCACCCTCACCTATTTTCTAGCCAACCCGAATCTCGAGGGCGAGATTCATCTTAAGGGGGGTAGGTTTGTAACATCCCAAATTTTCAATTTGGAATGTTATACATTAGATCATTAATGCATATCATATTTTATTTGCTTTTGGTTTTGATCCTAGAAATTCTACGCAACTCAAGGACCCACAGAGA
Organism: Triticum aestivum; assembly: GCF_018294505.1. NCBI lineage: Eukaryota > Viridiplantae > Streptophyta > Magnoliopsida > Poales > Poaceae > Triticum > Triticum aestivum. Next base: position 541,799,114 of record NC_057797.1, on the reverse strand, counting down.
GAGTTGGGGATTTCGTTATTTTCATATTTGAGTTTTCTCAAATTTTGAGAATAGGATCATTTGATTTTATTTATTTTATCATCAATTATTTCTATTACAATAATATGAGAGAGGGAATAAAATGACTTTCCCAAAATAAAGAAATATTGTGGATTTAATAAAAAATGAAATAAGATTTTTATTTCGGAGTTTTAGTTATTTTATTTGAATTTAGGAAAAATGTGCGTTTTTCAAAATTGCATTTAGGCCACAAATAAATGTTCACCTTGTGCGGCTTGATTTTAGAAGCCCGCGAAAATTTATTTCGGATTTTTTGGAGTCCGTTTAGTATTTCTTTTTATTTTTCTTCTGCGCGTAATTATATAAACGCACCGACCTAACGGGCCGTGTCCGACCTGAACTCCTGGCCCGCTAGGCTATATAAGCCGGGGGGGGGGGGGCGGGAGGCCCAGCCAGAGCTAACCCTAGCCCGAGCCGCCCCAGCTCCCAGTCCCGCCGCCGCCGCCGCCAGCTCCCGCTGCCGCCGCCGCCAGCTCCCGCTGCCGCCGCCGCCGCACGTCGCCCGAGGTTTGCCGCGCATTGATTTCCGTGCCACCGTTTAAAAAAAACCGTTCGGTTTTTCCGATGGATTTTCGTCGTCCTTTTTTTTAGTTTCAGTTTTTTTAAAATAGATCGGTTTTTCTGGTTTATTTAATTCAGTGAGCGTTCGTCGTTTTTTCTTTTTCTCGGATTAAACCCGCGATTTTTCTGATCGCGATTCCTGATCCGATTTTCGTTTTAGTATAACTTTTCGCTCGTTTATCGGAATTAGGCGATTCAAGCGCCTGGAGTTTCGTCTCGAAACCCTCTATCCGTTTAACCAACTTAAACAAGTTTTTGCTACTGTAAAATTTGCCCTAGATCCAGATTAGTAGAACGAAGTTGTTTTCTTTCGCCGTTTGACTTTCGTTGCTTCGTTCGATTTGATTCTTTTTGCAAACCGGAATTCTTAAGTTGAACCTTCTGGTTAGACCTCTACTTTGACTTTTACCTGTGCATTAGATGAGTACTTATTGTATGCTTGTTTGTTTGTCAGCGATAGAATACCCGGAGTGCACCGCTTGTTACTTCGAATCGCTAGGTTTCGCGGATCATCGGCAAGGCAAGTAACACTTTGATCATACAACCTACTACCCAGTTTTATTGCATTAGATCAATCCTCAAACATTGCATGATTAGGATCTAATTAAATTGTGGGATGGGAAGTAGTTGAGGTAGTACCTATTACCTGTTTATTATCAAACCTTTGGGAGTTACTTCTACGTTTGCTTATTATGCCATGCTATGCTAGTAGACGTGGATTGGGTGAGTGATATCCATGACAAATGTGAGTATTGTTAATTAATGGTTTATCTAAGGTGGCAACTTAAACACATATCTGGGTGGATTGAGGCACCTGGGTATTCCAGGACTTGCCTGTTTTCTTTTGGGCCGCCACCCAGGCTCAAAGGGATCATGAGACTATTCATACTAGAAACTTCCGTGTGCAGCCACAAGCTATTATGGGCTCTAGCATAGTTGACTAAGTCGTGCGAACTCTTACAGTGGTAGACTAGTATATGTAGGGGATGTAGGTGGTACGGTCTACCCGATCGTAAGGTGCTAGCGCTTCTGAAAGACTATGTCTCGGTCATCCGTCTTCTCAAACACCATGTAGTGCGAGAAACCAAACGGAGGCGATCGAGTCTTGTGGGGAAAAGTGCGCAAACCTCTGCAGAGTGTAATAAAACTAATCATGGTTAGCTGTGTCCCCGGTTATGGACATCTTGAGTATCTAGTACCTGGATTTTCATGTGAATCTCAACATGTTACCCTAAATTAATTTTGTTGGGTTTTGTTTAATGATGATGCTTAATTGGGATTGAGGATGTTGTCAACCATTCTCAATGTTTAACAACCACCATGATAGTAAATAAATTTATTCCTTTGAAGTAGCCCTCCGAGTACTATGTGGTGTCAGCATTACTGATCCAGGGATGAGACCGGAGCACAGAGATCAGACTGTTTGAGGTCTGGTCGCTACAATGGGCCTATATTTTTGAATTCTATCAGCATTGTAAGGTCATTTCCCTACTTTGTGTTTTCTATGATGATGACAACCCTTTGTTGGTCTAATCTTGTGCTAAGTGTTTCAGGCTCTCGGTGATTAGGCTTGCATCGATTAGCTATTCTCTCCGGAAGGAAAAGATCAAAGATGGTGTTTGTCTACGTGTTTATCTCTTTGGTCGTAGGAAACCCGTACTATTAAGAGGGAATCCACATCAGAAGGAATTGGGTGAATCATTACACATACACTTCTTCCTCACCCACCTTTGCCTTCCTTGTTTTGTGAGAGAGAGAGCTCCCTTTCTTTTTCAACTGTTGATGTGTACTCCCAGCGGTTGTACCACTTGTTCGAGCGGTTGTACCGCTGGCTCTTGTCACTTACCCAACCACCACCCCAGGGGTGATACCCTGGGGTTGAACTGCCCAGTCATGACCAAGCGGTTGTACCGCTGCCCCCGGGCGGTAGTACCGCCACCGTTCTTAAAACATGACTGTGGTGTCATTGGCGGTTGTACCAGCCAGGTACCGCTCAACAACCGGCCCCGGTTCTGTTTTGATGCGGTACTCGGGCGGTGGTGGCCCGATTGTTCTAGTTGTGCTCCGCACACCGATACCACCGGTGCCCTAAGAGGTTGTACCACCTAGGACTTAGCCACCCAAGGTTCCAAGGCCAGGCGGTTGCACCGGTGCACTACCGATCGATCACCACTCTAGGGGTGTGTCGCTTCTGTTTCATAGCGGTGGTTGAGTGGTGGCTGAGCGGTTGTTCCGGTTGTTCTTCACAACCGGTACTACCGCTTGCCTGTCCGGTTGTACCGCTTGGTAGGGTTTCTGCAGTATTTCTGTGAGTTCCAGTTGTTCCAGGACTAGGAGCGGTTGTAGCGCTGTAGTGCTATTTTCACAGTAACGGTTGGATTTTAGGGTTTGCTATATAAGGGTGGTTCTTCCACCTACCACATTCACCTCTTTCCTCTCTCTCTCCACCATTAATGCCATTCAAGATCTCTTGCCCGATCTCTCTCTCTAGCCACTCAAACTTGTTGATTTGCTAGGGATAGAAGGAGGAGATCTAGATCTACACTTACACCAAAGGATATTTGATTCCTCCATACTTTCTTGTGTGGATTTTGTTACTCTTGGGTGTTTGAGCACCCTAGACGGTTGAGGTCACCTCGGAGCCACATTCCATTGTGGTGAAGCCCCGTGTTTTCGTTGGGAGCCTCCAATTTGGTTGTGGAGAGAGCCCCAACCTTGTTTGTAAAGGTTCAGTCGCCGCCTTCAAGGGCACCAATAGTGTAATCACGACATCTCGCATTGTGTGAGGGCATGAGGAGAATACGGTGGCCCTAGTGGCTTATTGGGGAGCATTGTGCCTCAACACCGCTCCAACGGAGACGTACTTCCTCTCAAAGGGAAGGAACTTCGGTAACACATCCTTGTCTCCACCGGTTCCACTCTTGGTTATCTCTTACCTTTACTTGTGCAAACTTATTGTGGTGTATCCCTTGCTTGATTGTGTGCTTATTGTTGTTGCATCATATAGGTTGCTCACCTAGTTGCATATCTAGACAACCTACTTTGATGCAAAGTTTAAATTTGTAAAGAAAAGCATAAAAAAATTTAGTTGCCTATTCACCCCCTCTAGTCAACTATAACGATCCTTTCAATTGGTATTAGAGCCTCGTCTCTTATTAAGGATTTTTTCATCCGAAGAGTATGGTTGACACCGTAGACGGCGAGGAAGAGCACCCCGGTTTGATTCCGTCCTCGTCTATGGCCGATGGGGGAACCTCGGTCTCATGTGAGGAGTTCAATGTGGCCTTGGACACATTGAAAACCTCCATGACGGCCAAGGTCAAAGGCATGCTTAAGAATTTTCTTGATGGTCTTAAATTATCCACCACCGTTGGAAGTGGTCTATCCCACTGACAAGGTGACGGATGCTAACTCTGACAAGGGGGAAGCTACTAGTGATAAAGTTCCTTTGTCTAGTGGTAAAAGTGGAAATGACATCTTTGCCCATGTTGAACCACCTCTTACTTATGGAGGACCGTTTCCATCCACTCATTTGAATCATGTTGGCCCTCCTCCCAAGCTTGTGAAAAATGAGGATTTTGCCTCTTGGGTCTATCGCTTTAAACGTCATTTAAATCATAGTTCTACTAATCTTCGAAGAATTATTGAGCAGGGTTTCTACCCGCATGGCCCAAGCAACTTCACGCCTAGAGAAGCCGCAGATCATCAATTCAACGAGTCCGCTCTTTGCATTATCCAAGAGGCCATCGCTCCCGAAGATATTGCACATCTCCGCCCGTTCACCGTGGCCAAGGAAGCATGGCAACACGTTGTTTCCCTTTACAAGGGAAGTGCAATCATTCAATGCTCCAACTATGAAGTGGTGCAAGATGAAGCCGATGAGTTTGCAATGAATGAAGATGAAGAACCTCGCGAGCTTTACCAGAGATTAACCACTCTCGTGGTCTCACTCTGAGATCATGGGAGCAAGGATACGGATGACAATTGGATCAAGCGCAAGTTTCTCAAGGCCATGATGCCTTACCATAACGCCATGTCATCCGTCATCCGTCAAAGGCCAGACTTCCACACCTTGTCCTCAAGTGAAGTGTTGGATGAGTTCGTGGCAATGAGGATCTTGGACAAGACCGCCGACAATGCGGTGTTGCGTTCTCAACTCACCAAGAAGCCCAACCTTGCCTTGAAGGCCAAGGCAAGCATGGAAGAAGAGGAGGAAGAGGAAGAAGAGGAGGAAGAGGAAGAAGAGGAGAGTAACCCCTAAGATATAAAATATGCTTATCATGAGCACATGGCTCTCGCTTCAAGACAATTTTGGAGCAAGAAGAACTCAAGGCCAAACTTCAACAAGAACAACTCAAATGGCACCAAGGGCAAGCAACGTGTGAGGACATGCTATAATTGTGGCAATGTGAGCCACTTTGTTGCGGAGTGCCCATATGAGAAGAGGGAGGACAATGGTGGCAAACTTATCCGAAAAGACAAGGCCAAGTCCTTCCCCAACAAGAACAACTTCACTAAGAAAACTCCTCCCAAGGGGTTGGTGGCACAAGAAGAGTACAATGAGGATGAGGATGATGACGGTGAGATGGTTGCCATGGCCTCCATTGCCATTGCAACAACTCCTCAGGTGTCCCTCTTCGACTCACTCAACGAGAACTTCACCGCTAAGTGCCTCATGATCAAAGCCACCAACAAGGTAACCCCCAACATCAAAAGCACCATCACCACTAATCCCTCTTTGCCAAATTGCATTGATGAAAGTGAGGGGTCCAATGAGGAAGAAAATGAATTTGAGTCTTTTATGAGTAAGCTTAAAGGTAAATCCAGGAAGCACTTTGTTGCTCTCTTGGAACAACTTGGTGAAGCCAATGACATGATCGGGGCTCACGAAGACACCATCTCTAAGATGGAGGGGCATAGTCGTGACTATGCCGATGAGATATCAGATCTCTCTAATGCTCTTGAGGAAGAGCGTGGTCATCGTTTGGCTCTTTAGGAGTCACACAATGATGATCATGCTAAATTAAAGAAAGATCTTAATCATGCTCTTGATGTATCTCGTGTGCTCAATTCCGAGAAGGCCAAACTTGGGGGTGATCTTGCTAGACTCAAGGAGGAGTTTGATATACTCAAGAAGGCTCACAAATCCTTGAAGGGTACTCATGCTAGCCTCAATGAGTCTCATGATCAACTCCAAGTGAAGTTAACTAAGGAAAAAGCCACTTTCCTCATATGGTTTTAATTGATAATGCAAATGCTACTAACCTGTGTTGTGAACATGTGCATCTTGTGGAGGAGAATGAAAAGTTGAAAGAGCAACTTGAGGAAGGCCTTGTGTATTGCATACAAGGTGAGAATAACCGTAACGACCTTTTGAGCAATCAAAAGGAAGTTGTGGGCAAGGAGGGAATCGGGTTCGCTCCCAAGTCCAAGAACAAGAAGAAGAATGGCAAGGCCAAACGACCTCCTCCTCTCAAGCAAACTTTTGTGAAGGAGGGAGCGGGTGCTTCTAAGGATAAGAAGAACAATGAGAAGGGTGGTGGGGTCAAGAAGGGCAATGACACTCCTTCAAACAAAGCCGGCGACTTTAACCCATCTTATGTGTTATGTCATGCTAGTGATGGACATGTTTATGCTAAATTTGTTGGTTCTCCTTATGAGTACATTGAATGGTCTATTTGGGTTCCTAAGACCCTTGTTGCTAACATCAAAGGACCCATTACAAAATGGGTACCTAAAACCAAGCATAGATCTCTTGTAGGTGTTTGCTTCTGGTTGGGGATCATGGTTGCTCGATAGTGGAGCCACAAATCATATGACCAGAAGCAAGGACTTGGTGGTGGACGTGCACAAGATTTCATCTATGCCCACCAATGTCGAGTGGGGTGATGCCTCGTCCTCTAAGGTATTGGGTCATGGCAATGTTGTCATTTATCATGATCTCACGATCAAGAAAGTCATGCTTGTTGAGTCCCTTACATACAATTTACTTTCCATTTGCCAACTTGCACTCATGGGCTTTGCCATTTTTCTTTGATATTGATACCATGGCCCTCTTGTGGAGCAAGACTCTTAAAGTTGCCTTTGTTGGGCATGTCGAGAACAGTCACTATGTGATTAACTTCTCGGAGCGACCCACCACTACAAAAAAATACACTGCCGTGATGATATGTGTTTGTCACAGTAGGTCACATTTTTTTTCATGCATGTACATCCATGACGATTTTATGATAGAATCAAGATAGTCATACCTGTGTTGTCGTAGAAGTGTTCCATGACATTACCAAAATTATCATCACGGAAGTGTCAACTTCCATGACGATAAATTACGCATCACAGAAGTGCTTTCATCAAGGGTGACCGACACGTGGCATCCACCGTAACGGAACACCGTTAAGCTATCGGGTCCGGTTTTGGATCTGATAACCCGTTAACAGCCCGGACCAATGGGCATTTTCCACATGTAAAATCATCATTGGCCGGAGGAAACACGTGTTGCCTCACCGTTGGGATAGATGTCATCCACTCATTGGACAGGAGGCGCCTTTGATAGGTCAACACGTGGCACAGCCCAAAAGTGGCCCATTCCGGTGAAAAAGGCCGGCCCAGTAAAAATTAGCAGGCCGACCCATATAAGGCCTACTTGTGTCAGGTCCATTTAAGCCCATGGCCCATACGAGATGCGCCAATTCGGCCCGTCAACGACCCGTTAAAGATTTGACACCATTGCAGCCCATCGTCAGTTCGAGCCCGTTAACAATCCGCTATATATTTGGGCTCAATATCGGCCCGATGAGATTTCGGCCTGTTAACGACACATTCAGTGGATGGGCCAATTTTCACGATGTACATCTTTCGGCCTTTTAGCGACCCATTTAAATGTTGGGCTAATTTCCGGCCCGGTGTGTCTTTCAGCCTATTGACGGCCCATAAATGAGTTGGGCCATTTGTAGTCGGACCCGAGTTTTGGCCTTTTAGCGACCCATTTAAGTGTTGGGCCAATTTCCGGCCCTGTGTGTCTTTCAGCCTGTTGACGGCCAATATATCTGTTGGGCCATTTGTAGTCGGACCTGAGTTTTAGCCTTTTAACGGCCCATGCCCTTCATGGTCCAATACCAGCTCGGTTTCTCTTTCGGCCTGCTAAAGGCCCACAACACAGTTGGGCCATTTACAATACGACCTGACTTTCGGCCTCTTAGCGGCCCATGCTCTTCATGGTCTAGTACAAGCTCGATGTCTCTTTCGGCCTGCTAAAGGCCCATAGTATAGTTGGGCCATATGTAGCCCGAACTTAGTAACAGTCTGTTAACGGCCCGTGAAATCAATTGGGCCCACCTATTGCCCGCTTCGATGTCGGCCTGTTAACGACCCGGGAGTTAAGAGGGCCGACCATTAACTTTTGGCCTGGTAACGGCCCATTAACTTAATGGGCCCACTAAAGTTCGTACATATCTTTAGGCCAAATTAGATAATTTGAGCCCATTACGACGAGCAATTATGCACAGGACCAAAACCGATCAAGCAAAGGTACGACATACAGGGAAAAACATTGCACATCCAGCACATATTACAGGAAATTACATCCACTAGGCAATCAAAGATTGATGCTAGTGCAAATAAATGAATAGAACCTAATGATCTACAACGTCACAATCTACAACCTCAGCATGGATGACGCCCATAAGCATGTGGGCAAGTTCTTGCTGCTTTGCTACACTGTCTCTGAAAACATTGATCAGTTGTTGTGTCGCATGACTCTGCACCTCTGGTTCCTCCACCATTTCCATCATTCCTTCAGCCATTAATTGGTTCACAAACAAACATTTTTTCCGTTGCATTCGAGATAGAGGATACTGAACAGATTCAGATGGCGATTTTGGCAGGCTTGTATTATTGATAGTGGAGAGTGTCTCGACCACTGCATCGTAACATAAATTAGGAGGGGAACCAAACAGATTAATCATGAGTTATTGCCATATTACCTGGCCTAGATTTATTAGAAAGAAACAATGGGGTTGCCTTGCTGTTTTTAGAGTTTGTCTTCTTATCTTCAGCAGCCTGCACCAAATTAAGACACTAGCATTGCTATCATTGGCCAAGTCAGATAATAGGAAAGCAACATTGGCACAACGAATGTTTGGGCAACTAGCCAACACCAAATTAACACAATATGGCACAACTATCATCAGCCAGGTAAGGTAATATGAAAGCAACATTGACACAATGAATGAATGGGCAACCAGAGTAGCACTAGAATTCAGTAATGTGCATGATATGAGATAGTACACTCATGCAGCTCAGTATGCAAAACTACCAGGCATTTTTCTTTACAAAAATCAGAATTGGCGCCATTAACATTTTGCTACAACTAATTTTAGATCAGATAAAGGTTGGATTCACGCCGGTTAACAAAATACATGCTAATGTAAAAACATAGTGATATACAACAGGTACTTACATCAGCATTGGAGCACAAAGAATTCCCGCAAGATATTTTCCTCGAATACAATCCCAATGAAGGAAGTCTTCTATCATTTAACCTTATTTTCTAAAAGAGAGATGGGTAAGAAACATGTAGAAAATCTGATCAGAATGCTATAAAATTTCATGATGCGAGGATACGCACATGCTTCTTAGAATGGAGTTGACATTCTTTTGCTGGACTGGAGCGGACTAGTTCTTTGGCCACTGGAATCTGCTTATTATCAGTGGGAGTTGGGTTTCTTTGTGCTGGAGCAGTATCTATGAAAAATTAAGTTGGTTTATTATCTCCTGGCGTTTGGATCTTTTGCAAAGACCTGGTTTGTAACCCTTCAGATTGTAACATAGCCGTCTTCCCCTTGCATGCCTTATATAGAAGAATGGTGCTTCAATTATAAAACATGCTACAATAGAGATGGAATAGGTACTGAATAATAGAAAGGCATGACATATTGACATGTATTCCCTCCATCCAGAAATAAATGGATGGGTCTAGGCATATTGCAGTTCTAGATACATCCAGTTTTATCCATTTCTGTGAGATGTAATCTGGACAGAGGGAGTATGATGTAAGAGGTAGGGATACGACAGGACAACACAGTTAAAAAAAACTGAAAACCCATTGCAGAACCGAAGTGATCGAACCCACTGATATGAGATAGTACACTCCTGCAGCTCAGGATGCAAAACTACCAGGCAGTTTTCCTTACAAAAATCAACATTGTGGCCTTTAATCATACATTTTGCTACAACTAAATTTAGATCAGATAAAGGTTGGATTCAAGCCGATTAACAAAATAAATGATGATGTAAAAATATAATGATATTCAACAGGTACTTGCATCTGCATTGGAGCACAGAGAATTCCCGCAAGAATCTTTCCTCGCAGAAGATACCAGTGCAGAAATTCTTCTATCTGTTAAGCTTATTTTCTAAAAGAGAGATGGGTAAGAAACATGTAGAAAATATGATCAGCATGCTATAAAATTTCATGATGCAAGGATACACACATGCTTCTTAGAATGGAGTTGACAGATTTTTGCTGGACTAGAGCGGACTAGTTCTTTGGCCACCGGAATCTGCTTATTATCAGTAGGAGTTGGGTTTCTCTAGAGCCGTATCTATAAAAACTGGAGTTGGTTTATTATCTCCTGGTGTTTGGATCTTTTGCAAAGACCTGGTTTGTAACCCTTCAGATTCTAACATAGTCGTCTTCCTCTTGCATGCCTTGTATAGAAGAATGGTGCTTCAATTATAAAACATGCTACAGCAGAGAGATGGAATAGGTACTGAAGAATAGGAAGGCATGACATATTGACATGTATTCCCTCCATCCAGAAAACATGGATGGGTCTAGGCGTATTTCAGTTCTAGATACATCCCTTTTTATCCATTTCGACAACATGTAATCCGGACAGAGAGAGTATGGTGTAAGAGCTAGGGATTCGATAGGACAACACAGTAAAAAACACTAGTTGAATGTAAAACTGTATGCTAGCAGAATACATACAGAAAAAACTAAGGCAACATACACGTGTATGATTGTGAAACTAAGATGGCATTGCAACAGAGCACTAGAACAACACTTTAATGTAAAAAATGGTATGGTAGACAGATGAAGTACATACTGATGAATAACAATGCATAAGATATTCAGAAGCATGATGTCCAAATTAAGCAGATGGCATTGCGATAGAGTAGAATGACAGTACTTGAATTTGAAAACATGTTATCATGAATGGAATAGGTACTGAAAAACAAGAAGGCATGACATATTTACATGCATGATCAGCATGCTAAGCACATGTCATTGCAACAGAGTAGATACACTCCAGGACATTATATGCATGCTGTACCCATATCACGGGACAACTAGTAGTTAGATTTATGTAATGAGTGCCTGTAGGAGACGACATAAATAGTAGACTAGCAGCAACAGGTCTCAAAAACTAAAGGGAGAACATAGATGAAAGCTACAGAGAATATGTATCGTTTGTACTCGAGATTAACTAGATGGCACACAAAAGTATTAAAGAACAACATAGGTAATACTAGAAGTGGTATAATACTATAATCACCAGCCTGTGGGATAGCATTGGATGATGGATGATAACTGTCGGTGTCAAAACCGGCGGATCTCGGGTAGGGGGTCCCGAACTGTGCGTCTAGGCGGATGGTAACATGAGGCAGGGGACACAATGTTTTACCCAGGTTCGGGCCCTCTTGATGGAGGTAAAACCCTACGTCCTGCTTGATTAATATTGATGATATGGGTAGTACAAGAGTAGATCTACCACGAGATCAAGAGGCTAAACCCTAGAAGCTAGCCTATGGTATGATTGTTGTTCCTACGGACTAAAACCTCCGGTTTATATAGACACCGGAGAGGGCTAGGGTTACACAGAGTCGGTTACAATGGTAGGAGATCTACATATCCGTATCGCCAAGCTTGCCTTCCACGCCAAGGAAAGTCCCTTCCGGACACGGGACGAAGTCTTCAATCTTATATCTTCATAGTCCAGGAGTCTGGCTGAAGGTATAGTCCGGCTATCCGGACACCCCCTAATCAAGGACTCCCTCAGTAGCCCCCGAACCAGGCTTCAATGATGACGAGTCCGGCGCGCCAGATTGTCTTCGGCATTGCAAGGCGGGTTCTCCTCCAAATTCCGTGTACCTGTTGAATAACATCCGGTTTTTTGCAAATTTAGCGCTCCTTGGCTTCTACGCCCAATAATGGCCATCTCCCACGTGTCAAATGAATACGAGAAGTCTGGGTGTTTTTGCATTCACACCCCTAGCCGCGTAAATGAGCTGCCTATTTAAAGGGATGAGGATTTAGATCCAAACCACACCTTCTCCCCTCCGCGAGTATTCATCAGAGCGCATCCGACAAGGGTCCATTCCACCATGGCCAGTCGTCGCAGCTCCTCCTCTCGCCCTTCCAACCCTCGTCCTGGAGTTGGGAGAGATGCTCCCTCCCGCACAGCGAGCTAGTGTCGCTTCAGACCAAGGGATTCCTCCCCCCGGCCTATATGGTTCCGGTTCGAGCCGGACTTGCCACCTATAATGGCGGGAGCAAGCGGAGAGCGCCCCCAATCCCTCCAAAGGAGAGCGGGTATGCCTTGTCCCTTACTTAATAAGAGGACTCATATTTCCAATTCATCCGTTTCTCCGGGGGCTTCTGGAGTTCTATGGTCTCCAGCTGCACAACCTCACGCCTGCCTCCATATTGCATATCATGGGCTTCGTAGCCCTTTGCAAGCTATTTTGGGTGTTGAGGCTCATTTCGCGCTGTGGAAGAGGCTATTCTGCCTGGTGCCCCGTTCTCAGGAGGGGTCAATATATCAAGTGGGCGGAGCCGAAGTGTGGTGCATCACCGGGACCGGATATTTATCCGGAACCCCAAAGAAGGTGTCCGAGAATTGGCCTTCAGAATGGTTTTATATAGAGGACGTCCCGTTGCCGGATCCTATTCGGATTGGCCTCCCTGAGTTCGACAATGCTCCCCTGAAGAAGCGCCTAAGCTGGCGTCCACGGAGCCCTCAAAGGGAAAGTGACAAGGACGTCCTTTACCTAATGGGCCGAATAAGATTATTAGCTCATTCCGGACTAACCATGATCGGAGTCATGGCCATATGCATCATGCGGGGGGTGCAGCCGCTTCAATATAGAGGCCACCCCATGTGGGACTTCAACGGGGAGGACGACGCCACCCGTCACGGCCGTAAAGGGCCGGACTCGGCTGCCGCTCTAATAAAGATCTTGTCCGCTTTGTACAAGGGAGAAGAGGAGGAATTTCTCCGCGTCAATCCTCAGGGTGGATTTACAATGTATAATCCTCCAAGCTGGGTAAGTGGACAGTTTTACCTGTCCATCCATTTTGTATTCCCATTATCAAATATATAGTCTAACGACTTCAACGCAGGAACTGCGCCAGGCTATTAAAGAAATAAGCAGCCCTCCTCCACAGCCCGAGGATCCGGGACGGTCCCTCGACCCGGCTTCCCAAGAGGATCTGGACATATCTGTGGAGCTAATTGATGGGGTGTTTCATCAATTGAGTAAGGACAACGCCTTGGTGGCCATTATGGCCGATTACCCAGGGCTACTCCCAGCCTCCCAGGTAACTGAGACCGAAATCCCAGCACTTCAGAAAGGGACCCGTCCTAGCGTGTTTTCGATTACCATATAACAACCGCGTTTTGCAGAGGAGGTCCTTGAGGCGGGAGGCCGAGCCTACAGCGACTAGCCAACGAGGGGCCGCAAGGCCCCAGGGGCTGAAAAGAAGTGCGGTCCGGACTGAGACGCCGGCGCAAAGGTATAACGCGCCATCCCCTGATGTTATTCCTTCAAGGCATGTTAACACTCGTGCTCTCTTTTAGGACAAAGAGACCTCGCCGGACTATATCCGAAGAGGCTGCCAACCGCGCCTCCACCAGCCATGCTCCAAAGCCTGGTCTGGAGGCGGAGGCGAACACGAGGCGCGCACCGGACGCTCCTCCGACAGAGGATGCGGACAGGCTGTCTGCCACCAATTCCGAGGTGGAGAGTGCCATGAACCACAGGCGTCGCCGGACAGTTCTTCGCGACGCTTGTTTCTCCCAAGAGGCATTGGATGCCTTCAATTCGGGAGATGCGTACCTCCGTGCCGCTCAAAATGGTCTAGCCAGAGCCACGGAGCAATATGTAAAAGACATACGGGTAAGAAAATTTTGGTAATTATATATATACCAGTAGCCCCCGAGACTTGAAACAGTTAGAATAACTGATTTAAGGATCATTTGTTATGCAGGTTCTTACAGAAAAGAATACCCTACTGTCCCAGGAGCTGGAAGAGTGCAAAGCCCAACTTGAGGCCGCACTAGCCGCGGCAGGGGAGCCCAAGGAGACCCCCTCTGGTAATATACGCTTCGAAAGATAAGTATTTTGCGAAGTGCGGCGTGGGTGCAAATCTGACAAATGAAATTGCAGATGGCGCCGGATTAAATCCGGAAGAGCAACAACTCCGACCGCCAGCTGAAGGCTGGTGAGAGCGTGCTGACAAAGGTGAGGCGGGAGAAGAACGATCTCCAAGATGCCAACACCAAGCTGGGCGTTAACTGAAGGATGTTCTGCCCAGCTGTCGGACTCCGTGAAGGAGAATCAGCGGCTTCGACGCGGCATATTTAGTAAGTGCTTAAACGAACTTTGAAAAAAGAGTTCGGCGAGGAAGTCGACTACAGAGTAATGTCTGTAGGTATGCTAACAGGTCGTCCTGCAGAGGAAGATGCCCGGTTCTACGGGTGACCTTCTTCCCGAGCTCTCGCACTGCACGAGCGAGTTCGGCAGGTGATGCAAAGGCGTCGCCCAGGCCTTGTGGCCATCCGTCTCCATGCCCGAAGGCCTTGGAGAGCTTGCAGAGAAGCTGAAGGGAGCGCGGCGGCGCTTCCGATTGTGGAAGATGTCGGCCTGCCGTCAAGGCGCTAGGGAGGCCTGGGCCCATGGTGAAGACGCGGTACACGAAGGCTGACCCAAACCACATGGCCGAGGTCGGACCCGTGGGGCCCGATGGGAAGGAGATCCCTGTGAGCTTAGTATACGGCCAAGTAGAATTGGCCGCAAAGTATTCCCAACAGGACTGTAAACTAGACAGCCTGTTAGATGGTATTGAAGAGGAATACAATCAGTCAGATTGACTATGTAATTATAATTGACATGTGTAATGCCTTCTAGCCGGATTGTAGATCGTTTGTCATGGCCGACCTTTTCGCTTCAACCTCGGGACCTGACGGTCCGGAGTGTGTCCGAATACCCTCGCGGTTATATAAGAACCGGGGTATGCATGGAGACCAGGCGTAGGGGTCATTAGTGCTTGAACAGACAAGTGCCCAACTAGTTATGTTATATTACATGGTTAGTAAGAAACATCTTCCAGGGAGAATAGTTCCGTTAGGGGTTCCTTTCCCTGGGAGGCATGCCCTAAAGTGCATGTCCATTCTGCGAAAAGAGACGCAGGAAAAACATCTGGGGGCGTATAGATAAATAAGTGAAAAAAGATCATCTTTAGTTCACCGACCGAATATTCCCTTAAGAACGCTAGCTTTCGGCTTCACCCAGTCTGAGGTACACATCCGGCTGACCCGGCAGTAACAATCGCAGAGGTGCTCCCTTTACCACCTAGCCGAACAATCGGGAACGTAGGGGTAAGCACAGGAGCCAGGCAACCCAGCTTGGCCAAAACTTAAGTCATATCGATGCATATAATGGTGAATAAAAGGTACATGCGGAAGTGTGACACATGTGTTGGGCATGAAGCCCGTATAAATAAGCTTCTGTTTAAAGAAGCCCCCAGGTTTAATGAGCGCGGATAGCGCATCACTTATGAGCCTTTAAAGGCTATAAGAGAGAGAGAGGGGAGAAGGAGAGAAATGTAAGACAGAAAGTATATAAAAAATGGACAGAGGAAGGAGACGAACACAGAGTCCGGCGCTAGGCATAGAATCTTCGGAGACGGGCTGCGTTCCATGGGTTCGGCTCGAGTCAGTTATCCGATGCATCTCGCAGGCGGTACGCTCCACAAGTCAGGACTTGGTCAATTATGAAGGGACCTTCCCACTTGGGCTTGAGTTTGTCGTTTTTCTTGTCCGGCAGGCGTAGAACTAATTCGCCAACATTGTAATTTTTGGCCCGTACTTCTCTGCTTTGATATCTTCGAGCCTGCTGTTGATAGAATGCGGAACGGGCTTTTGCCACGTCACGCTCCTCCTCCAAGGCGTCCAAACTGTCCTGCCGATCGAGCTCGGCTTCTCTTTCTTCGTACATGCGCACTCGAGGTGAGTCATGAATTATGTCGCAGGGCAAAACTGCCTCTGCGCCGTACACCATGAAGAATGGTGTGTATCCGGTGGTGCGATTCGGCGTGGTCCGCAGCCCCCAGAGTACGGAGTCGAGCTCCTCTACCCAGTGCGTATTAGATTCCTTAAGGGACCGCACTAATCTGGGTTTGATGCCGCTCATAGATTAGACCATTTGCTCGTTCAACTTGACCATTGGTTTGAGGGTGATAGACTGAAGTGTAGTCGAGCTTAATGCCCATATTTTGCACCAGAGTTTAACCTCGTCGGCCATGAAGTTCGTGCCGTTATCGTGATGATGCTGTGGGGGACGCCATACACGGTGTACTACCCCGGATATGAAGTCTATCACTGGTCCGGATTCAGCCATTTTAACCGGCTTGGCCTCTATCCATTTGGTGATTTGTCCACCAATGACCAATAGGTACTTTTGTTGTGGGTTCCCCCTTTAAGGGGTCCGACCATGTCAAGCCCCCAGACCGCGAACGGCCAGGTGATGGGTATAGTTTTGAGGGCGGTGGGTGGCATGTGGCTCTGATTAGCAAAGATCTGAAACCGAGCGTGTCGTTGGACTAAGTCCTGAGCATCTGCCCGGGCCGTCGGCCAATAAATCCTGTACGGAAGGCCTTGCCTAACAAGGGCCCTGCTGCAGCGTGGTGTCCGCCTAGTCCGGCGTGAATTTCAGCCAGAAGGTTTCGCCCTTCCTCTTCAGAGATGCACCTTGAAGGACTTTCCGGTTGTGCTTTTCTTATAAAGTTCTCCCTCATGGACCTTGTAGGCTTTAGATTGCTGAACTATGCAGCGGCCTCATTTGGTCCTTCGGGAAGTTCCTGCCTAACTAAGTAGGCTAGGAATGGTTCTGTCCACGGGGCAATTACTGCCATTATTTCGTGGGCTGAAGGTGTTATTCATTGGCTGAGCCACCAATTATGTCAGATTGTCTGTGTTGGGTGGTGTAGTTGCTTCCGGTTGTTATTTCCGGACTCCTCTTCCCATAATAACGATGGCTTGAAGAGCCGCTCCAGGAAGATGTTTGGAGGGACGGCGTCACGTTTTGCGACGCATGCGCGCCAACACGTCGGCTGCCTGGTTATTATCCCGGGCTACATGGTGGAATTCGAGTCCTTCGAACCGAGCTGACATTCTTTAAGACAGCGTTACGATAGGCTGCCATTTTTGGATCCTTGGCATTCAAAGTCTCCATTTACTTGGGATATTGCAAAGGTTTGAATCCCCGCCGCGCACCTCTAGGCGTTGAATACCCATGGAGATATGCCATCCGGAGACCATGTAGGAGGGCCTCATATTCGGCTGCATTGTTGGAGTCCGTGTACATTATCTGAAGTACGTATCGGACTGTGTCTCCGGTTCGGGGACGTCAATACGACGCCATCCCCCAAGCCGGCCAACATTTTGGAGCCGTCGAAATGCATGATCCAGTTGGAGTATGCGTCGTACTCTTTAGGGAAGTTCGGCTTCGGTCCATTCAGCGATGAAGTCATCCAAGACTTGCGACTTTATAGCTCACCGTGGTTTATAGGTTATATCGAATGGTAGGAGCTCGATGGCCCATTTTTCAATCCTGCCCGTCCGCGTCACGGTTGTTTATAATGTCGTTGAGGGGTACTTCGGAGGCCACTGTTATCGAACACTCTTGGAAGTAGTGTCGCAGCTTCCGGGATGCCATGAACACCGGCGTACACTATCTTTTGATAATGCGGGTACCTGGACTTGCATGGAGTTAAGACAGTGGAATATGTAGTACACTGGTTTTTGAAGATGGAATTTATGCCCTTACCGTTTCTCGTTTGACGACGAGCACCGCGCTTACAACTTGATGTGTTGCCGCGATATATGACAACATTGGTTCGCCCAAGTTGGGCGCGGCCAGACCGGATTTGTTGCCAATATGGCCTTTATTTCTTCGAGTCCGGCCGAGGCAGCATCCCGTCCACTCGAAGTGTTCGGTGCGCCTGAGGAGGCGATAGAGGGGCCATGCCTTTTCTCCCAAACGGGAGATGAAGCGGCTTAGAGCTGCCACGCATCCGGTAATTTTTGTATTTGTTTGAGGTTTTTTTGGGATATCCAACCTATGACAGGCGCTCGGATTTTGGCTGGGTTCGCTTCAATTCCTCTACCGGATACGATGAAGCCCAGGAGCTTTCCGGCTGGTACGCCGAAAACGCATTTTTCCGGGTTGAGCTTAATGTCATATGCTCGGAGGTTGTCGAATGTGAGCCTTAAGTTGTTTACTAGAGTTTCGACGTTGTTTGGTCTTGACAACGACGTCGTCTACGTATGCCTCCACTGTTTTGCCGATCTGGGTAGCCAGACATGTCTGAATCATGCGCTGATATGTTGCGCCGGTGTTTTTGAGTCCGAAGGGCATTGTGTTGAAGCAGAATGGTCTGTATGGAGTAATGAATGCCGTTGCGGCTTGGTCTGCCTCCGCCATCTTGATTTGATGGTAGCCGGAGTATGCGTCGAGGAAGCACAATGAATCGTGTCCTGCGGTAGCATCGGTGATTTGATCGATGCGGGGAAGGGGGAAAGGATCCTTTGGACAAGCCTTGTTAAGGTCTTTAAAATCGACGCACAGGCGCCCCGGATTTGTCCTTTTTGGTACCCATACCAGGTTTGCTAGCCAGTCTGATGTTTGATATCTCTGATGAATCCGGCTTCCAATAGTTTGGCTAGCTCCTCTCCCATTGCCTGTCTTTTGGTTTCCGAAAATCGCCTGAATGAGCCTGTTTGACTGGCTTGAATCCTTTTAGGATGTTTAGGCTGTGTTCTGCCAATCTGCGTGGGATTCCTGGTATATCCGAAGGGTGCCAAGCAAAGATGTCCCAATTCTCCCGAAGGAACTCTCGGAGTGCGGTGTCTACATCAGGGTTTAACTGTGCCCCAATGGAGGCCGTCTTTGTGGGGTCCGTTGGATGGACCTGGAATTTGACTATTTCGTCCGCTGGTTTGAAAGAGGTGGACTTGGATCTCTTATCGAGTATCACATCGTCCCTGTTCACCGTAGAGCGCAACACAGTGAGTTCCTCTACCGCTAGGGCATCCGATAATGCCTCTAGGGCTATTGCGGCTGTCTTGTTTTCGGCGCGGAGTGCTATGTCCGGATCACTGGCAAGAGTGATGGTTCCATTGGGCCCGGGCATTTTAAGCTTCATGTACCCGTAAAGGGGTATGGCTTGGAAAATTGTGAATGCCTCTCGCCCTAATAAAGCGTGATATCCGCTGCTGAACGGGGCCACGTGGAACGTGACTTCCTCGGACCTGTAATTGTCCGGCGAGCCGAACACCACATCAAGTGTAATTTTTCCTGTGCAGCATGCTTCCCGACTAGGGATTATTCCTCTAAAGGTTGTGCTGCTTCGCTCAATGCGGCTCCAGTCTATCTCCATTTTTCGAAGGGTTTCCTCGTAGATGAGGTTTAATCCGCTGCCGCCATCCATGAGTACCTTGGTAAGACAAAAGTCGTCCACTATTGGACTGAGGACCAATGCGGCTAGTGCTCGGGCTGTTCGGAATTTAGGTTCGTTGCTGGCGTTGAAGGTGATAGCCGAGTCGCTCCATGGATTTGTTGTTTGCTACTTGGTAGACTTCGGCGAGGCTGCGGATTGTTCGTTTCTGCATGTTATTTGATGCGAAAGTCTCAAAGACTGTTAATACCGTATTGGTACTATTGGGGTGGTTCTCCGGGGCTAGAAGCTCTTCGCCACTTTTGGCCACCTGCCGCAGTATCCAACATGCTCGAAGGCTATGTGTTGGAGTGGCACCCTCTGTACAATGAATTTTACAGGGTCCGCTGAGCCATCCTTCCAGTACGGTTCCGTGCCCTTTATGGGGTTTTTTGCTTTTTGGTTTTTGTCCTGGGTGCCTGAGCATGATGCACCCTTTTGTTTTGGACTAGGGTTGTGTTCGGAGCCGGATTGTCCCAAAACTTAGTTTCGATTTTCTGGACACTCTCCATTGCACAGTACTTTCGTACTATGGACGCCAGGTCGGCGAAGCGTGTAATTTCGGCGACGACTTACGGCGTTCAAAATTCCCTTGTCCGTGCAATTGTTTGCAGAAAATTGAAATTGTGTTTTCCTCACGGCCAGTCCTTTATCCTGTCCATAACCAGGAGGAATCTGGGCCCAGTAATGATGTACTGTTTCAGTGGGCTCTTGCCGGATTTGAGATAGATCACATATGTTTGGGTGGGTGGGTGGAATTAAGTCCGAAACCCTACCCAACTTGAGGCTCAAGGGCCAAAAAGTTTCCGAATTTGGAAGCTTGGATTGCTGGCGTTGTCCAACGAGTCCGGTCCGCTGCCCGACTTTAGGTTCGGTACTTGATCGACGTCTGTCCCTCCGCGGGAATCCGGCATGGAGGGATCAGGAGTCCGGACATAACTTGTCTTTAATACAGAAAAAGAGTCGCCGCGTTGTTCCTTCTACCACCGCAACGTGGGTGGGTAACCTGGGGGAGTTAATCTCTCTCAGATCGGTTTTAAGCCCAATCTGATCGTAGTCTGTAGAGACCCGCAGGCGGCGATGTGATCCAAGAGCTCGTTTACAGAAGAGAGCTCAAACGGATCCAGCTGCTCGGTGAATTCCGAGCTGACGCGAAGATCGCTTTTTGATGACCCGAGAGGTCATCATCGAAGCGGCGGCCGAACAGGCGGTCATAAGGAAACCACCTAGCCTGAGAGTTTGGCCGACAGCCAAAGCTCCCTTAGCAACGGTGCCGTCTTTAAAGACGGGATGAGGCATCCTTCCTGATGGCGACGGCACAGAGGAACTCTCAATGAAAGCACCAATGTCGGTGTCAAAACCGGTGGATCTCGGGTAGGGGGTCCCGAACTGTGCGTCTAGGCGGATGGTAACAGGAGACAGGGACACGATGTTTTTACCCAGGTTCGGGCCCTCTCGATGGAGGTAAAACCCTACTCCTGCTTGATTAATATTGATGATATGGGTAGTACAAGAGTAGATCTACCACGAGATCAAGGAGGCTAAACCCTAGAAGCTAGCCTATGGTATGATTGTTGTTCTCTACGGACTAAAACCCTCCGGTTTATATAGACACGGAGAGGGCTAGGGTTACACAGAGTCGGTTACAATGGTAGGAGATCTACATATCCGTATCGCCAAGCTTGCCTTCCACGCCAAGGAAAGTCCCTTCCGGACACGGGACGAAGTCTTCAATCTTATATCTTCATAGTCCAGGAGTCCGGCCGAAGGTATAGTCCGGCTATCCGGACACCCCCTAATCCAGGACTCCCTCAATAACTATGGAACAACGTTACGTAAAGAACAAGTATCTTAGCTGAACTATGGAACAATGTTAACTCCTGAACAAGACCCGTAAGAGATCAGCATGAATATACAGTGAAATGTGATAATCTATTTTCCATACTTAGATGATTAACAAAGCCATAAATGTTGCACACAAGTAAGATGAGGGTACAACCTATCTGGCCGCCATCCATAGGAGTGAGCATCATGTGCTGACTTGTCGATGGCCCTGCAGTTGTTGTGGCTGTCCATGTTGGGCACGCGCATTCGATGCAGGGAACTATTGAGTGGGGACTACAGCTCCCTTCTAGTGTATGCTTCCCTTGTTGGAGTAGCTGCGGTGAGTCAGAAGACGGTGTGGCTGAAGATGCAGATAACACATAATGTTAAGAACGACACATCTCTTTGATCTGAAGAAATACACTAAGAGGTCAACAGCAAGGTACGAGAGCGGTCACACGTCTGTTGGCTGAAGACTAAATTGGGGTCACACGATTTTATTTTATTTTGGTACTGTCTGATCTATGCCGGATGGCTTGATGGTCGTCTTGCGCCTCCCGGCTGACACTATTAGGAATCTTCCCCGAAGAGCCAGCGACCAACGGCAGAGCAGCCTGCCTCCGCCGTCCGTGGCCCCGGCCAAAACCCTGCTCCCCGCCCCACCGCACTGCCATGGTTGCGCCGCACCCGGGCCAATCCACAAAGACTCCCCGTCATCTAGATCCGGCGGCGGCAGTACCTTCAACCCACACAACTCTAAGATAGCCATCTAAGCGCTGCTTTCGCGGCGAACTTGCAGCCCCGCACCCTTACGTTAGACACCAGCCAACCGGCAGCCTAGGAGCTCCGCCGCCTCGATGGGTGCTGCTTCCCATTGGGAATCAATTGGCCCATAATAAAAATTCAGACAACTGACGCTTAAATAATGTGATTTGAGATGAGGGTGCAACCTATCTGGCGGCATGGTGAAGTAGCCAGGTCCAGGTGCCGAGTCGGTGAGGCCGGCGCGGTTGCGGTGGAGACCGACAACAGGGAAATAGCGATGCCGCGACGGTAGATGGCTACGGGGAAACAACGCTGGGACTCTGGACGGATCCGAAGTTGGAGCCGCTCCGGTGCCGTGAACAATGGCGGGGGTGAATCGGCTCCGGTACGGTTCACGCAACCATTATCGAGGCAGCTCCAGCAGCACGGAGTAAGAGGCACATGGCCCAGTGCACGACGACAAATGGACAGCGTCTCCTGCATTAGGGAGGAGGGCGGCTGTGAAATTGGTGCGGTGGGGGCGCCATGGAGGAGGGGCTGAGGTTTCGCGGCTCGGCAGAAGGGAGCTTCCGGGGAGAAGGTGATTTGGCGCCCATGAGGTATGAATGGGGGGGGGGGGTTGGGAGGGGAGTGGAACCATGTTTTACGGACGCATTTGTCTGAAATGTGAGGGGGAGTTATAGTTCTACCCCTGCCTTTAGGCTTCTCGGCTTGGGTCTGTGTATAAAGGGACGAGGATAGTAGAGTAACTTTGCTTCTCCCCAAATAGTGGGCGGGAGCAATTTTGGGCGAGGAGGGCGTGTTTTGAAATATAGTGGGCGCGAGCGATTTCGGGCGAGGAGAGCGTGTTTTGAAATAGTGGGCGCGAGCTATTTCGGGCGAGGAGAGCGTGTTTTGCCGACCATGGTTTATGAATTATTCGGCACATGTCATTTCGGCCGAGGAGAAGGCGCACTTGGATGAAGTTACGAACCTACCCTCAATGTACAATGGGCCAATTGATGCGTGTCCCACATAGGACGGTAATTTCGTGTCTCCCATTTATTTGCTCGGGCGAATTCTACCGAGCAGAGGATGTTTAACGGTTCATTCAAAATTTGGGAGAACGAGCATCCACGTCTACCTTACCAAGTCGATTCGAATCAAATTTTGAAATATTAGCTTGCCACTTCTTTTTTAGATGGAGAGATGATGCTCGGGAGTAATGTGTTTTTACATGCTCGTTGCTAGCGATTTACTATATGACAAATAGTTGACCCACTCAAGAACGGGAATCAAACCCAAAATGAAATATCTTGATTCAATGAAATAGCTCGTTCACCAGGTCAAAATAGTGAACTAAATCCAAAATTGAACACCTCAATCGAGTAGCATGTTGTACAGTATTATAGTACTCCATGAACATGTTGAAAGTCAAATTAATGAACTTGTTTGATATACGCATATATCCGTTCATGTGTGGACTGCAGACAACATGTTCTCCAATTTAAATATTTGAATGCAAGTTTATATCGAAACATGGTTTATATCAGTCTTTGATGCATAAAACGCGACCTCCCCCTCTCCCGGACTCCTGCTCTCTCTCTCTCTCTCTCCGACAATCTTCAATTCTGTCGCACGCATCCAACACACAAACCTTGTTGGTCCCTCTCGCTTTCTCTCCATCTCTCTCCCTCTCTCTCTCTCTCTGTATGTGTGTGTGTGGGGGGGGGACGGTCTTTCTAGTTTGCATGCATATATACTCCATCTATAGGTCTCTCTCGCACACTATGTATGATTCTCTAGTCCAAGCTAGATATCTTGGGTGCACTCATCGTACGCACACAAATTCCTTGGCTCGTTGCCCGTAACTCTCTCACGCACCACTCTGTCGTCTCGGAGCTCTCCCCCTCTCTCTCAAACTCTCCATCTACCTGGGTCACACATACACATGCATATCTCACTCGCACTCGATAGGCCCATCCAAAACTCTATCTCTCTCCCTCGTTCTCTCTCCATCTCACACGCACACACACACAATCTCATGCCTAGCTAGCCAAGTATGATGGTCTCTCACTCAATTGTAGGCACACGCAGTCCCCCCTATATGTATATGACTAGCTAATCTTAGTCTCCATCACAAACATGTGCATGGTCTATCTCGATTTCTCTCGGGGCATCTTTCTATCGCGCACGCACCTCCCTCGATCTCCCACCCATATAGTCCCCTCACGATCTCGAGGGGATCTCTCTATCACAAACACACCCTCTCGCCCTCCCCATGCGTCCATGTTCTCCATGTGTCCCTCTCGACCTTTGTTCCTTGTTGGCCAGACCTCTATTGGACATGTGCTATAGGGGTGTCTCTCTCCGTTGCAAACAATCACACACTAGCTATCTTCGTGTATCTCCTCGCCTCGCTTTTCTATCTCGGAGATGCATGCGTGAGATGTTCGCCTAAGAAACGAAAAAACACACACTCTCTCTAATTTATCGTTTGTTGTCACTTTCTCTTTCACACACATACTCTTTTTGCACACTTACTCATTCTCCTTCACACGCACTTGATCTCTCTCGACTTAGGCACTCTCCTCGGTCCATAGCATATTGATTTATTGAAAAGTCAAACATCACAAAGTTTGACCATGTACGTGGAGAAAAACAATTACATCTAGAACGGCAAACATATACCATTAGATTCACCATGAGATGTAGTTTCGTATGATGTATCTTTGGTATTGTAGATATAAATAACATTTGCGTAAACCTGATCAAAGTTTCCAAAGTTTGACTTCTAAAAAATTTACATGCACTGCATTATTGAGCAGATGGATTATCTCTTTCCCCCTCTCAGCTATCTGACGCACCACTCAGCCTTATCGGGGCTCCTCAATCTCTCTCAAACTTTATATCTCCCTGGTTCACACATACACATGTCTCGCTCGCGCTATACATATAGACCCATCCAACACTCTCCGCCCTTGTTCTCTCTCTATGTGACACGCACCCCCCTAATAAGTACCATAATCCCTCACTCCATCATAGGCGCAAGCACTCCCCCCCTAAGTATGATTATCTCTCACTAGCCATCAGGAACACACGTATTGTCTCCTTCCATCCATACGTCTATCTCGATATCTCTCGGGGTATCTTCTATCGCGCACACACCTTGTCACTCGATCTCCCACCCATGTAGTCCCATCACGATCTCCAGGGGATCTCTCTATGACAAACATACACTCTCTCCTCCCCATGTCTGCATTTTCTCCGTACGTCTCTCTCGACCTCTCTCCCTTGTTTGTCAGACCCCTCTTGGCCACGTGCTAGGGGTCTTGCTCTCTCGGTTGCAAACAACCACACACTATCTCCTCACCTTGCTTCCGTTGTCGAAGATGCATGTGTGATATGTTTGCATAAGACACACACGTTTTTTCTCGACTTTTATCGAGTGTTGTCCATGTCTCTTTCACACACGCACACACACTTTTTTCACTCACTCTTTCTATTTCACTCTCTCTCTCTCTAGTTAGGGACTCTCTCACGTCCATAAGCATATGGATGTTTTGAAAAGTCAAACCTCAGAAAAGTTTGACCAGGTATATGTGGAGAAAAATATTTACATCTAGAACAATCATTAGATTCATCACAACATGTAATTACTTCATACTATCATTTATCTTTGGTATTGTAGATATAAGTAATTTCTTTATAAACTTGGTCAAAGTTTCAAAAGTTTGACTTTTAAAAAAATGTTGGAACTACATTATCGAACGGAGGGAGTAGCTCTTTCTCTCTCTCTGCTATCTCTCACGGGCCTCCCCTCTCACTCGAACACTCTATACCGATGGATTATACGCTCACTGTGTCAGCGTATAGCTTTGTATATTGTTTAGTTGACCGGTCAACCAGTCCACATGCTGCCTTGTCAGCTCGTGTTCTGTATCTTTGTGTGCTAGCCCATGTGGCAGTGGGTGAAAATAAGTAAACTAGAGGCCCATATGACACGCGGTGAAGTAAACAAAGTTGAAACCACTCGGGTACCACCCCGCATGCTAGTAAATTGAGGGCGCATTGAGGACACACTTCTTCGACGTGAAGGACGCACTCGCGCACAATTCACCACTACGTGGCGGCATGCACAGAAGGACGCACTCGTGCACACTCAGCACACAACACACACCAGCACACGTGTACATCAGCGTCGTTGCCAGTTGAGATGGACGGCGAGGCAGCCAACAAGTGGAGGCGGCTCGAGCCAAAACCGCATCCTGTGAGCCTGGACTTCATCAGCAGCCTCCCCGATGACATGCTGCTCGTCATCATTGGCCTCCTCCCCACCAAATCTGTCGTGCGGACTGCCCTGCTCTCCCGGCGGTGGCGCCCCCTCTGGCGCCGCGTCCCCCTCAACCTCACCGTCGACAGTTGCCTCTGCGAGAGGGATTGCAAACGCATGGCCGCAGTCTCCAAGATCCTTTCATCGCACCCTGGGCCAGCCAAACGCCTTGACATCCGCATGTTCAGTACCAACTGCAAGGTACAACCCAAGTTCGACGAGTGGTTCTTATCCCCTGCCCTAGATCAGCTCGAGGAGCTCAGCTTTGAAGCTGGACGATGTCGCTCTCTGTCGCTGTCCACGCTCTGCCTCGCGCCAACGCTGCGCCGCGCCAGCTTCAGCTCCTGCTATCTTCCCCAGATTAATGACGCGCCCGCCCTTCTTCTCAATCAACTCAAGCAACTCGACCTCTTTGACATTGTCATCTTGAAGAAGGCTATGGAGCACCTGCTCCGCAGCTGTACTACGCTCGAGTACCTTCGTCTTGAGCAGATCCATGGGTTCATTAGCCTCCACATCGCCTCGACGAATCTCTGATGTATTTATGTGTCTTGCTGGCCCCGCAACAAGACATCAATTGGGAAGAGATCACTCCAGCTGTTCCACGTTATGGTCATTGAGAATGCGCCTTTCCTTGAGAGATTGCTTGTATCGGATATAGAAGGTCCAACAAAAATCAGGGTCATTGTTGCGTCGAAATTGACAACGTTGGTGCACTCGTCTGCCAAATTCTCCGAACTCTTTATTGGATCCGTAATCATTCAGGTACATCACTCGTCTTCTTGAAATTCACATTTTTAAATTTCTTCTTGATGCATTTATGACTGTCTTCCAGAAAATGATTCCCACAAGCTTGACCCAGTCTATGCGCACAGTGAAGATCTTGGCAATAAAATCTATCAGCCCCAATCTGGATCAAGTTGTTGGATTCCTTACATGCTTTCCGTGCACGGAGAAGCTACTCATTGAGGTGAAACTTCTTTCCTATTAGTAAACGGTAATCACAACGTAGCTCAATTTTTTGTAATTTTCCCAAATTACGATGACAAGTGTAGTGTTCAAAACTGCATCTACGCACTGCACCGAAAGAAATGTTTTTAGTATTTTTTTCTCACGTTCTCACCTGCATCGTTTTTTTGTTGTACTACTATAGTAGCCTAGGCTACTCATAGTGGAAAGTAACTTAGACTACTCCAGTAACTCTATGGTTACCCTAAGAGCAAGTACTACCTCCGTCCTGGTTTACTCTTCCTATTTTGTAGTATCAAAATTTGACCATAGATTTAACTGACAAAATGTTAATGCATGTCACTAAGAACTATATCGTTGGATTCGTATTTGAACATAATTTCAAATGGTGTAATTTTTAGTGACATGCATTGGCATTTTCTTACGTAAATCTATGGTCAAAATATTATACTAAATAAGAGGTAGTACAAAAGTGGGCTATAACGGCCCTCCACTATGTAGGCCAAAACACGTGCCAAATTCACTTGTGATGCATTTGGCATCGATGCCCCTCCATTGCTCACCTGGTGCCCCAATCTGGATCACCTACTTTGCTCCGGTGCCAAATTAACTCACGCAATGAAAAAACACTTGCGTGGGAGAGAGAGAGGACTGAGGCAATAAAAACACTTGTTTGGGAGAGTGAGAGGCTGGTGTAGTTGGTTTGATTGATTTGTTTATACATGTGGGTCTGTGTGCACAGCGGTGCCAACTCTCTCACATCGCGAGAGCGGTGCCAAAATCTTTTGATTTGACATCGATGCGTATTATGTGGCATACTTTTGCGAAATATGGCATCGGCCACATAGTGGAAGGCAACAAATGCCCAAGCTCTTCACGTACTCCTAGGTAAATGAGAGGAAAGAGAAAGAGAGAGAGAGTGAAAAAATATCACTAGCCAGCCAACCCTATCGTATGAGCGAATGATATTGGTACCTCTTGATGACATGACAATCTTATACAGCCAGCTGCTCTAATATGTTCTCTTCTTTTGCAGATAAAAAAGACCCGAAAGTGAAAAATGTGCTGCACTATAACAATCTCATCGAATGCCTTGATCTCCATCTTACAGAAATTGATTTGATCGACTACCGAGGCAGCACATCAGAGATTAAATTGGCCAGGTTCTTTGTTCTGGAGGCAAGTGTGCTCAAGGTAATGAGGTTTGGCGTTTTCTGGCGCAACAATGAATGGCATGCTGATCACCGCAAGCGTCTAAGCCTAAATGACAAAGTCTCCGCAGAAGCTGAATTTGTTTTTGAAACATCAAGTGGCCAGAGACTCGAAAACTTATTTGCCCATTAGTGACTTGTCAGGGCGGTGGATTTTAGTTTGTACGATAATGCTGCATCCACCTAAAGTAACGAAAGTTCTTACGTAAACTTCCTAGTAATTCCCTCTTCGTAGGTGCAGCATTACTCCTAACATTTGTAATATCAGTTTGAAACTTGTAATATTGCCGTGTCCTATTCCTGCGTTTTCAAAATCCTGCGAATCAAACAGGTCCTGAGTTGGTGATGATGTTGTGCCTGCCATCTTTCACCAATAGCCGTCGGATCTAGATCTGACGCATACAAACCAAACTTCTCCAGTTTTGCAAAAAGATGCCCGCACTTGTTCCCTATTTACAAACAACTCCTTGTCTCTCACAATCAGCCTTATCTCCTCCCCACCACATCTAGAAGGCCATGGAAAAATCTGGCGCGATGGCCGCTGCCGGCGCCGTCCACCCCCCAATCTTGGTGTTCCGTGCAATGCACGGGCATCTACGCACGGGAAATTATGTCGAACACGGCTAGTTGTAAGCAGGCTAGGTCTACAGCCATGATGATAGTGACTGCAGACGGTGAGGCTGACTATGGTATGCCGAACACGGTGCCTACACTCAGGTGTCATCTCCGGCGTAGGGTCTTGTCACTTCACTGTGAGGAGCAGCACGTAATAATTTGACCAACGGGTAGTACAGTGCTACTACATTGGTAGTACTAATACTAGTACAAGCAACACCGTCTGGATTTAGTAGTACTACCACGTCCATCTGGATTTAGTATTTGACTAGCAATATCTAGTAATGTATGTCACAAAAAATGTACTACTCCCTATGTAAATAAATACATGGTGTATTGTTTTATTCCTATCGGCGAGATAACTTAATGTATTTTTTCTACTTAATAATATTACATGCAATGAACTAACCACCGCATGTGATGTTTGGTAGTCTCAAGTCATTGAAAGCATGCACGGCCCACATCTCTCATTGGTTGATATGTCACGAAATAAGAAACAAGGAGGGAGTTAATGTACCGTGCCTAAGTGTTTTGGGATTATTTGGTTTTTGTAAGGTGACTTACACAACATTTTGGGTTACATGCATTAACATTTTATTAGTTAAATCAAAGGTCAAAACTTGGCTCAAAATGCAAAGGGGACCAATAAACCAGTAAACATCAAAGTTCTCTCGTTTGGCCCAAACTAGAGGTCCGGTGAGATGACTATACTACACCGGCATGGACGGGGACGTAGCTTCATTGACTTACTGCACCTGCCTTTGGATGTATGACACATGGGCCCAACGGGTGGATGGCCAACCTGTCATAAAGCCAAAGGCAGGTGGAGTAGAGGGGCGAGGAGTAAATGGCCAACACGCACGTGAATTGAATGCAGTCTGCACTTCTCATATAAAGGCTCCCGCTAGTCCAATCTATGAAATCCTATGCACCTACGCACCCAAGGGTAAGAGTGATCACTCCAATCGCAAGATCAATTGACTAGAAGCTAGACCCATGGAGGCGATGAGCGCGAGCATCAGCCGGCTGTGCCAGATGGTCCACGACGCCGGCCTGCGGCCCGACACCGAGGAACGTCTCCAGGTAGTGCTTGAGGCCACCAGGGCGAGGGGCCACTTGGACGATAGCTTCGTCTCCTTGTTCGACGAGGTCCTTGTTGGTTTCCTCGACAAGTTCACTGTTGTCAAGAAGCTCGTGGACGACCTTGATGTACGCCTCCAGCTCACGCACCCAGGCTCTGCGATGCCTGCCACCCTTAATGGCCTCTATGGTCACAACCTCTTCGACGCATTGGTGGCCCTGCGACTGCCCACTGTCGCGCTGGAGAATGTCCACCTCGAGGTCGCACTCGCCGCGTAGAGCCTAGTGCAGCAAGACACCATCGACATAATCACCCACGTCTACACGCAAATCGTCCACAAGGACTACTACATGCAAGAGGAGGACGATAGGACGCTGGCCTTCTTGGACCGTAGGGCAACCTTGGATGGCATTGTTCGGAAGCACGTTGAGCTTGCTGCCAACGCCGCTGCTTCTCACATGTCGGTTGGTGACCCGGTGCACTAGCGCGTGAGGATGTAGTTGATGGATCCGTATGTATCTTTATCTTTCGTCAAATCCATGTAGTAGTATATGGTACTACTAGTAATTATCTTACCTTTCGCATCAACTTCATAATTTTCGTACGTACTCCATGCATGAACCGCGCCAGAACCAAACTTCTCATTACTCTAGGGAAAATCGTTATTTCTATCTATCGGTCGCGCCATGGAGCAAAACCAAATTTTATAAGTTACAAGTTCAAAAGGAAAAGCCTGACGAGTTCGTGTCGCACCCCCACACGATTGGTCTGGCACGCCGCTCAAGGGGGAATGCGTGTTGTGTTGCATTTTCACTTACAAGTGGGATTGCAGTTGAGAAAACCGACTATCGGCAAACCCCCACACCGCCCACCGCGCGATGACTGAGAAAATAGGAGGGAGAAGAGATGGCTGTAGCACGGACTACAAGAAAATTGGTGTCGGATGGGACTGGTGTGGGTGGCGTGTGTCGTACTGCTAGACATGAATGCTAGTTATGGCCCATGCCACCCCACTATATCGTGGTGCTGGTTACGAAGAACAAATTTCCTGGAGTTCGTGCTCAGCCCTCCTCTATCTCTCTTCTCAGCCAGCCAGCAGACGCACGGACTTTATCGTCTGTTTGCTCATATGCGGTCCCACATGTCAGTGAAAATGCAAGAGGACCCACTGAACCTACACATCTTTCACCTCGACGTGCTGGTGATGAAAAACAAATCCAATAAAGATCTTCGGTGGCCGCTTTTGGAGTTACTCAAGAGTAGTAAGATTCTATTTACAGTTTAACCCAAGATGCGCATCATGTGGCTTCAACTACCACTTCATTTTCTTACATGACACGACCTAGATGCTGGATGTCCCACGTGTCAGCAAAAGGAGGAAGAACTCGACCAAATCTTCAGTTGTGCTCTCGGATTAGACTAGTTGTGCTAACTTAAAATTTTATTGTGTAGAATGGGTGCAAGTTTTGGTATTGGGCAGAAGAGTACAACGATATATTGATAGAGCACAATTTAGTAGATGTTCTAGCACTTTTAGCTAGCATAGAGCCT
This sequence comes from Triticum aestivum, assembly GCF_018294505.1. Classification (NCBI taxonomy): domain Eukaryota; kingdom Viridiplantae; phylum Streptophyta; class Magnoliopsida; order Poales; family Poaceae; genus Triticum; species Triticum aestivum. Next base: position 541,767,384 of record NC_057797.1, on the reverse strand, counting down.
AGAGATGAGACTAGTGCACTTGTTGATAGAATAGAGGCTAGACACGTCCACTTCTTTACACTCGAAGAAGAAAGAAGCACGCAAGATCGAGCCTCCGCAGATCAACAATGAATGCATCAAGAAGGCACTAATCCAACTTACATGAGCAGTTATGGAAGTTGGATATCTTCTAAAATGTATTCTTGTGGTTGTTGTTTTCTTTGGTCTTGCTTTTCTAGTCAAAATTTTGGTGATGTATTTCCATGTACCAAAAAATCAATGATGAGAAAAATATATGTGTTTGCAAAGAAAAATGTATGCGGCCGGGATGCGTCCGCGCGTTCGGCGCACGGCCACCGCATCCGAGAAATGGCCCGGACACGACCCCATTGACCTACCCAAGCGGACAGAATCCGGGCAAAATGGAGGTCCGTTTGGGGTCGTGCGTTGGAGTTGGCCTTACAAGTGGGACCGCAGTTGAGGAAGCCGACTATCGGCAAACCCCCACCTTGCCCGCCGCGCGATGGCTGAGTTAGAGAAACGACGAGGTTGAAGAGATTGTTGTAGCACGGACTCCAAGAAATATGGTGTCAGATGGAAGTCATGCTGGTGGTGTGTGCCGTACTCCTGGACGTGAATGCTTGTTTCGGCCCATGCCACCCTACTACTCCTACTACTGTACTTATAGTAGTAGTAGTAGTAGTAGTAGTAGTAGTAGTAGTAGTAGTAGTAGTAGTAGTAGTAGTAGTAGTAGTAGTAGTAGTATCGAGGATTCGAGGTGCTGGTTACGTACAGCGAACACATTAACATATGGCCCACCTCACACTGTGGGCAAATTTCCTGGAGTCTGTGCTAGGTTAAAAAGTGTTCTTTGTGAGGATGGGTGGCTGGTTTCAAATTTAAAACTTGTTGTATTGTGTACGTAGACGTAGAGATAGTGCAGCATGTGAAGCTAGTACAAATAGTGTATTATTGTTGATTGGCCTCATCCGATAACCTATTGCAATGCACATACAATTATGTATTCCGAAAATATTTTTTTGCCTCATCGCAACACCCACTCAGAGAAGCGACTCGAAAGCCATTCATAAACTTAGTAAGTTTATCACAAGCATATCATTTTATTACATACAACAGGTCATCAACCCACAACGACAACGAGGATACATTATAAATACTAAAGTTCCCATCACACAACAAATAACAAGCAATGAAATGAAATGAACTTCAACTCAACCAATCCTCGGCGGTGGAAACACTTGCTTTGAACCACAAGTGATTCTCTGGGAAGAGCCAGCTACTGTCAATCTCGAGACCAACGCAAGACTGATGATCCAGGCTGAAGCGGCCTACTATATCAGGACAAGTGTAGGGAACCACCGCAATGTCCGACGTATAGATATAGTTGCTTCTCATAAATGGTAGTAACGTTGTGTCAACAACAACTGGATCGCCTTTCACCATCATTGGATAGTTTTGTCCAAGGAAGAGCGAGTTTTCTCCAAGACTATCAATACTGTACCAGGGAGAAGGTGTTGGCGCTAGCACACTAGTATCCATCCCGAATACGATGCAACGGGTGTTGGAATTGGTCCGGAGAGTGCGACCATTGGAGACAACACCTGCTCCCTCAGTAGTAACATCAGTAGTGGGCTGTATACAAACAAGAAGGGGTGATCCATTGGAATTAGTTACCAGCCGCCAGAGAGCATATGGGCCCTGCTCGTCTCATTCTCATGATCATCACCATCGTCATCTCCCCCTGGTTACAAAAATTTGCAAGTATAGGTGGTGGAATGTTCACAGGACCTTGGAAACACAAGAAGAAGGTTAATTAGTAGAGAAGGGAAACTTGCTAACTCGCATGCATGTGGATGAAACAATTATAATTACGGTGGAAGATAAACGTACCGAAACTACAAGGATCCCATGCAAACACAGTGCCACGAGTGGTGGCAGCAAACACAAGACCCTCGTATTGAATTGCATCATAGTACACATCCGTGCATAGAAACTGATTGTTGAGCAATATCCATCCAGTTGAACCATGCAGGACGGCAACAAGCTTGTCGAAGATAGAAACAACTTGATAGTTCTTGTAATTCCAAGAGCGGTTGGGAACTTGACAAATTGCTATCTTCTGTAGACCACAGTCACCATGATCGTATTTGAACATATGTAGATCATCCGTGTGCTCAACCTCAGGGCACTCGGAGATTTTTGGAAGTGGAATCCGCTGACGAGTGTACACATTCACACGTTCCCACTCGCAATTGTACCCAATATAAACAACCCAATCTCCATTTGCGCAAGCCCAGGCCTTACCCTGAAGCGATGGCATCTTGACATCACACGTATCGTTATCAAGCGGCATCAACTTGCACAAGGCGAGGCCTTCGTCTTCCGCGCCCATGCGATCATGCTTATAGCGAAGAATATAGGGAGATCAAACCGCTCTTGGACCCTTGGGTTCCTTGTAATGATGTTATTTGTTGAGTCGAGAATGGGCTTGAACAAACCTGCCATGCTAGCCGAGGTGATGACGTCGCACCGATCAATGAGTGCCCCCGCCACATCATCTTTCAGATCGGGGCAAGAATAACGGGGTCATTTCCGGCTTGTTCCCTCCATGGAGAAGATGATCGAACAATGGCAGAAGGAAGGGTGAAGGCAAATGGAGGAGGGAGGAAGAGCGTGCGACAGCAGTTCCAAATCGAGAGGGAAAGCCGAAGAGTCGGTGGACGGTTGCCAGTTTGCCACGGTACACGAAGAGGCGCCTCGGCTTACACATCCTTTTGGAAATTGTACAAAAGGACTCGCTGTCATCTCACTGACATGTTGGAACGGGACCACATGTCAATGAAACATGCTGTGTAATTTCTCGTGCAAAATGTGATCTGGCCGCGTGGCCCGAGGTGCCGTATTAGTTATCGACTTTTATTTTTTAACATACAATCTGAGTGGATACCTCCTATGGTCATCACACGTGAGCGGATATATAGGTGGGCTAGGTGGGCAGGTGGCAACAATCTAAGTGCTAAAAGGGTTGATCTCGAAAAAAGAGTTGATCCAATGTTTGGTTTTGTTTGGATTTTCCAACTATGACCATTGGATAGAGTGAATCAATGGCTTACGTTCAAAGTTATTCTCATACTATAGAATGGTATAGGAATGTCGAGAGATTTGGTTGATTTTATATCGCTGAATAATATAAAATATTATGAGTGCAGACGCTCCACCCCGAGGTTTGTTGCTCCTTCTTGGCCATCGGGAATCTCTATGTTCTTCCACTCTTTCGTCTAAGACATGAGCTTTGTTCATCCTTTTGCCGACACGCGGGACATCTATATGCCTCCATTTTACAAAATCATACTATATGCCTCCATGACACGTGGGACATCTAGCCTCAAGGTGGCGTGTCATGCAAGAAAATGGAGATATGTAGTGCGTAAGTGAGTCGTGCACTTCGATGGCACCTAGTACTACTATGCAATATTTTTTCTCCTCGATAGCACGTAAATAGTGCACATACTCAATGAAAGAGCAGGGGATGTTAGCCATGGACATGGTACTAATAAATAACTTTGATGTGTCACGTCAACTCGTAGAATGACGAGAAGCTTGCTTACTACGCCTTCTCCCTCACCAACGCGTGCGCGGTGGCTCACGGCACGAGGAGAAACTTATGCTTACAAGCGGTGGAGGTGCAACAGTTCATTTGGTGTCAGATTGCCAGAAGTACTACTGTAGTACCATCATTATTGTTCGACTTCCGGAAGAGGAGAAGTGCCAAGCGCAAGGTCACTTACAAACCTAGTACAGTACTACTATAGCCAAAGCTGGCCCACCTTTTTAGAGCATGGTTAATTAATATAGGCGGCTCTTGCAGTGGCACATCATTTAGAGCGAGTACTCTCTTCGCAGGAACAAAGGAAGGGGCTTTTTGGTTCCTAGCCACACATTGCCACACTTTGCCACACCTAACCTTAGGTAAGTTTGACCAAGTTAGTAGGTGTTTGACTTTAGCCACACTTGAGGCAAGGATGTTTTATGAGCAGTGAACCCCACATGTCATAGACACAAAAAGTGTGGCAAGATTTCCTTAGGCAAGCCAAAGTGTGGCTAAAAATTTGAGCAACTCAAGTAAGGCAAGTGTGGTAAGTGTGGCAAAAATCATATGGCAACACATGGCAAAGATAGTCACAATCCAAACAGCCCCGAAGTGAAACAAAAGTTGGACTGGATGCTAGATTGCCAATTAAAACATGATTACATAGGAAAAAATCCTATAGCATTCTATCCTATGAATCAAACAACCAATGTAGGAAAATTATGAGGGGGGTCTCTCCAACAGTGTTCCTCGGCTCGCACCTAGCATCACGGTGGTCGAACTTGGAGTCATTCATCTGGTACACATGGCACCTCAGATCTGGATACAAGGTGACACGACCTCTCACTTCCTCCGCCATTTGAAGCAGCGCGCTGGTGGAGGGCTAGCATACTCCAATATTAGGTTGGCTCTATGTGATGTGGCAACTTCATATACTAACCGGATGCTGGCTATACTACTGCGGTACTCACACTCCAAGGAGTGACTCGAAAACTATTCATAAATTGAGTCTATGACATGCATTTGCAAATGTACCATTCATTACATACAACAAGTCATCAACATACAACGACAATGAGGATACATGTTGGATTATAGATTATTTCCAACAAAACATTCTAGTAAATACTGAAGTTTTCATCACACAACAAATAACAAGCAATGAAATGAACTTCAACTCAACCAATCCTCGGCGTTGGAAACACTTGCTTTGAACCACAAGTGATTCTCTGGGAAGAGCCAGCTAATGTCAATCTCGAGACCAACGCAAGACTGATCATCTAGGCTGAAGCGGCCTACTATATCAGGACAAGTGTAGGGAACCACCGCAATGTCCGACGTATAGATATAGTTGCTTCTCATAAATGGTAGTAACGTTGTGTCAACAACAGCTAGATCGCCTTTCACCATCATTGGATAGTTTTGTCCAAGGAAGAGCGAGTTTTCTCCAAGACTATCAATACTGTACCAGGGAGAAGGTGTTGGCGCTAGCACACTAGTATCCATCCCGAATACCCTGCAACGGGTGTTGGAATAGGTCCGGAGAGGGCGACCATGGGAGAGAACACCTCTACCTCAGTAGTAATAATCATAGTGCACTGTATACAGACAATAAGAGGTGATCCATCAGAACTAGTTGCCAGGCGCCATTGAGTATATAAGTTCTGCTTGTCCTCATGCTCATGATCATCACCATCGTCATCTCCCCCTTGGTTATAATTTTTTTCAAGTATAGGTGGTGGAATGTTCACAAGACATTGGAAACACAAGAATAAGGTTAATTAGTAAAGGGAAACTTGCTAACTCGCATGGATGTGGATGAAACAATTATAATTATGGTGGAAGACAAATGTACTGAAACTATGAGGATCTCATGCAAAAACAGTGCCACGAGTGGTGGCAGCAAACACAAGACCCTCGTATTGAATTGCATCACAGTACACATCCATGTATAGAAACTGATTGTTGAGCAATATCCATCCAGTCGAACCACGAAGGACGGCAACAAGCTTGTCGAAGATAGCAACAACTTGATAGTTCTTGTAATTCCAAAAGCGATTGGGAACTCGACAAATTGCTATCTTCAGTAGACCAAAGTCACCATGATCGTATTTGAACGTACGTAGATCATCTGTGTGCTCAACCTCAGGGCACTCAGAGATTTTTGGAAGTGGAATCCGCTGATGAGTGTACACATTCACAAGTTCCCACTCGCAATTGTACCCAATATAAACAACCCAATCTCCATTTGCGCCAGCCCAGGCCTTACCCTGAAGTGATGGCGTCTTGACATCACACATATTGTTATCAAGCGGCATCAACTTGCACAAGGCAAGGCCTCCGTCGTCCGGGCCCATGTGAACAGGCTTATAGCGAAGAAGATAGGGGAGATCAATCCGCTCCTGGACCCTTGGGTTCCTTGTAATGATGTTATTAGTTGAGTCGAGAAAGGGCTTACACGAACCTGCCATGCTAGCCAAGGTGATGACGTTGCACCGGTAAATGAGTTCCCCCACCACGTCATCTTTTAGATCGGGGCAAGAATAATGGGGTCGTTTCCGGCTTGTTCCCTCCATGGAGAAGATGATCGAACAATGGCAGAAGGAAGGGTGAAGCCAAATGGAGGAGGGAGGAAGAGCGTGCGACAGTAGTTCCAAATCAAGAGGGATAGGCGAAGAGTCGGTGGACAGTTGCCAGTTTGCCACGGTACACGAAGAGGCGCCCCGGCCTACACATCCTTTCGGAAATTGTATAAAAGGACTCGCCGTCGTCTCACTAACATGTTGGAACGGGACCACATGTCAACGAAACATGGTGTGTAATTTCTCGTGCAAAATGCGATCTGGTCACGTTGGCCCGAGGTGCCGCATTAGTTATTGACCTTTATTTTTTTAATGGCGTGCCATTCAGTTTTGAAGCACGACTAACTAGTACTGTTTGCAGAGAAGATATAAACTACTCTACCACTACTCCACCTCTATTACTCGGAGTATAAAAAAGATATATAGGCTGGAGCTTCAGAGCTTTCTTGATAAGGGCTGCCCACTTGCTTCTCACACTATCACCCTCTCTCCAGATCTAAAAAATACGGCCTTTCTCTCCCTCCTCACCGATGGTCACAGATCCACCGGGGAAGAAAAGGACGTGCAGCATTGATGCACTCGTCGTCGGCGAGCGAGGTCACGCACTGATGACAAGGCCGTCCTCTCAGACCTTGCGCCCGCGCGGGATGGCCTCCGTCCCCAAGCTCGCTGCCGTAGTGCGTGCGAAGGACGACGACCATGAGCGAAGCCACTTCCAGCCGACCCTTAGGTATGCTACCTCTTTTCAAACCATACCCTTGTTGTATTGCCCCATCTGCCACGTCGCTGCATGTGGATCTTTTTCCACTCCACCATCTTCCCAATTTCCTATCCTCTGCTTTGCTGGTTACGCAGACGAAAACCTTAATTTGCACTATTAAAGGAAACCCTACTTCATGCAGACTAATCCATGTCTGGGTTGAATAAGGAAAGGAAGGGAGACTGTACTGTCCAAGAGAGTAGGCATCGAACCCGCATCTAGGCTGAAAAGGGGAAAATTAGTAGCTAAGGAACGAGTCTCGTGTCTCTTGGTTGAAGAAGGGTAGAAAGGCATGACAACGCAATAGAGAATGACCAGGTAGATCAGTTTGTTGTCCTCACATAGGAAAAAGGTGGCTAAAGAGAACAAAAATGGGACGTAATCCACATATGCTGCCTGGATATTTGTTGCTCTGGGCAACCATACCTCCCTCACCACTCTATGCGTCCGTGGAGGTACATTGTACTGGTGCGCCCACTGTCCGAATGGGTCTCCCATGCTCTTATTGCCACTTTTTTGCTATTAGTATAACGCCAGCGGTAAAGTCAACCAATGCTACTGCTAAAGTGATGCCGCACTTAGTCTAATGCCACCGATAAATTTAAGCAATGCCATTTAATGTCTCTGGATTATTTTACGGTTAGCAGTTGATTGTGGATGTATTAAAGATTTTTCATCCAAGGCATTCTAATGTTGTTGCACAGCCAGTATACCAATGATGAAACTTGTTACTACCTTCAGATTTTTGCACTGTTAATGCTTATAGATTACATACCTCACTTTCATGAGATAAGTCAACTTTTTTGTGCAGTGTCACCTAAATTCCAAGGCACTCATGTCATTTTATTTTGGTTAAACTGCACAAAAAATTATGAAGACAAGAGGAAAGGTCAAGAGTGCGCACCTCCTCCTTTGGCTATTGTATTTATTTGTTCGATCAAGTTTTTATGTTTGATCGATTATCAAGATTGGAATAGCAATTTTTCATGTCCACTCGAGTTCGAAATGATATTTACCTTGAAGGTACATGGTTTGCAATTTTTTAATACTGGCATTAGTTAATAATGCTAGTTACCTTCATACTTTTGTATTTGGTTTAATGCTCTTGCACAACTAGTATACCAATGCTGAAACTTGTTACCTTTACATTTTGTATTGGTAATTCTTATAGAAATTTCCAGTGCTAGAGCTGATGGAAATCTGTTCAGTAAAACCATTGTACTATACCCTGTAATAAAATAACTACTCTACTGTTGCACTAGCCAATGGATTAGTGTATATTTGTACTATTCGAATGGCGTTGCATTAGCGTATGGACATATATAAAGTGTGGCAAGCTTTCCCAAGTATGTGCTCAAGAAAACTACTACCTTTTTTTCTAAATACTGGATGTTTGGGTACTTTAAATTGAACTGCGAAAACGTCTTATATTAAGGAACATAGGGTGTAGAGTTCACTCAAATATCCCGGTAAAGCTAGTCACACCTTTGTTAAAATTAATGTTCATTATGTTATCGGAGGAGGTCTGTATGTTTGTCTCTAATGCCTGTCGACTACATACCTGACATCATGATGTAATGTTAAGTCATTTCCTTTTGTACAGTGTCACTGAATTGTCAAGGCGGTGATGGCATTTTATTTTAGTTGAACTGCACAAAATATGCTTAAAAGAAGAGGAAAGGTCAGGAATCGATCATTCTTTCAGAAATAACTATATATGCCTTTCTGACATCAGCCATTGTTGCCTTATTTATTCCTTCAAACAGGTGGTTAGAAACAGTCTTGCTACCTTTTCCCATTAAGAAATTGGAATGCTTATATTTATGAGTCTATGCTTCAACTAGTGCCACTTTTATAGTAATCACACTTTCAATATCTATGCAAACAGGGATGCTCGAATTTAGTGGAACTGCACAAAAAGTCCAACTGGTTCAACATTAGGAGCATGTTTTCTTCCAAACCTTTATATCCAATTGGTGGCACTATGAGCTGTTCATTACGAAGGTACATGGTTTGCTACTATCTTGCTACTCTTTTTGTACTGTCATTAGATTGTAATACTAGTGGTTTGCATGTGAATTTATTGGCAGGGTGGACCTACATTGGAGGTGCAGGACATGATTCAATTATTGGATGCTAAATTTTGGTTGTATCGATTTCACCTCTTCCATCACTTCGAACATGGATATCCTTGGTCTGATGAAGAATAGGCGCTATATTTCTACTCTAAACTAGCAAATCAATTCAGTATGAAATTGTCCAGGGCAAAACATGACTGTATCAAATTGTCCAGTGCAAAACATGACAGATGCTAAGCGAAAGAGACATGTTTAAACCGAAAATACAAGGTGGGGTATATGTTTACTAGCTGCTTGATATTTGTGCAGACAGAGATGTCTGCTCGTTGCTATTTGGCAAAAACACAAAGTGACCACAATTTTGGTTGAACTGCACAAGAGAATAGTATAGTCACTGCATGCAGTGCCATTTGAAAATAGACACAGAAAGATTGGATGGTCACTTCACGGATTGCAGAAAAGTAGTACTGTACTATTTATTGGACAACACTAGGTGCATCATTGCTTTGGTGTTATTATACAATGGGAATCATTTTGCCTAAGTTAAAGTTTGTATTCCGAAAATAGTCTCTCCATGTGATCGAGAGAAGACCAAATCATATTGCAGTGGATGTTCCTCCATCATGTGTGGTTCATTCTCATGGTTCCAGCTGTTGGTGAAACCACTTATATTTGCAAGAGGAATTGTAGACTTCACAAACAAATTTGTCTGTCAGTCTATACTAAATGTTGGCCAAGAGAAGCATCCATGTTAGTAGGAAGAACAAATGTTTTTTCTAGATCTTTGGTTTTGGAGCTACATATTTATATATGATCTGTGAATCATTGAGATGCATTAACATGTTGATCTTATGTATGGAAATCGTACTAGTTGGTTTTGAATTTGGGCTACTAATGTGAACATATTACAATGCCAGGCCTGTGAGTCTTGTGTGAACATTTTGAACGGATCGGCTCTTACTGCTGTGCACAACATGATCATTTTTTTGGTGTTCTCAGTGTTTACAAGTTACTAACAGTTCCTTATTTCTGTTCGCTCAGTGTTTACAAGTTACTGATCAATCACTAGCTAGCCTACTAATGCGCTCCTGGCAGTTTTAGTTCCGACGCAAGATCCTAAGTGGTAGTTTTCTAAATAAAAATGCCTACCTCTGAAGAAACTGACAGGCTGATCTGAAGAAAATGCCATGCAAATCTGAAGAAACTGCGAGCAAAAACGTTCGCAAATGGCTTATCTCCCAGCGAACATTCATCAGCTAATGCAATCGTACACGTACACCATCCGACCTACTCGATCCTACACATACACTATCCGACCTACTCGATCCTACATGAATAAATAGCGGATCACGCACGTACTACCTCCTTTCCGGTTTGCAGGGCTCAATTTAAAAAACGACCTACTCGATCCTACACGAATAAATAGTGGATCACACACATACTACCTCCTTTCCGGTTTGCAGGGCTTAATTCAAAAATCTAACCAACCAAGGTAGATGATGAGTGGTGGGATCATTTTTGACAAGGAGGGAGTACCTCATCTGGATGATTCGAGTGCACTCATTTGACCATCATGCCGGCGTGCGACCCAGCATGGACGGGACACACCACTGACGGGACGGGACGACACAGTCATAATTTCAATTTTTTTCTAGTTTTCCACGGCAAGCTGGCGCTCTAAGCCATGCCTGCTTATGCATTGAATTCCGATGACCGCGATGACCGTCGTGTTTCCTGTGACACACTAGTTCTCCTACCTTTCGCCTATAATTACTGTTTGCCGGGCTTCTCTGGTGGAACCATCACCCAAATCGCCATGTCCGCCATGCTCCCGCCCGTCTGTGATAGGCGACACCGGAGGCGGTCACCGCCGGAACTAGTGTTCGGTTTTTCACCGGAAGGCAGACGGAGGGAGGAGGCATTCTATCGGTCTTTAGATGGCAATGCGGACTATGAGGAGTTGTTGGAGCACGACCGCCTAACGGAGGAGCAGCGGTACATGGAGCAGTAGCGCACCGATGCTCTGAGTCGCGAGCAGAGCGCCCGCAACTGGGCCGACTATGTGGAGGCCGGCGCCCGGCAAATAGCCCTGGAGGCTGTCGGGCACGCACGCGTTCGCGACACTGATTTTCACTACCAACTCGTCAAGTGGGTTTCCCGCTTAGAAGCCGAAGCTTCGGTGGATCACGCTGGCATGGAAAGGGCCAACGCGCGCGAGCAACGCGCCCTATTGCACCGCTGGCAGGTCTGAGGTGAGGCGGAGGACGCCGGTGCCGGCGTTTAGTGTGTACCGCAGATGGCGGCCGACATCGTCTAGTTAGCTAAGAGTAAGTTAGTACTTGTACGCTACTAGAGTATTAGTGGGAGTAGATAGTTAACTTGGCTATGATGGTTGTCAATGTGGAAGTTCGGTACTCTGTATGTGGGTCAGACCTGTTACTTTGCTCTGAATGTTGAACTTTCCGTTTGAACGTATGGAATGGGCTGTTATTTTTTTATATAAATGGGTTGTATTTGTCCTCCATGGGTTTAGAGGCTGACTTGTGGGCCTACCAAGTTGACGCGTACACAATCAGGAGATGATTCTACGTGGAGAGGGTGACAACAGGGACACGCCAAGGTCATGGCAGTACGCAAGCAAGTGCCTCCTTATTTCAAGCCAATAAAAATGGCTCCTCCTAATGGATTTCTGACATCTGGGTCCCATGCCATTGTAAACGTAGTCAATAAACGAGAGAATTGCACAACGAGCGGCTGACACCAGGGACCCAGCAGGTCGCCCAGTTATTTTTGTTTTGGGTTAATTTGATAAATGCCACTCCAAATCTGGTGTTTCTGACAAATGCCACAGCAATTTCCAAACTTTGAAAAATGCCATTTCATGCCATTTCCAGTGGCATTTTTTGAAGTCTGGAGTGGCGTTTTTCAAAGTTTGCAAATTGCAATGGCGTTTTCCAAAGTTTGCAAAAATTGCAGTGGCATTTTTCAAAAGTTTGGAAATTGCACTGGCATTTTTATGAATCGCCATAATTGGAGTGGCATTTATCCAATTTGTTTTTGAGATGGAAGTAGGGTTTCAACTGGGTTGTGCGGGGCACTCTGGCCTGTCTAGACAGCCTTCTATTTTATGTTTACCACAGATCAGCCCAGCAGTTTTTTCTTTCTTTTTGAAAATGGCTAGCCCAGTTTTTTTGTGATTTTCCAAGTCGCTTTGTCAGGCCTCTTGGGCTGCAAATCTTTCAAGACGAGGAGAGCTTCATTCGGCTGGCCGAGAAAATGGCGTATCAGTAATGAGAAATGGGCTGTGCATTTTTAAAACACATCAAACCGGCAATTAGTTTCAAATTTCTTTTTTTCATTTCGAGATTTTAAATTGCATTGATTTTTATGCGTGGACAATTTGTTGGATTTTATATTGATATACATTTATTTTTAAAATCAGTTTGAACGTGACTCGAAGTTTTGGGATTAAAAATAGTTCGGACTGCACCGAAATATGCAAAATTTCGTATACTTTTTTAACCGTGGCCACAATATGGGTTGTAATGCTAACAAAAAGAATATGGGCTCCATAAAAACCTTAAGAATTAGCAAATGGGTTGTAAATTATTAGAAATAATGGCAGATGGGCTGTATGCTGTTTTTCGCAGATTTGAGGCTTTCCTAAACAAAAGGTTGATGCACAAGTAGTGATTGTTGGATGTCCATCCAACGTCCGTCGTGCTTCTTCAATCTCTGCTCTTCCCGCTCCAGCCGGTCAAACAAGCGCCGACGAGACTACCTCCTCCCTCCTCCCCGTGGCCGGTTGTGCTGCCGCGCAGGCCTCACCGCCCCACCATACTCCCATCGTTGGCCTAGCCATCCCTCTACTCACACACACCTGCTGTTATTCTCCGGCGACGGCAGACGAACCAGTAAACCCTCGTACAGTCGTACTCCCCTCCGCGTGGGAAACAACTACCGAGTCTTCCCTGGCTCCGTATCGTTCCCTTCCTAGGCCTCGCCGTCATCCACCGCCCTAGTGCTCTCGGCGTGGCCTGGTCAATGTGGTCAACGACCGACATGCATCTGAAGTGGACTGTACGTGGAGACGCTGACAACTGGGTCCACGGCCGCATGCAAAGAAATGCCTCCTTATTACACGCGAAATAATGATTCCTCCACCTGACATCTGGGACCCACTGGACGGGCCACCGTATTTCACAAAAAAACATTTCCCCCTGACTGCTGGGACCCACTAGCTACATCTTCGAATGCAAGGAAGTGCCTCCTTATTACGCACAAAAAAAATGAATACTACCCCTGCTAGTTGGGACCTAGTATAGAGGCATGCTGACTTGTGGGCCTACTAAGTTGACGGGGACGTAGGGCTTTGTCAACTTAGTCAATATGCACGATTCTAGCTCAAGTGACCGTACGATGTCCATCCAATGGCCGTAGTGCTTCTTCAACCTTTGGTCTTCTTGCTCCAGCCGCCCAAACCAGCGTCGGTCGTGCCTCGTGCTCCTGCCTCCCGTGGCCGGCTGCGATGCCGCGCAGGCCTCACCGCCCCCTACTACTCCCACCGCTGGCCAGGCCATCCTTTACTCACCCACACCCCCTGTTAATCTACGGCGACGGCAGCCTCACACCACAGCGAACTAGTGAACCCTCATACTCCTCTACGCGTGGGCATCCATTGCCGCATCTTCCCCGGCTCCGCGTCGTCCCCTTCCCAGGCCTCGCCGTCGTCCACCGCCCTGGTGCTCTCAGTGCGGCGTGGTCAATGTGGTCAAGGAACGACTTCCACGGCGGCCGCAAGGAGGTGCCTCTTTATTACGCGCAAAATAATTATGCCTCCACCTGACAGCAGGGACCCACCGGATGGGCCACCGTATTTCACAAAAAAAACGTTCCCCCTGACTGCTGGGACTCACTAGCTACATCTTCGCATGCAAGGAAGTGCCTCCTTATTACGCACAAAAAATGAATACTACCCCTGCTAGTTGGGACCCAGTATAGTGGCATGCTGACTTGTGGGCCTATTAAGTTGACGGGGACACATGGCTTTGTCAACTTAGTCAATATGCACGATTCTAGCTCTAGTGACTGTACGATGTCCATCCAAAGGCCGTAGTGCTTCTTCAACCTCTGGTCTTCTTGCTCCAGCCGCCCAAACCAATGCCAGTCGGGTCTCGTGCTCCTGCCTCCCGTGGCCGGCTGTGATGCGGCGAAGGCCTCACCGCCCCCTACTACTCCCACCATTGGCCAGGCCATCCCTCTACTCACCCACACCCCCTGTTATTCTGCGGCGACGGCAGCCTCACACCGCAGCGAACCAGTGAACCCCCATACTCCTCTACGCATGGGCATCCACTGCCGCGTCTTCCTCGGCTCCGCGTCGTCCCCTTCCTAGGCCTCGCCGTCGTCCACCACCCTGGTGCTCTCGGCACAGCATGGTCAATGTGGTCAAGGAACGGCTTCCATCGGACGTGGACTGTACGTGGAGAGGCTGACAGCTGGGTCCACGGCCGCAGCAAGGAAGTGCCTCCTTATTACATCGAAAATAATGATTCCTCCACCTGACAGCAGGGACCCACCGGACGGGCAACCATATTTCATGAAAAAAAGTTTCCCCCATGAATGCTGGGACCTACCAGCGACATCTTCGCATGCAAGGAAGTGCGTCCGGGCAAAAAAACCAATTTGCCCCCCTGACTGCTAGGACCCACCAGCTATATCTTCGCACGCAAGGAAGTGCCTGACAGTCGGGACCCACCTGGTCGAAGCATACGTAGCGTTGTCATTCTGGTCGCGAACGTGTACCTACATACTAGTCCATGCAGAGGCGCGCATGTGTCATAGTAGAGGCGTGCACGTAGCATGTACACATACGTACAACGGCCAGTGTGCAAGAAAGAAAATATGGCCACATATGTACATACGGGCAGGGTCTCGAACGCCTACTTGTGCATACGTACGACCAGGGCTCGTGTACATGGCTGGGTCGGAACAGAGAAACAACGTCGTCGTCATGTTCATGGGGAGCCAACCGGCTGGGTCGGAACAGAATGCGTCGTCGTGTTCATCGGGAGGGCTTGGATGGAACAGCCGATGGAAACGAGGCCTGGCGTACCGCAGAACGGAGGAAACAACCTAGTGTTCGACCGACCACAGTCGAAACAGGATCCTTTTCATCGGGAGGGGTCTGGCGTACTGCAAAACGGAGGAAACGGACCTCCTACGGTCGAAACGGTGGTCCTGTTCATCGGGAGGGGTGTGGCATACCACAAATAAGAGGAAACAGACTTGTGCTGGAGCGCTACGGTCGAAACGGGGGTCCTGTTCATCGGGAGGGGTGTGGCGTACTGCAAAACAGGACTCCACGAGATACTGTTCATCTCCACCGTCGACCCCCTCCAGCCTCCACAGGCTACTGTTCATCCACCGTCGACCTCCTCTAGCCTCCACCTGTGACTGTTCATCCACGGGCTCCTGTTCATCCAGCCTCCACCGTGCGCTACTCCACCGTCTACTGTTCAACCAGCCCTCTCCACGGGCTCCTGTTTAACCACCCCTCCACGGGCTACTATTCATCCAGCCCTCCACGGGGTGGTCCTGTTCATCCAGCCGAACCGACTCGATCGATCTGGGTCCTGTTCATCCAGAGGCAACACCACGGGGTCCTTTTCATCCACCACCACCGGGAACTGTTCATCCAAACCCCCCAGCAATGCTCACTATTCATCCAGAGGCAGCATCGATCGGCTTCAGTTAGCAGCAGTAGCGAAGGAATCGCTCGATTAGGTTCTTTTAACACCCATCGATCGATCGCTTGGGTTCAGTAACGCGTAGCCTGCAGTGCAATCGCTCGAGTTAAGTTGGTGAACGCCTCGCTCGGGTTCAGTTAGAGCCCAATGCCTCGCACCCATGCGCATGCGTGTACGAGAGAAACGCGCATCGCTCGGTCCCGACCACCCACCGTAACCGGGAACACCCCGATATTTTCCTCGCCCTCGCTTCTACCACGGTTTTTTCCGTCATGGACGGCCCAAAGAATGTCATGCGGCTGCGTCTCCGGCCCGCCCAGGACGAAAAGCCCATTTTATGTCATGATTTTTTGTCATAGAAGTAGGAGCCCACCACATCTATGATGATACCGGGTTTTGTCACAATTATCGTCATAGAAGTGTCATAAGTATGACAAAAAAAATTCGTTCGGCCCAAAATATCATGGATGTGTCTTTTTTTGTAGTGCACTAAGACCGCGACATGCCTAATGGCTAAATTTGATGTGGGATGGCTTTGGCATCGCCGTTTAGCCCAAGTCAATATGGGATGTTTGCAAAGTCTTCTCAAGGGGGACCATGTCCGTGGACTAATGAATGTTAGCTTTGCCAAAGATCGTGCTTGTAGTGCTTGTATCGAAGGAAAGCTACATGAGAAGGCTCACCCTCTGACGACTATCATCTACTTGAAGAGGCCCCTAGAGCTCCTTCACTTGGATCTCTTTGGACCTCCATCCTTTGGTAGTCTTGGGGGTAGAAAGTATTGCTTGGTGATTGTGGATGATTATTCAACATATACTTGGGTGTACTTCTTCAAGAGGAAGAGTGAGACCCAACAACCCGTCATTGACTTTGCAAATGAAGCTCAAAGCCAACATAATGCAAAGATCTTGATGATAAGAAATGAGAACGGCATCGAGTTCAAGAACTACACCTTGGATGGGTTTCTTAGTGACAAGGGGATCAATCATTAATATTACGCACCTTACAGCCCTCAACAAAATGGTATAGCGGAGAGGAAGAACCGGACGTTGATGGATGCGGCAAGGACCATGATGGCGGAGTCCAAGTCTCCATACAACTTTTGGGCCGAAGCCATCAACACCACGTGTCATGCATCCAATCAGCTCTATCTCCGCAAAGGCTTGAACAAAACTAAAGGAAATATGCCCTAGAGGCAATAATAAAGTTGTTATTTATATTTCCTTATACCATGATAAATGTTTATTATTCATGCTAGAATTTTATTAACCGGAAACTTAGTACATGTGTGAATACATAGACAAATAGAGTGTCCCTAGTTTGCCTCTACTTGACTAGCTCGTTAATCAAAGATGGTTAAGTTTCCTAGCCATGGACATGTGTTGTCATTTGATGAACGACATCACATCATTAGAGAATGATGTGATGGACAAGACCCATCCGTTAGCTTAGCACTATGATCGTTTAGTTTATTGCTATTGCTTTCTTCATGATGTATACATGTTCCTATGACTATGAGATTACGCAACTCCTGAATACCGGAGGAACACCTTGTGTGCTATCAAACGTCACAACATAACTAGGTGATTATAAAGATGCTCTACAGGTGTCTCCGATGGTGTTTGTTGAGTTGGCAAAGATTGAGATTGGGATTTGTCACTCCATGTTTCGGATAGGTATCTTTGGTCCCTCTCGGTAATGCTCATCACTACAAGCCTTGCAAGCAAAGTGACTAATGAGTTAGTTGCGGGATGATGCATTACGGAAATGAGTAAAGAGACTTGCCGGTAACGAGATTGAACTAGGTATGATGATATCGACGATCTAATCTCGGGAAAGTAACATACCAATGACAAAGAGAAAAATGTATGTTGCTATGCGGTTTGACCGATAAAGATCTTCGTAGAATATGTGGGAGCCGATATGAGCATCCAGGTTCTGCTATTGGTTATTGACCGAAGATGAGTCGCGGTCATGTCTACATAGTTCTCGAACCCATAGGGTCCGCACGCTTAACGTTTGATGACGATCGGTATTATGAGTTTATGTGTTTTGATGTACTAAGTAGTTCGGAGTCCCGGATGAGATCACAGACATGGCAAGGAATCTCGAAATGGTCGAGACATAAAGATTGATATATTGGAAGACTATATTCGGACCCCAGAATAGTTCCGAGGTGTATCAGGTATTTTCCGGAGTACGAGGGGGTTACCGGAACCCCCCGGGGGATTATTGGGCCTCATGGGCCTATTGGTGGAAGAGAGGAGGCAGGCCAAGGTAGGGCGCGCGCCCCTAGCCCAAACCGAATTGTACTAGGGGGCCGGGTCCCCCTTTCCTTGTCTCCCCCCTCACCTTCCCCCTTCTCCTTGTTGGAATAGGAAGGGGGGTCGAATCCTACTTGGAGTAGGATTGCCCACCCCCCATGGCGCGCCTCCTCCCCTTGGCTGGCCTCCTCCTCCCTCCCCCCTTTATATACGTGGGAGGGGGGCACCCCAAAGGGACACCAAAGTTTCTCTTAGTCGTGTGCGGTGCCCCCCTCCACAGAAACACACCACAGTCATATCGTTGTAGTGCTTAGGCGATGCCCTACGCCGGTAACTTCATCATCACCATCACCACGCCATCGTGCTGACGAAACTATCTCTCGGCCTCAGCTGGATCAAGAGTTCTAGGGACGTCATCGAGCTGAACGTGTGCAGATCGCGTAGGTGCCGTGCGTTTGGTACTTGATCGGTTGGATTGTGAATATGTTCGGCTACATCAACCGCGTTACTTAACGCTTCTTCTTTCGGTCTACGAGGGTACGTAGACACACTCTCCCCTCTCATTGCTATGCATCTCCTAGATAGATCTTGCATGATTGTAGGAATTTTTTTTGAAATACTGCGTTCCCCAACAGTGGCATTCGAGCCAGGTCTATGCGTAGATGTTATATCCACGAGTAGAACACAAAGAGTTGTGGGCGATAATAGTCATACTGCTTTCCAACATGTCATACTTTGATTGCAGTAGCGATAGTCATAGAAGCAGTAGTTGGCGAGACGACGATGATGCTTTGATGAAGATTAAGGTGTCAATCCGGTGATGATGGTGATCATGACGGTGCTTTGGAGATGGAGATCAAAGGCACAAGATGATGATGGCCATATCATATCACTTATATTGATTGCATGTGATGTTTATCTTTTACACATCTTATTTTGCTTAGTACGGTGGTAGCATTATAAGATGATCTCTCACTAAATTTCAAGGTACAAGTGTTCTCCCTGAGTATGCACCGTTGCTACAGTTCGTCGTGCCGAGACACCATGTGATGATCGGGTGTGATATGCTCTACGTTCACATACAACGGCTGCAAGCTAGTTTTGCACATGCAGAATACTCGGGTTAAGCTTGACGAGCCTAGCATATGCAGATATGGCCTCGGAACACTGAGACTGGAAGGTCGAGCATGAATCATATAGTAGATATGATCAACATAGTGATGTTCACCATTGAAAGCTACTCCATCTGAGGTGATGATCGGACATGGTTTAGTTGATATGGATCACGTGATCATTTAGATGACTAGAGGGATGTCTATATAAGTGAGAGTTCCTAAGTAATATGATTAATTGAACTTTAATTTATCATGAACTTAGTACCTGGTAGTATTTGGCATGTCTATGTTGTTGTAGATAAATGGCCCGTGTTGTTGTTCCGTTGAATTTTAATGTGTTCCTAGAGAAAGCTAAGTTGAAAGATGATGGTAGCAACTACATGGACTAGGTCCGTAACTTGAGGATTATCATCATTGTTGCACAGAAGAATTACGTCCTGGAAGCACCGCTAGGTGCAAAGCCCACTACAGGAGCAAGACCAGATGTTATGAACGTCTGGTAGAGCAAAGCTGATGACTACTCGATAGTTCAGTGTGCCATGCTTTACGGCTTAGAATCGGGACTTCAACGACGTTTTGAACGTCATGGAGCATATGAGATGTTCCAGGAGTTGAAGTTAATATTTCAAGCTAATGCCTGAATTGAGAGATATAAATTCTCCAATAGTTCTATAGCTGCAAGATGGAGGAGAATAGTTCTGTCAGTGAACATATACTCAGAATGTCTGGGTACCACAACCACTTGACTCAACTAGGAGTTAATCTTCCTGATGATAGTGTCATTGACAGAGTTCTTCAATCACTACCACCAAGCTACAAAAGCTTCGTGATGAACTATAATATGCAAGGGATGGATAAGACAATTCCCGAGCTCTTCGCAATGCTAAAAGCTGCGGAGGTAGAAAACAAGAAGGAGCATCAAGTGTTGATGGTTAACAAGACCACTAGTTTCAAGAAAAAGGGCAAAGGGAAGAAGGGGAACTTCAAGAAGAACAACAAGCAGGTTTCTTCTCAAGTGAAGAAGCCCAAGTCTGGACCTAAGCCCGAGACTAAGTGCTTCTACTACAAAGGGACTGGTCACTAGAAGCAGAACTTCCCCAAGTATTTGGCGGATAAGAAGGATGGCAAAGTGAAAGGTATATTTGATATACATGTTCTTGATGTGTACCTTACTAATGCTTGCAGTAGCGCCTGGGTATTTGATACTGGTTCTGTTGCTAATATCTGCAACTCGAAACAGGGGCTACGGATTAAGCGAAGATTGGCTAAGGACGAGGTGATGATGCGCGTGGAAAATGTTTCCAAAGTCGATGTGATCGCGGTCGGCATGCTACCTCTACATCTACCTTCAGGATTAGTATTAGACCTGAATTATTGTTATTTGGTGCCAGCGTTGAGCATGAACATTATATCTGGATCTTGTTTGATGCGAGATGGTTATTCATTTAAATCAGAGAATAATGGTTGTTCTATTTATATGAGTAATATCTTTTATGGTCATGCACCCTTGATAAGTGGTCTATTTTTATTGAATCTCGATAGTAGTGACACACATATTCATAGTATTGAAGCCAAAAGATATAAGTTTAATAATGATAGCGCAACTTATTTATGGCATTGCCGTTTAGGTCATATTGGTGTAAAGTGCATGAAGAAACTCCATGCTGATGGGCTTTTGGAATCACTTGATGCTTGCGAACCATGCCTCATGGGCAAGATGACTAAGACTCCATTCTCCGGAACAATGGAGCGAGCAACAGACTTATTGGAAATAATACATACTGATGTATGCGGTCCGATGAGTGTTGATGCTCGTGGCGGGTATCGTTATTTTATGACCTTCACAGATGATTTGAGCAGATATGGGTATATTTACTTGATGAAACATAAGTGTGAAACATTTGAAAAGTTCAAAGAATTTCAGAGTGAAGTGGAAAATCATCGTAACAAGAAAAATAAGTTTCTACGATCTGATCGTGGAGGTGAATATTTGAGTTATGAGTTTGGTCTTCATTTGAAACAATGCGGAAAAGTTTCGCAACTCACGCCACTTGGAACACCACATCGTAATGGTGTGTCCGAACGTCGTAACCGCACTTTATTAGATATGGTGCGATCTATGATGTCTCTTACTGATTTACCGCTATCATTTTGGGGTTATGCTTTAGAGATGGCTGCATTCACGTTCAATAGGGCACCATCGAAATCCATTGAGACGACACCATATGAACTGTGGTTTGGCAAGAAACCCAAGTTGTTGAAGGAAATATGCCCTAGAGGCAATAATAAAGTTGTTATTTATATTTCCTTATATCATGATAAATGTTTATTATTCTTGCTAGAATTGTATTAACCGAAAACTTAGTACATGTGTGAATATATAGACAAACAGAGTGTCACTAGTATGCCTCTACTTGACTAGCTCGTTAATCAAAGATGGTTAAGTTTCCTAGCCATAGACATGAGTTGTCATTTGATGAATGGGATCACATCATTAGAGAATGATGTGATTGACTTGACCCATCCATTAGCTTAGCACTATGATCGTTTAGTTTATTGCTATTGCTTTATTCATAACTTATACATGTTCCTATGACTATGAGATTATGCAACTCCCGAATACCGGAGGAACACTTAGTGTGCTATCAAACGTCACGACGTAAGTGGGTGATTATAAAGATGCTCTACAGATGTCTCCGATGGTTTTTGTTGAGTTAGCATAGATCGAGATTAGGATTTTTCACTCCGATTGTCGGAGAGGTATCTCTAGGCCCTCTCGATAATGCACATCACTATAAGCCTTGCAAGCAATGTAACTAATGAGTTAGTTACGGGATGATGCATTACGGCACGAGTAAAGAGACTCGCCGGTAACGATATTGAACTAGGTATGATTATACCGACGATCGAATCTCGGGCAAGTAACATACCGATGACAAAGGGAACAACGTATGTTGTTATGTGGTTTGACCGATAAAGATCTTCGTAGAATATGTAGGAATCAATATGAGAATCCTGGTTCTACTGTTGGTTATTGACCGGAGATGAGTCTCGGTCATGTCTACATAGTTCTCGAACCCGTAGGGTCCGCACGCTTAACGTTCGATGACGACTGGTATTATGAGTTTATGCGATTTGATGTACGGAAGGTTGTTCGGAGTCTCGGATGTGATCACGGACATGACGAGGAGTCTCGAAATGGTTGAGACATGAAGATTGATATATTTTGGAAGGTTATGTTTGGACACCGGAAAGGTTTCATACTAGTTCGGGGATTTTCAGGAGTACCGGCGGGTTACGGGAACCCCCCGGGGGCTTAATGGGCCTACATGGGCTTTAGTGGAAGAGAGAGGATGCGGCCAAGAGGAAGGGGCGCGCTCCCCCAAGCCCAATCCAAATTGGGGAGGGGGCCGGGCCCCATTTCCTTCTTCCCCTTCCTTCCCCCTCCTAGTTGGATTAGGAATCCCCCCTTGGGGGCACACCATGAGGCCGGCCTGCCCACTCCTCCCCTCCTTTATATACGGGGGAGGGGGCACCCCATAGACACACAAGTTGATCTCTTAGCCGTGTGTGGTGCCCCCCTCCACAGATTTCCACCTCGGTCATATTGTCGTAGTGCTTAGGCGAAGCCCTCCGTCGGTAACTTCATCACCACACCGTCGTGCTGACGAAACTTTCCCTCAGCCTCAGCTGGATCTAGAGTTCGAGGGACGTCACTCAGCTAAACGTGTGCAGATCACGGAGGTGTCGTGCGTTTGGTACTTGATCGGTTGGATCGCGAAGACATTCGACTATATCAACCGCGTTAGTAACCGCTTCCGCTTTCAGTCTACGAGGGTACGTGTACACACTCTTCCCGGTCATTGCTATGCTTCTCCTAGATAGATCTTGCGTGATCGTAGGATTTTTTTTGAAATAGTATGTTACCCAAAAGTGGCATCAGAGCCAGGTCTATGCGTAGATGTTATATGCATGAGTAGAACACAAAGGAGTTGTGGGCATGGGTATATACATATTGCTTGCCGTCACTAGTTGTTTCTTGATTCAGCGGTATTGTTGGATGAAGCGGTCCAGACCGACATTACATGACCGCGTTCATGAGACTGGTTCTACCGACGTGCTTTGCACACAGGTGGCTGGCGGGTGTCAGTTTCTCTAACTTTAGTTGAATTGGATTCAATGAACAGAGTTCTTTCTGAAGATCAAAAAGCAATCACTATACCACGTTCTGGTTTTTATGCCGTAGGTAAGAACGGTTCTTGCTAAGCCCATAGCAGCCATGTAAAACTTGCAACAACAAAGTAGAGGACGTCTAACTTGTTTTTGCAAGGCATGTTGTGATGTGATATGGTCAAGATGTGATGATATATAATTTGTTGTATGAGATGATCATGTGTTGTAACAGTTATCGACAACTGGCAGGAGCCATATGGTTGTCGCTTTATTGTATGAAATGCAATCACCATGTAATTGCTTTACTTTATCACTAAGCGGTAGCGATAGTCATAGAAGCATTAGTTGGCGAGATGACAATGATGCTTCGATGGAGATCAAGGTGTCAAGCCGGTGACAATGGTGATCATGATGGTGCTTTGGAGATGGAGATCAAAGGCACAAGATGATGATGGCCATATCATATCTCTTATTTGATTGCATGTGATGTTTATCCTTTATGCATCTTATTCTGCTTACTACGGCGGTAGCATTATCAGATGACCTCTCACTAAATTTCAAGGTACAAGTGTTCTCCCTGAGTATACGCCGTTGCTAAAGTTCGTCGTGCCAAGACACCACGTGATGATCGGGCGTGTGCTACCTCTTGAGCACTGCGTTGGTTTTCCCTTGAAGAGGAAAGGGTGATGCAGCAAGTAGCATAATTATTTCCCTCAGGTTTTGAGAACCAAGGTATCAATCTAGTAGGAGGCCACGCACGAGTCCCTCACACCAACACAAACAAATAAAATCCTCGCAACCAACGCAAATAAAGGGGTTGTCAATCCCTTCACGGTGACTTACGAAAGTGGGATCTGATAGATATGATAAGATAAGATTTTTGGTATTTTTATGTTAAAGATGCAAAGTAAAGAAAGCAAAATAAACGGAAAAGGAAATAGCTTGTTCATGGAAGATTAATATGATGGAAAATAGACCCCCGGGCCATAGGTTTCACTAGTGGCTTCTCTCGAGAGCATAAGTATTACGGTGGGTAAACAGATTACTGTTGAGCATTGACAGAATTGAGCATAGTTATGAGAATATCTAGGTGTGATCATGTATATAGGCATCACGTACGAGACAAGTAGACCGACTCCTGCCTGCATCTACTACTATTACTCCACACATCGACCGCTATCCATCATGCATCTAGAGTATTAAGTTCAAGAGAACAGAGTAACACTTTAAGAAAGATGACATGATGTAGAGGGATAAACTCATGCAATATGATATAAACCCCATCTTGTTATCCTCAATGGCAACAATACAATACGTGCCTTGCTGCCCCTACTGTCACTCGGAAAGGACGCCGCAAGATTGAACTCAAAGCTAAGCACTTCTCCCATTGCAAGAAAGATCAATCTAGTAGGCCAAACCAAACTGATAATTCGAAGAGACTTGCAAAGATAACCAATCATACATAAAAGAATTCAGAGAAGATTCAAATATTGTTCATAGATAAACCTGATCATAAACCCACAATTTATCGGTCTCAACAAACACACCACAAAAGAAGATTACATCGAATAGATCTCCACAAGAGAGGGGGAGAACTTTGTATTGAGATCCAAAAAGAGAGAAGAAGCCATCTAGCTAATAACTATGGACCCGAAGGTCTGAAGTAAACTACTCACACTTCATCGGAGAGGCTATGGTGTTGATGTAGAAGCCCTCCGTGATCAATGCCCCCTCCGGCGGAGCTCCAGAAAAGGCCCCAAGATGGGATCTCACGGATACAGAAAGTTACGGCCGTGGAATTAGCGTTTTGGCTCCGTATCTGGTAGTTTGGGGGTGCGTAGGTATATATAGGAGGAAGAAGTACGTCAGTGGAGCAACATGGGCCCCACGAGGGTGGAGGGCGCGCCCCCTACCTCATGCCTTCCTGGTTGATGTCTTGATGTAGGGTCCAAGTCCTCTGGATCATGTTCGTTCCGAAAATCACATTCCCGAAGGTTTCATTCTGTTTGGACTCCGTTTGATTTTCTTTTTCTGCGAAACTCTAAAATAGGCAAAAAAACAGCAATTCTGGGCTGGGCCTCCGGTTAATAGGTTAGTCCCAAAAATAATATAAAAGTGTATAATAAAGCCCAATAATGTCCAAAACAGGATATAATATAGCATGGAACAATCAAAAATTATAGAGACGTTGGAGACGTATCAGCGTGATAAGCTCTACGTTCACATACAACGGGTGCAAGCCAGTTTTGCACATGCAGAATACTCGGGTTAAACTTGACGAGCCTAGCATAGGAATATATGGCCTCGGAACACTGAGACCGAAAGGTCGAGCGTGAATCATATAGTAGATATGATCAACATAGTGATGTTCACCATTGAATACTACTCCATCTCACGTGATGATCGGACATGGTTTAGTTGATATGGATCACGTGATCACTTAGATGATTAGAGGGATGTCTATCTAAGTGGGAGTTCTTAAGTAATATGATTAAAACTTAAATTTATCATGAACTTAGTCCTGATAGTATTTGCATATCTATGTTGTAGATCAATTGCTTGTGTATAGCTTCCCTGTTTTATTTATGATATGTTCCTAGAGAAAACTATGTTGAAAGATGTTAGTAGCAATGATGCGGACTAGCTCCGTGATCTAAGGATTCTCCTCATTGCTGCATAGAAGAATTATGTCCTTGATGCACCGCTAGGTGACAGACCTATTGCTGGAGCAGATGCAGACGTTATGAACGTTTGGCAAGCTCGGTATGAAGACTACTTGATAGTTTAGTGCGCCATACTTTACGGCTTTGAACCGGGACTTGAAAACGTTTTGAACGCCATGGAGCATATAAGATGTTCCAAGAGCTGAAATTGGTGTTTCAGACTCATGCCTGAGTCGAGAGGTATGAGACCTCTGACAAGTACTTTGCCTACAAGATGGAGGAGAATAGCTCATCCAGTGAGCATGTGCTCAGAATGTCTGAGTATTACAATCACTTGAATCAAGTGGGAGTTAATCTTCCAGATAAGATAGTGATTGATAGAGTTCTCTAGTCACTATCGCCAAGTTACTGGAACTTTGTGATGAACTATAATATGCAAGGGATGACGAAAACGATTACCGAGCTCTTCGTAATGCTGAAATCAACGAAGGTAGAAATCAAGAAAAGCATCAAATGTTGATGGTTGACAAGACCACTAGTTTCAAGTAAAACGACAAGGGAAATAAAGGGGACTTCAAGAATAATGGCAAGCAAGTTGTCACTCCCATGAAGAAGCACAAAGCTAGACCCAATCCTGAAACTGAGTGCTTCTACTGCAAAGGAAATGGTCACTGGAAGCGGAACGGCCCCAAATACTTGGCGGATAAGAAGGATGGCAAAGTGATCAAAAGTATATATGATATACCTGTTATTGATGTGTACTTTACTAGTGTTCATAGTAGCCCCTGGGTATTTGATACTGGTTCAGTTGCTATGATTAGTAACTCGAAACAGGAGTTACAAAATGAACAGAGACTAGTTGAGGGCAAGGTGACGATGTGTGTTGGAGTGATTCCAAGGTTGATAAGATCACCATCGCGCACTCCCTTTACCTTCGGGATTAGTGTTGAACCTAAAATAAATGTTATTTGGTGTTTGCGTTGAGCATAAGATGATTGGATCATGTTTATTGCTATACAGTTATTCATTTAAGTAAAAGAATAATTGTTATTCTGTTTACATGAATAATACCTTCTGAGGTCATACACCCAAGGTGAATGGTTTACTGAATCTCGATCGTAGTGATACACATATTCATGATATTGATGCCAAAAGATGCAAAGTTGATAATGATAGTTCAAAATACTAGTGGCACTATCGTTTAGGTCATAATAGTGTAAAGCGCATGAAGAAACTCCATGCTGATGGGCTTTTGGAATCACTTGATTATGAATCACTTGATGCTTGCAAACCATGCCTCATGGGCAAGATGACTAAGACTCCGTTCTCCGAAACAATGGAGCTAGCAACAGACTTATTAGAAATAATATATACTGATGTATGCGATCCAATAAGTGTTGAGGCTCGCGGCGGGTATCATTATTTTCTGACCTTCACAGATGATTTGAGCAGATATGAGTATATCTACTTAATGAAACACAAGTTTGAAACGTTTGAAAAGTTCAAAGAATTTCAGAGTGAAGTGGAGAATCATCGTAACAAGAAAATAAAGTTTCTATGATCTGATCGCGGAGGCGAATATTTGAGTTACGAGTTTGGCCTTCAATTAAAACAAAGTGGAATAGTTTCACAAACTCATGCCACCTAGAACACCATAGAATAATGGTGTGTCCAAACATCGTAACCATACTTTATTAGATATGGTGCGATTTATGATGTCTCTTACTGATTTACCACTATCGTTTTGGGGTTATGCATTAGAGGCAGCTGCATTCACGTTAAATAGGGCACCATCTAAATCCGTTGAGACGACACCATATGAACTGTGGTTTAGTAAGAAACCTAAGCTGTCGTTTCTTAAAGTTTGGGGTGGCGATGCTTATGTGAAAAGGTTTCAACATGATAAGGTCAAACCCAAATAGGAGAACTACATCTTCATAGGATACCCAAAAGAAACTGTTGGGTACACCTTCTATCACAGATCCGAGGGCAAGATCTTTGTTGCTAAGAGTGGATCCTTTCTAGAGAAGGAGTTTATCTCGAAAGAAGTGAGTGGTAGGAAAGTAGAACTTGATGAGGTAACTGTACCTTCTCTCAAATTGGAAAGTAGTTCATCAGAGAAATCTGTTCCTGTGATACCTACACCAACTAGAGAGGAAGTTAATGATAATGATCATCAAACTTCGGATCAATTTACTACGGAACTTCGTAGGTCAACCAGAGCATGATCCGCACCAGAGTGGTACGGTAATTGTCACACCCTAGCTAGTTCATGCATTAGAGTGTTGCATCATGTCTACTCTTCCAGAAAATTGAAATGGGGATGACAGAACCCCCAGCACCCCTGGAAACAACTAGGGTCTATTAAAATTATTTTCAATGAACCTGAAATGCCCTTCTAAAAAGTCCACCCTTTTTGTTTTAGGGTAGAACCTCTAACAAAATGCGTTCACATTTTTCTAGGACACCTAAGATCATTGGATTAAATCATTACCTATTTGCATTTGGGCATTTAAATCCTATATAATATTTTGAATGCCGAAATAATTCTAGAAATAAGTGTGGGCTGTTGGAAATAATCTAAACAGAGCTCCTGATTATTTTCAGGATTTTTGAAGATGCCTAAGTATTTTTAATAAAGCCACATAGTTACAGAAAAAATAGAAAGCAGAAATTAAAAGAGAGGGAGGGAACTTACCGGGCCGCAGCCCACCAACCGGCCAACCTGGCGGCCCAGCGTTGTGCTGGCCCATGCCAGCCAGCTGCTTCGTCCCCGCCAGGCAGGCACAGAGGTGACGCCGGCGAGCGCGAGCTCATCACGGCGCCACCTGCTTGCCGCCCGCGCCCCTCCACACCTAGGCAAGCCCCACGTCACCGCCCCGACCCCGTGTACACCTCACTCGCTCCCCTGCCTCTCTTCCTCGCTCTCCCGCACCATGGCCGATGCTGCCGCGCCCGTGCCACCGTGAAACTCGCGTCCGCCGTCGTCCCCGTGCCGTGCTGCCATGCCCAACAGTTTCGCTGTTGTCGTCTCCGTCGAGCAGCCCGAGCCCCGAGCGCTCGCGCGCCCTGCTTCATCCTCTTCGAGCTCGACTTCACCGAGCACCGCCGCAGATCCCCTTGGCCGTCACCGCCGTAACAGCTCGTCCACGGCCGCGCCGTCTGCTCCTATGTGATCGCCGTGAGCTCCTACACCTCCCCATCCTCTCCGTTCTCTCTCTCGAGCACCATAGCGACTGCACGAAGCATCACTGCACGCGCCGCTGTCGAGCTCGTCGCCGACGTGACTCTGGCCACACCATCGTGTCTAACACACTCACTGCACTCGCAAGAACCCGTAGCACCACTCCACGTGCCTCGCCGTGCCCCGTAGCCTCGGGTTCGACCTGACCCGAGCTCCGACAGCTGCACAGCTCGTCGCCGGCGATGTTTCCGGCCACCCCTAGCTCCACCACTGCCACCAAACGACGTGGTTCGTTCCCAGCTACGCATAGATGGTCTCTACCGTCCATTTGGTCACCGAAGCACGAAACCCGCACTGCCCCGCCGCGTCTGGCCTCGCCGGCGGCTAAACACCGGCGACTTTGACCCCGTTTGACCCTGGTTGACCCCGTGTGGGCCCAGGTTGACTCCCCCTGAGTCTATGACAAGTGGGGCCGCTCTGCTAATTAACTTAGATTAGCACTAACTAAATTTAGTTAGTTTAAATAACTATTGACACGGGGGTCCCACTAGTCAGGTTTGACCTGGACCGGCTCCGTTGACCGCTGACGTCACCATGACGCAATGCTGACGCGTTAATTCTATTACTGGAATTATTCTTATACAGGAAATTCCAAAAAATACTACAAACTTCAAAAATTCATAACTTCCAATCTGTAATTCCAAATGCAAAGATTTATATATGAAATTTGATCAGAAAAATTCAATCTTTCCATCTGTAATGGTTTCATGCATGACAAAACACTTTAACCTTGCTGTTTAGGTGAAACAAACTAATGCACTTATATGACTTACTAACATAAGCTTCCATTTGAACCTTTGATTCAAATAGACTCAAACCAACTTGTTTCACAATGCATTAGCCAGGACACCTCATATTGCCATGTCATAGCATGCATCGTGTTGTTGCATATTGCCATGTGATGATTGTGTTATGTGGTGTCTTTCGTGGTAGGTTCTGCCTTCGAGGATATTCACGAGTATCCAACTGAAGGGCAGTACCCTACTACTACTCCATCAGGCAAGCAGCCCCATTGATCATATCGATACAATCCCATGTACTCGCTCCTGCTCTCATTTACTGCATTTAAGACAACAACGTTTCAAACTGCTGTGTGCTGCGGTAGTTGAATCCTTATCCTCTGCATGACCTGTCATTGCCACAGTAACTATATGAAACCCACTAGCATGTGTAGGAGTCGATTGAGCCATGTATGTGTTTCCTACCTTGCTATGCCTGCTATGCTTAGAGTTGTGTCAGGTCTTGTTCATCTGGGTGATGGGCTAGAGTGAAATGATTACGTCGGTAATGTGAGGGATGTGTTGAACATGTTTTGGTAAAGGTATCGATGAGAGGCCATGTAGGAGTACATGGTGGGTTGTTTCATTGAGGCCGTCCCTAAGAACTGAGATCTGTATGCATGATTTAAGATTCAGCTACTACCACACATTGGGCCCTGAAATATGACCCCGCTTGACTTACTGATCCTTCTCGTCCTCTCTCCAGGAGTTGCAACTAGTTTCTAGTGTTTATAGGTTATGTGTTGGCGGTCGTGCGTAGCGCTGACCCCAGGGGTGGGCTATGATCCGGTAGATACACCATGGCACGGTGTACCGAGTCGCCCATTTGGTGTCTCGGGAACCCTGCACACATCGTTTGGGGCCATTGAGGACACCCCAGACGGATTTCCTTGCGGTTGGAACGCGAATAGGCGATAAACCTGGACTAGAGACTTGTGCGGTTAGTCAGGTCATGGTCTACACCCACGTCGGCTTTCGCTTGAAGTCTGCCGAGCACATGTCGTGTGTAGACGGTAAATGGTGGAAACATGTGTGACGAAGTACACCCCTACAGGGTATAAAACTACTCGAATAGCCGCGTCCGCGGTAAAGGACTACTTGGTCGCTTATACAGTTCATAGACAAGTTAATGGTTACTACTAAAAGACTCAAGATAAGTGTGAGTACCGAGGATGGCCCTCTCGTAGGATGACGAGGGAGGATGCACGGTGGAGTATTGTGTTGGTGTTTAGTGGACTCGTGTGCGAAAACTATTTTACAAGTGGTGTCTCGTAGGATAGCTTAGCCAAGAGCCAAAGCTGGCTTGCTGCAATAACTCCACCACCTTCTTGAGAATGAGCATGTATTGTAGGATATGTTGTAAGACTTGTTGAGTACCTTTGTACTGATGTTGCTTTAATTACTGTTTTCAGACGACAACACCGCCCCTTCCGATGGGTTTTACATAGACCTCGACGTCGATGAGTGACTTGTCACCCAGGTGGTGATTCTGGCCATGGAGGGCCCTATGTAGATAGACAGGCTTCGTCAAGCCTTCTTTCTTTCTAGTGTCTGTACTCAGACTAGTTTGCTTCCGCATGTGCTTGTATGCTTGTATGACTTGAGTGTCGGGTCATGTGACCCCTACCTGTATGAACATGTTATGTATGGCTCTCCGGAGCCTTTAAATAAATTACTTTGAGTTGTAGAGTTTTGTTGTGATGCCATGTTGTATTTACACATATCGAGCATATTGTGTGTATGATTGAAATGCTTGGTATGTGTGGGATCCGACAATCTAGTTGTTTATCCTTGGCAGCCTCTCTTATGAGGAAATGTAGTCTAGTGCTTCCATGAGCCATAGTAGTCCGCTACAGCCCGGTTCACCGGAGTCCTGCTAGCCCAGCACTACTGCTCAGGACACTTCGCTGGCCGGCAAGTGCTTCACTTCGTTCCTATGTCTGTCCCTTCGGGGAAATGTCACGCGGTGACATCCGGAGTCCTGCCTAGCCTGCTACAGCCCGGGTTCCCCGAGTCCTGTTAGCCTAGTGCTACAGCCCGGATTCACACGCTGCTGACCGACATGCTCGATGTGATTCATGTATGCCTGTCCCATAGGTTAGTGCCGCTTTGGGTTCACGACTAGCCATGTCGGCCTGGGTTCTCTATCATATGGATGCTAGCGACACTATCATATACGTGAGCCAAAAGGCGCAAACAGTCCCGGGCCATGGTAAGGCGACACC
This sequence comes from Triticum aestivum, assembly GCF_018294505.1. NCBI lineage: Eukaryota > Viridiplantae > Streptophyta > Magnoliopsida > Poales > Poaceae > Triticum > Triticum aestivum. The sequence continues at coordinate 541,735,163 of NC_057797.1, read as the reverse complement.
CGTGGGAATACCGTGCGTGAGGCCGCAAAGTGATATGAGGTGTTACCGGCTAGACTGATGTGACTTGGAATCAGGGTCCTAATAGTAATCCCGTACTGGAAGTCATGTTACTTGACCATGATGAACTTGCAAACTATGAGGAAGCGATTATGAGCCCAGATTCCGCAAAATGGCTTGAGGCCATGAAATCTGAGATGGGATCCATGTATGAGAACAAAGTATGGACTTTGGTGGACTTGCCCAATGATCGGCAAGCCATAGAGAATAAATGGATCTTCAAGAGGAAGACATACGCTGATAGTAGTGTTACTGTCTACAAAGCTCGAATTGTTGAAAAACAGTTTTTGACAAGTTCAAGGTGTTGACTAGGATGAGATTTTCTCATTCGTAGCAATGCTTAAGTCTGTCCGAATCATCTTAGCAAATTGACACATTTTATGAAATCTAGCAAATGGATATCAAAACTACATTCCATAATGGATTTCTTAAAGAAGAGTTGTATATGATGCAACCAGAAGGTTTTGTCAATCCTAAAGTGCTAACAAAATGTGCAAGCTCCAGCGATCCATCTATGGACTGGTGCAACCATCTCGGAGTTGGAATATACACTTTGATAAGTTGATCAAAGCATATAGTTTTATACAGACTTGCCGTGAAGCATGTATTTACAAGAAAGTGAGTGGGAGCACTACAACCTTTCTAATAAGTATATGTGAATGACATATTGTTCATCAAAAATGATGTAGAATTTTCTGGAAAGCATAAAGGAGTGTTTGAAAGGAGTTTTTCAAAGAAAGACCTCGGTGAAGCTGCTTACACATTGAGCATCAAGATCTATAGAGATAGATCAAGACGCTGGATAAGATTTTTCAGTGAGTACATACTTTGACAAGATTTTGAAGTAGTTCAAAATGGAACAATCAAAGAAGGAGTTCTTGCCTATGTTGCAAGGTGTAAAGTTGAGTAAGACTCAAAACACGACCACGACAGAAAATAGAAAGAGAATGAAAAGTCATTTCCTATGCCTCAGTCATAGGTTCTATAAACTATGCTATGCTGTGTACCAGACCTATTGTATACCTTAGCATGATTTTGGCAAGGGAGTACAATAGTGATCTAGGAGTAGATCACTGGACAGCGGTCAAAATTATCCTTAGAGGACTAAGGAAATATTTCTCGGTTATGGAGGTGATAAAAGAGTTCGTCGTAAAGAGTTACGTTGATGCAAGCTTTTGACACCGATCTAGATGACTCTGAGTCTCAATCTAGATACATATTGAAAGTGGGAGCAATTAGCTAGAGTAGCTCCGTGCAGAGCATTGTAGGCATAGAAAATCAGAGCTGGACTGCCTGTAGGTTCGTTGAGCCAAACTGGTCGATGTCGAGTCTAGAAATGCTTTAGTTATATGTAGGGGAATTGATTGTGGGAGGGAACGTAAGGCTCTTTTACTCCTTTACCTTATGCCCTCTGATCTGAGTCATTCTGTTATCATTCTACGTGGGTTAAGGACTAGGCTTTCTTCTCTCTATCAGGTTCACGTGTTACTAATCCGTAGTAACTGATAGGATTGTTGTTACAAGCCTCAATTCAATTTCTACTATTTTTAGTATGTTGTCAGTTGAACCAGAACCTTGAAATGATGTTGTTGAGTGCTTTTGCAAACTGTTGTGAATGACTCAAATCTTTTTCTGAGCATTTACAGCCGTTATGCTGTCCGATTTCTCCTAGAAAATTCTAATGCCTTTGCATTATTCTGTGCTTTCAGATGGCCACCCGTTCCTAGAACCAAGTGGTTCGGCTGACAAGGTGCCTAAATGTACCTGGTCACACGGCCATGCTGGTCCGAGTGATGGCCGAGACAGGCTATCGATGGTATCCAGAGTATACCGCCGAGGAGCAGTTCCGAGACTTCAATCAGAGCCAATACCTTTGTACCGTCAGGATATACCCCTCTTATCCTGGAGCCACTGAACCCCTCAACTGCCCTTATGGACTTGGGGTTACTATCGAGATGTCCGTGCAGGACATAGCTTACTCAATGACGACTATCATTCGAGCCAGAACTGCCTTGCTTCGGAACATCGAATTTCGCTACATGCCAGCCTCACTCCCTGGGGCACAGGGTTGCTATCAGGCTTTGTACTGTGACTCTACACATGAGGATTCACTACTCCGCACCACTGCCGAGAAGCTCGAGGACAAGGACCGCGAAAATCGTGCCTTGCGGATGGAGCTCTTCAACTCTTGTTCTGACCACTGGGCCACTTTGACCCGGTTTGCACCTGCTGTGTAGGCTGGATACATGGACATGAGGGACCTATACCCCGTGCGGTCTGGGTTGCCAGATTGTATGGACTGGCACAATGTAGGAGGCATTACCCCTCCTCGTGGTCCCCGTCTGCCACCATTTGTTGGACCAAGGCCACATCCGAGTCCCTATGGACCGCAAGCTCCACAGGACCGTCTGTTCCCAGATGATCATGTTCCACTTCCAGGTTTTGGTGGTGACTTTTATGAAGATTACTACGGAAACGTCGGAGTTGGTAGTAGCTTCATTAGTATTGTAATAGTTGTATTCCCCACAGTCCTGCATGACTCGTGGGATACGACTTGGTGTGTATCACGTTCCGGAGGTGTAGAAAAATAATGTATAGGAGCTTGGAATGCCTCCGATGAGATGTAACGTCTTCCACTGTAGTTGTACTCTAGCCTGGGCTTGTTCTAAACTATGTACGGTGTGTATGACCGATGGTATATATATGGCAGTTTCTATATTACCATGTCGTGCAATGAACATCTCAGCATTCCATGTTATCCATTACATTTCGCACTTCCTTGCCAAGATTGTGCCATCCTTGTCTAAACCATTGTCTTGTTTTTCCTAGGATGGTCAACACCCGCAACAACCCAGCCGCCCCGGAGTAGGGTGAAGCCAGTGCAGCTAGGGATGAGAATCTGCCTCACCCGCCTTCTCTGGTCGAAGTTATGCTGGAGGCAGAAAGAAACAAGTGTGAGACTAACCGCTTGCTTGAGCGGATTGAGCAGAACACTGCACGTCATCAGAGAAATGACTTGGTGTCGATCAATGACTTTATCAAGTTGTATCCACCAAAGTTTAATCATTCCGTTGAGCCCCTCGATGCGGATGATTGGCTTCACAGCATCACCCATAAGCTACGTTCTGCCAACGTAGCCGAAGGTGATAAGGTTACCTACGCTGCCTATCACCTCGAAGGCCCTGCTAGCTTTTGGTGGGAAAACTTCGAGGCTATGCGCCCGGCTGGCCAAATCACTACTTGGGCTGATTTCAGTGAGGCTTTCCGTGAGCATCACATACTCGAGGGTCTCATGGATCGTAAGCGGGAAGAATTCTGTAATTTCACCCAAGGCAGACTGACCGTGGATGCATACAGTCGTGAGTTTGGGAATCTGGCACGTTATGCTCCTGAAGAGGTATCCACCGACGCCAAGAAGCAGGCAAGGTTCCATAAGGGACTTAGCCCCGAGCTTCGCTGCGATCTTTGTCTGCACAAGTGCACCTCTTTCCAGAAGCTGGTCAATAAGGCCATCAGTGCTGAGACAGGTCAGACTGATTATGACGCTTCACGCAAGCACTCCCGTGATTTTGGTTCTTCATCCGGCTCTGGATCTCAGAAGCGCCGGGTGTGGATTCGAAACACAGTGCTGCCACCCAGGTTCACTCCGAGGCCATCCTTTGAGGCGCCTCGCCCTAACCAGCAGTTTGCACCATCTAAGGCCTATGGTGGCCCCGCTGCTAATGCTGCTCCATGCCCCAATGTTGTGACATGTTTCAAGTGTGGAGAGCCGGGTCACTACAGTCGAGAGTGTCCCCAGAACAACAACCCAAACCAATCTAGAAAGTCCGTTGGCCGTGGTAAGCCAGCGGGAAAGACATTCTATGCCAAGCCAGCCACCACTACACGTGGCCATGTCAACTATGTCTCAGCTGAGGAGACTCGTGATGATCCTAACGTCGTCCTTGGTACGCTCCTTGTTAATTGCCATCCGGCATCTGTTCTTTTCGATACTGGAGCATCTCATTCATTCATATCTAAGAGCTATGCTCGATTGCATAACACGACATTCTGTGACATGCCCATTTCCATGGTAATTCAAACTCCCGGTTCCAAATGGAAAACTTCTAGAGTAAGCCATGGGAATGAAATTCTTGTCGATAGACTTGTCTTCCTTGCATCCTTAATAGCTCTCAAGTCCTCGGACATAAACATCATCTTGGGTATGGACTGGATGTCAGCCCATTATGCTAAGATTGATTGCTCTACTAGAACTGTTCAGCTTACTCACCCATCGGGCAAGACAGTCAATGTCTTAAATCGAGTGGCCAAGCGCCAGCTTTACTCCCTAAATGCCAACCCCCTTCCAGACCTTGAAGATATTCCAGTAGTTCGAGACTTCCCAGATGTCTTTCCAGAAGAACTGCCAGGTGTTCCACCTGACAGGGATGTCGAGTTCGTGATAGACCTTGTTCCAAGAACCGTCCCAATTTCTAGAAGACCCTATAAGATGGCACCCTTAGAACTAGCCGAGCTTAAGAAACAACTCAATGAGTCCTTGAAAAAGGGTTTCATCCGTCCTAGTTCTTCTCCTTGGGCTTGCCCCGTCCTCTTCGTCAAGAAGAAGGATGGAACGGATCGGATGGTTGTAGATTACCGACCTATCAACTTGGTCACTATCAAGAACAAGTATCCGCTCCCCAGGATCAATGATCTGTATGATCAGCTCGCTGGATCCTTAGTATTCTCCAAAATGGATTTGAGGTTGGGCTACCATCAAATCAAAATCAAGAAAGGGGACATTCCTAAAACGGTTTTTGTTACTCGTTATGGCCAATCACTACAAAAAAATACATTTCCGTGATGATATGTGTTTGTCACAGTAGGTCACGTTTTTTGTCATGCATGTACATCCATGACAAATTTATGACAGAATCAAGATAGTCATACCTGTGCTGTCGTAGAAGTGTTCCATGACATTACCAAAATTATCATCACGGAAGTGTCCACTTCCATGACGATAAATCGCGCATCACAAAGTGCTTTCGTCAAGGGTGACCGACACGTGGCATCCACCATAACGGAACACCGTTAAGCTATCGGGTCGAGTTTTGGATCCGATAACCTGTTAACAGCCCCGACCAATGGGGAATTTCCACGTGTAAAATTCTTCATTGGCTAGAGGAAACACGTGTCGGCTCATCGTTGGACAGATGTCATCCATTGGACAGGGCGCCTCTGATAGGTTCGACACGTGGCACGGCCCAACAGTGGCCCATTCCGGTGAAAAAGGCCGGCCCAGTAAAAATTAACAGGCCGACCCATATAAGGCCTACTTGTGTCAGGTCCATTTAAGCCCACGGCCCATACGAGATGTGCCAATTCGACCCATTAAAGATTTGACACCATTGCAGCCCATCGTCAGTTCGAGCTCGTTAACAGCCCGCTGTATATTTGGGCTCAGTATTGGCCCGATTAGATTTCGGCCTGTTAACGGCCCATTTAATGGATGGGCCAATTTTCAGGATGTACATCTTTCGGCCTTTTAGCGACCCATTTAAATGTTGGGCTAATTTTTGGCCCGGTGTGTCTTTCAGCCTGTTGACAGCCCATAAATCTGATGGGCCATTTGTAGTCGGACCTGAGTTTCAGCATTTTAGCGGCCCATTTAATTGTAGGGCCAATTTCTGGCCCAGTGTCACTTTCAGCTTGTTGACGACCCATAAATCAGTTGGGCCAATTGTAGTCGGACTTGAGTTTTGGCCTTTTAGTGACCCATTTATGTGTTGGGCCAATTCCCGGCCCTATGTGCCTTTTAGCCTATTAACGGACCATAAATGAGTTGGGCCATTTGAAGTCGGACCTTAGTTTTGGCCTCTTAACGGCCCATGCCCTTCATGGTCCAATACCAGCCCGGTTTCTCTTCCGGCCTGCTAAAGGCCCACAACACAGTTGGGCCGTTTACAATACGACCTGACTTTCGGCCTCTTAGTGGCCCATGCTCTTCATGGTCCAATACAAGCCCGCTGTCTCTTTTGTCCTACTAAAGGCCTACAGTATAGTTGGGCCATATGTAGCCCAAACTTAGTAACGGCCTGTTAACGGCCCGTGAAATAAATTGGGGCCACCTGTTGCCCGCTTCGATGTCGGCCTGTTAACGACCCGGGAGGTAAGAGGGCCGACCATTAACTTTCGGCCTAGTAATGGCCCATTAACTTAATGGGCCCACTAAAGTTCGTTCATGTCTTTAGGCCAAATTAGATAATTTGAGCCCATTACGACGAGCAAAGGTACGGCATACAGGGAATAACGTTGCACATCCAGAATATATTACATGAAATTACATCCACTGGGAAATCAAAGATTGATGCCAGTGCAAATAAATGAGCAGAACCTAACCATCTACAACGTCACAATCTGCAACCTTAGCACAGATGACGCCCATAAGCATGTGGGCAAGTTCTTGCTGCTTTGCCACACTGTCTCTAAAATCATTGATCAGTTGTTGTGTCGCACGATTCTGCACCTCTAATTCATCCACCATTTCCATCATTGCTTCAGCCATTAATTGGTTGACAAACATACATTTATTCCGTTGCATTTGAGACAGAGGATACTGAACAGATTCAGATGGCGATTTTGGTAGGCTTGTATTATTGATAGTGGAGAGTGTCTTGACCACTACATCATAACATAAATTAGGACGGGAACCAAACAGATTAATCATGAGTTATTGCCATATTACCTGGCCTAGATTTACTGGAAAGAAACAATGCGGTTGCCTTGCTGTTTTCAGAGTTTGTCTTCTTATCTTCATCAGCCTGCACAAAATTAACACACTAGCATTGGCCAAGTCAGATAATAGGAAAGCAACATTGACACAACGAACGTTTGGGCAACTAGCCTACACCAAATTAACACAATATGGCACAACTATCATCAGCCAGGTAAGGTAATACGAAAGCAACATTGACACAATGAATGAATGGGCAACCAGAGAAGCACTAACATTCAGTAATGTGTGTGATATGAGATAGCACATTCATGCAGCTCAGTACGCAAAACTACCAGGCAGTTTTCCTTACAAAAATCAACATTGGCGCCTTTAACATTTTGCTACAACTAATTTTAGATCAGATAAAGGTTAGATTCACGCCGATTAACAAAATACATGCCGATGTAAAAAATACAGTGATATACAACAGGTACTTACATCAGCACTGGAGCACAGAGAATTCTCGGAAGATATTTTCCTCGAATACGATCCCAATGGAGGAAGTCTTGTATCGTTTAACCTTATTTTCTAAAAGAGAGATGGGTAAGAAACATGTAGAAAATATGATCAGAATGCTATAAAATTTCATGATGCAAGGATACACACCCGCTTTTTAGAATGGAGTTGACATTCTTTTGCTGGACTGGAGCGGACTAGTTCTTTGGCCACTGGAATCTGCTTATTATCAGTGGGAGTTGGGTTTCTCTGTGCTAGAGCAGTATCCATGAAAAATGGAGTTGGTTTATTATCTCCTGGCGTTTGGATCTTTTGCAAAGACCTGGCTTGTAACCCTTCAGATTCTAACATAGCCGTCTTCCCCTTGCATGCCTTATATAGAAGAATGGTGATTCAGTTATAAAACATGTTACAACAGAGATGGAATAGGTACTGAAGAATAGAAAAGCATGAAATATTGACATGTATTCACTCCATCCGGAAATAAATGGATGGGTCTAGGCGTATTTCAGTTCTAGATACATCCAATTTTATCCATTCCTGCGACATTTAATCCAGACGGAGGGAGTATGATGTAAGATCTAGGGATATGACAGGACAACACAGTAAAAAAACACTGAAAAAACCCACTGCAGACCAAAGTATTCAAACCCACTGATATGAGATAGTACACTCATGCAGCTCAGGATGCAAAACTACCAGGCAGTTTTCCTTGCAAAAATCAACATTGTGGCCTTTAATCATACATTTTTCTACAACTAAATTTAGATCAGATAAAGGTTGGATTCACGCTGATTAACAAAATACATGCTGATGTAAAAATATAGTGATATACAACAGGTACTTACATCTACATTGGAGCACAGAGAATTCCCGCAAGAATCTTTCGTCATAAACGATACCATTGCAGAAAATCTTCTATCTGTTAAGCTTATTTTCTAAAAGAGAGATGGGTAAGAAACATGTAGAAAATATGATCAGCATGCTATAAATTTCATGATGCAAGGATACGCAGAGGCTTTAGAATTGAGTTGACATATTTTTGCTGGACTGGAGCGGACTAGTTCTTTGGCCACTAGAATCTGCTTATTATCAGTAGGAGTTGGGTTTCTCTGTGCTGGAGCAGTATCTATAAAAACTGGAGTTGGTTTATTATCTCCTGGCGTTTGGATCTTTTGCAAAGGCCTTGTTTGTAACCCTTCAGATTCTAACATAGTCGTCTTCCCCTTGCATGCCTTGTATAGAAGAATGGTGCTTTAATTATGAAACATGCAACAACAGAGAGATGGAATAGGTACTGAAGATAGAAAGGCATGACATATTGACATGTATTCCTCCATCCGGAAAAAATGGATGGGTCTAGGCGTATTTCAGTTCTAGATACATCCTTTTTATCCATTTCGGCAACATGTAATCCGGACGGAGGGAGTATGGTGTAAGAGCTAGGGATACGACTGGACAACACAACAAAAAACACTAGTTGAATGTAAAACTGTATGCTAGCGAAAGGAAGGCATGACATATTTACATGCATGATCAGCATGCTAAGCACATGGCATTGCAACAGAGTAGATACACTCCAGGACATTATATGCATGTTGTACCCATATCACAGGCCAAGTTAGAGCAAGGACCTTGTGGGGTGAAGAGGATTCATCATCTTTCTGCAAGTCTTCTGAAGAACTGCCTTTACATGTTCCATCATATTGGGTATCATTGATATCAAGTTTATTGGCCTTTACATTGCTCCGTGAGGTTCTTGTGGATATATCAGTGTGTGCAATTATATCTGACATGCATGGAAGACAACTAGTAGTTAGATTTATGTAATGAGTGCCTGTAGGAGATGACATAAATAGTAGGACTGGGGTTAACTAGCAGCAACAGGTCTCATAAACTAAAGGGAGAACACAGATGAAAGCTACAGAATATGTATCGTTTGTACTCGAGATTAACTAGATGGAACACAAAAGTATTAAAGAACAACATAGGAAATACTAGAAGTGGTATAATACTATAATCACCAGCCTGTGGGATAGCATTGGCTGATGGATGATAACTATGGAACAGTGTTACCTAAAGAACAAGTATCTTAGCTAAACTATGGAACAACGGTAACTCCTAAACAAGACCCGAAAGAGATCAGCATGAATATATAGTGAAATGTGATGATCTATTTTTGAAAGGATCGAGAAGAGGTGTCTAGAGGGGGGGGGGTGATTAGACACTAAGTGCCAAAAGTTGCAGTTTTTAATATTCTTAAGTTTAAGTGGAGTTTAAGCACAAGTTTAACAAACACAATACATATCAAGCAAGCATGCAATGAGTATATGAGCAGCGGAAAGTAAAGCATGCAACTTGCAAGAATGTAAAGAGAAGGGTTTGGAGTGTTCAAATGCAATTGGAGACACAGATGTTTTTGTCATGGTTCCGATAGGTGGTGCTATCGTACATCCACGTTGATGGAGACTTCAACCCATGGAGGGTAACGGTTGCACGAGTCCACGGAGGGCTCCACCCACGAAGGGTCCACGAAGAAGCAACCTTGTCTATTCCATAATGGCCGTCGCCCACGAAGGACTTGCCTCACTAGCGGTAGATCTTCACGAAGTAGGCGATCTCCTTGCCCTTACAAACTCCTTGGTTCAACTCCACAATCTTGTTGGAGGCTCCCAAGTGACACCTAGCCAATCTAGGAGACACCACTCTCCAAGAAGTAACAAATGGTGTGTTGATGATGAACGCCTTGCTCTTGTGCTTCAAATGATAGTCTCCCCAACACTCAACTCTCTCTCACAGGATTTGGATTTGGTGGAAAGAAGATTTGAATGGAAAGCAACTTGGGAAGGCTAGAGATCAAGATTCATATGGATGGAATGGAATATCTTGACCCCAACACAAGTGTAGGTGGTTCTCTCTCAGAAAATGTGTATTGGAAGTGTAGGTACGTTCTGATGGCTCTCTCCACGAATGAAGAGTGGGTGGAGGGGTATATATATAGCCTCCACACAAAATCTAACCGTTACACACAATTTGCCAAACTCGGTGGGACCGAATGGTTAAACTCGGTCGGACCGATTCAGCAAACCTAGTGACCGTTAGGATTTTCGGTGGGACTGAGATGCAACTCGGTAGGACTGATATGGTTAGGGTTAAGGCATAAGGTAATCTCGGTGTGACCGATTACACAAACTCGGTGGGACCGATTTTGGTAATAAGCTAATGAGAGAGTTGGCCAGGCAAACTCGGTGGGACCGATTACACAAACTCGGTGGGACCCATTTTGCTAATAAGCTAACTAGAGAGTTGGTCAGGCAAACTCGGTGAGACCGAGATCCCTATCGGTGAAACTGATTTGCTAGGGTTTGTGGCAATGGCTATGACATCTGAAACTCGGTGGCGCCGGATAGATAGAATCGGTGGGGCCGAGTTTGACTTTTGGTTTAGGTCATATGTGGATGTGGGAAGGTAGTTGAGGGTTTTGGAGCATATCACTAAGCACTTTGAGCAAGCAAGCCATTAAGCAACACCTCATCCCCTCTTGATAGTATTGGCTTTTACTATAGACTCAATGTGATCTTGGATCACTAAAATAGAAAATGTAGAGTCTTGATCTTGAAGCTTGAGCCAATCCTTTGTCCTTAGCATCTTGAAGGGGTTCCACATCCTCTAGTCCATGCCACTCCATTGTTGAACTTATCTGAAACATACTAGGTAAAAGTGTTAGTCCAACAAGAGATATGTTGACATTAATTACCAAAACCACCCAGGGAGCACTTGTGCTTTCAATCTCCCCCTTTTTGGTAATTGATGACAACATACATCAAAGCTTTAGATAAAGGTATAGAGAATAGCAAGTAAAGCTTTGGAAAGACATGTAACATGCATAGGCTCCCCCTACATGTATGCAATCATGTGAATATTGAATATAGGAGCATGTGAATGCGTAAACATGACAGAGTAAGCAATGTGTTACATGTATCTTGGCTATATGCATCAGAGCAAATGATGTGAATGTGAGAAATGTACCTTCATGCTCATGAGTCCTTCTTGCAAACAGTATGTACATCAGCAAGAACTTCTCATTCACATGACTGTGATGCATATACTTACCTTGTGGTCTTGAGTTGGCTTAGGATGGGATGAACCTGCGCAAACAAGGTTAAATAACACAGATACACCTACTGACCAGAGCAAGCAAGAGAAACCACAAGAGAACCAAGACTGGGATGACACGTAGAGTGAGTACTAAGTACCACATTGGATATAGACATGTCCCCAAAGGTAAAGATATGCAATAAAATCAGAGATTTCCTTCCCTTAGATGTCTTGCTCCCCCTGAATCTGCATGGGATATTGGGAGAAGATAGGGAACAGAAAATCAGAGCAACAAAAAAGGAAACAACAGAGCTTGAGCTAAAGCAAGCAACCAAACATGTCTTTCCCCTCTTAAAGACATGTGACATCTCTCCTCTTGAACACCAAGCATCTGGGGTCTTTGATGATTTTACTTTCTCCTAGTTGAGAAACTCTCTCCCCCTGAGTATTCTCTCTTTCTCCCCCTATAGGAAGGATTAAGCTTTGATGTGATCTCTCTCCCCCCTTTGACATCAATTTCCAAGAAGGGCTCTTCTGGACATGTGATACAAATGGGTTGGTCCTCGAGTCATAGAGCAAAGCAGCATGTCTAATATGATGCTGGTAGAGGACAAGAATCATTGAGTGGAGCTGGAGCAAACAGAAATCAGGAATAAGTGGCAAGTTGGTTTTCCTGTGGTGGAATCGGTGACTCCGAGTTGTGTGCTTCGTTTGCACCGAAAGATTTCAGTTGGGCCGAAGAGAACAAACCGGTGTGACCGAGTTCATCAGAGTGAAACCACTTGTCACCTTAGCTCACTAGACAAGTAAGATCTCACAAGGATAAGCAAGGAATTAACTGAAAGATTTGCAATGAATTGGATGCAGAAAATGCAGAACAAAAAGGAAAGAAAAGAAACTAAAAGTTCTAGATGAAGTTTTTTTGAAAGGGGAAACAAATATGCAAATGCAAAAGCACGAGAAACACTAGAGAACTTCATCTAGAAATGGTCGGTGACAAAGTCACCTATGTTAGAGTATGTTGACTTAGGAGTCAAGTGAGAGCACTTGATCATAGGTCATACTCATCATTTAAGCTCAAAATGGGGTTACCATTTTTCGTTTAAGCATCTTGATGTATTCACATCTTGTCGAGTTGCTTTGACTCATGACTTGGAGTAAAGCTTCTCTAAGATGGAATAACATACCTTGGGTGGTGGTGTGTTGTCATGTAGTTGAACTTTTGTGGGTTGCTCAAGGTTGATGTAGTTCATCAAGGGTTGGGAGCACCGCTTGGAGTTTGAGTTCATCTACCTACATGGGTTAGCTTTGCAAGGAAGAGCACTTGTGTATCCAAAATGACAATCATGAGACTCAACATAGAATTTGCCAAAGGATATGTTTGAATGGTTTCGTGCTTCCTTGTCTTCAACCACCATTGTGTAGAGACTTGGTGATGTAGAGATTGCTCAAGATGTGAGTGAGTTGCAATCTCATAGATTTAGATTCAACCAAGTACCTACACGGGTTAGATAACATGCAAGGTACAAATATATCCAAGACATATGAATAGCATCATAAGAGAAATATCAAGGATTAGTCATAGGCTCATGCCCCGCATGTATCAAATGGAGTTCCTACTCCAAGTTTGAAGCATCAATGATGTTCAATTCACCTCTCAACCTGCAAAACACTTTCTCATCAAGTGGTTTAGTGAATATATCCGCCAATTGCTTATCGGTGCGAACATGCTTAAGGTTAATGTCCCCTTTTGGCAACATGATCTCGAATGAAATGATGACGAACTTCAATATGCTTAGTTCGAGAATGTTGCACGGGATTGTGAGCAATCTTAATAGCACTTTCATTGTCACATAGCAATGGAACATGTTTCACATATATCCCATAATCTTTAAGAGTTTGGGTCATCCAAAGTAATTGAGCGCAACATGAACCAGCGGCAATGTATTCCGCTTCGGCGGTGGATAAGGATACCGAGTTTTGTTTCTTGGAAGACCAAGACACAAGAGATCTACCAAGGAATTGACAAGTACCCGAAGTGGATTTTCTATCAACCTTGTCTCCGGCATAGTCCTGAATCGGAGTAGCCAACAAGATCAAAAGAGGACCTCTTAGGATACCAAATGCCAAAATTTGGTGTATGGATTAGGTATCTCACTATCCTTTTCACAGCCTTAAGATGACACTCTTTAGGAGCAGCTTGATATCGTGCACACATGCACACACTTAGCATAATATCGGGACGAGAGGCACATAGATATAACAATGAACCAATCATAGAGCGATAAACCTTTTGATCAACCGGTTCACCATCTTTGGTCAAATCAAGATGTCCACTAGTAGGCATGGGTGTAGTCATACCTTTGCATTCTTGCATATTGAACTTCTTGAATAAGTCCTTGGTGTACTTTGTTTGAGAGACAAAGGTACCTTCCTTAGTTTGCTTGATTTGCAAACCGAGAAAGAATTTGAGTTCACTCATCATAGACATCTCAAACTTCTCCGACATTAGCTTTCCAAACTTCTCACTAAAATGAGGGTTAGTTGAACCAAATATGATATCATCAACATAAATTTGGCACACAAATAGTTCTCCATTAACCCTTTTAGTAAAAAGAGTAGAATCAATTTTACCAATTTCAAAGCCTTTTTCAATAAGGAACTTGGTCAAGCATTTATACCATGCTCTAGGAGCTTGTTTAAGACCATAAAGGGCTTTGTGAAGTTTGTAAACATGATTAGGTTTCTTAGGATTGACGAAGCCGGGAGGTTGCTTAACATAAACTTCCTCCTCGATTTTGCCATTTAGAAAAGCACTTTTAATGTCCATTTGGTACAAGGTGATATTATGGTGATTAGCATAAGCAAGTAAGATGCGAATGGACTCAAGTCTAGCAACGGGAGCATATGTCTCACCATAGTCCATACCTTCAACTTGTGTGTAGCCTTGGGCGACGAGACGTGCTTTGTTGCGAACCACTTGTCCATCTTCATCTTGCTTGTTGCGAAACACCCATTTGGTACCAATGATGTTGTGGTTGTTGTCGGGCTTCTCGACCAATGTCCACACTTGATTTCTCTCAAAGTTGTGTAGCTCTTCATGCATAGCGTTTATCCAATCCGGATCCTCCAATGCTTCTTCAACCTTCATAGGTTCAATGCTAGAGATGAATGAGTAATGTTCACAAAAGTTAGCTAAACGAGTTTTAGAGCGAGTGATTCTCCCGGTTTGGATATCATTGTAGATTTGCTCGACGGGATGATCCTTAGCAATTCTTGCTCGAACTCGTGAAAGCTTTTGCTTGGGTCGGGGTGGAACATCCTCTTCATCTTGTGCTTCTTCTTGGCCTTCTTCATTGTTGACGTTGTCGTTCTCTTGTCGTGGTGGAGAAGGAGGTTGTTGATGTTCATCTTGGTGCGCTTCCTCGTTTTCTTCATCTTGGCGTGTCCCACTTGTGGATGCTTCCGTATCAACTCTTGGTTCACCTTGTCGTGAGGTAGAAGCTTCCACTTGGACGGACGAGGTACTCTCCTTCACTTCCGTTGGACGAATCTTGCCAATGGACAAGTCTTGAATTGCTTCCGAAGGGTCTTTGTCTCCTACATCAATTGGCAATTGCTCTACTTGCGAGCCATTAGATTCATCAAACTTCACATCTACCGTCTCTTCAACCTTTCGGGTGAAATTGTTGTAGACACGGTAAGTGTGAGAGTTTGAGCCATAACCAAGTAGGAAACCTTCATGAGATTTAGGAGCAAATTTAGAACGACGATGCTTATCAAGAATGTAGCACTTTGAGCCGAATACTCGAAAGTATCCAACTTGGGGTTTGTTACCGGTGAGGAGCTCGTATGCCGTCTTGCCGAGTAGCTTGTGAAGATACAAGCGATTTGTTGCATGACAAGCTGTCTCAACCGCTTCCGCCCAAAAGTGCTTTGGCGTTTTGTACTCATCAAGCATCGTTCTTGCCATCTCGATAAGAGTCCGGTTCTTCCTTTCAACAACTCCATTTTGTTGAGGTGTGTACGTAGCCGAGAACTCGTGTGAAATCCCTTCTTCGTCAAGAAAGGTGTCCACATTTGCGTTCTTGAACTCCGTTCCGTTGTCGCTCCGAACCTTCTTGATCTTCACGTCAAACTGATTTTGGGCCTTCCTAGCGAAGTTTTTGAAGATCTTTTGGACCTGCGATTTGTCATCAAGAAAGAACACCCATGTAAATCTTGAAAAATCATCAACTATGACTAGACCAAATGAGTTACCACCGAGACTCTTGTAGGCATTTGGACCAAAGAGATCCATGTGAAGTAGCTCGAGTGGTCTTCTTGTGGTCATGATGTTCTTCGCGCGGTGACTTCCTCCAACTTGTTTCCCTGCTTGACAAGCACTACAAAGTCTATCCTTGTCAAATATGACATCTTTTATTCCAAGGATATGATCACCTTTAATAAGCTTATCAAGATTTCGCATACCAACATGACCTAGTCTTCTATGCCACAACCAGCCTTTAGAAGATTTGGTAATTAAGCAAGTTCTAGGTTGAGCCTTTTTAGTGAAATCAACAATGTAAAGATCTCCTCTACGTATACCGGTAAAGACCATTTTATGATTGTCTCTACGAAACACTTGGTAGTCTACTTCAGTAAATAGGACATTGAAACCGAAATCAGCAAGTCTAGATACTGAAAGTAAGTTGTAGCCAAGAGATTCAACGAGCATGACATTTTGTATGGAGCTATCATGTGAGATGGCCACCTTACCAAGGCCAACCACCTTACCCTTTGAATTATCACCAAAAGTGACATACTTTCGAGGGCCGTCATTTTCAGCAAGCTCACGGAACATGTCTTTATCTCCGGTCATATGATTAGTGCATCCACTATCAAGGACCCATTCTTTCCTCCAGCCATGTAGCCGCGAAGATTTGCCATAAGACCTAAGTGTCTCATCGCATCATCGAGATCATACTCACTATCATCATCCTCATCCTCATCCGAGTATTCATGTTCAACATCATCTTGTGATTGATCAATTCCCAGAGAGGGCAATTCATTAGATAAATGATCATTTCTATAGTTATCTTTATGAATTCTAATAGCTCTGGAAATGATATTGCTAATGATTCCAACATCTCCTTTGGCACTCGTAAGATTAGTAAGCTCAAATAAGCAGTCACCAAATTTGGGATCATTGGAACTCATCTTAATCAAAGCAATAGACTTATGGAGGATTTCATCTAGATCTTTCAAGGAGTAATCAGGAAAGAGTTCCTCAAGAAATTTCCATATGGTGTAGGCACACTTGAGAGTAGGCAAACATCTAATCAAGTTTCTAAGCAAGCCTCTAATGATGAGCTCAACAATTCTAAGATTGCGAATCATGTCAATATGTTCATCTAGGGTAGGGTGCAAAGGATCAACATGAGGTGCACAAGGGCTAGTAATGTACTTGTTCAAATGATATTCATTGAAAATCTCAAGCATTTCATTTTTCCACTCATGAAAATACTCTCCATCAAGAATAGGCACTCTATGTCTAAGACTCCCCAAAGTAGACACATCCATCTTCCTCCAATGGTGTTTAAACCAAGGCAATGGAGACCAAAGCTCTGATACCAATTGAAAGGATCGAGAAGAGGTGTCTAGAGGGGGGGTGATTAGACACTAAGTGCCAAAAGTTGCAGTTTTTAATATTCTTAAGTTTAAGTGGAGTTTAAGCACAAGTTTAACAAACACAATACATATCAAGCAAGCATGCAATGAGTATATGAGCAGCGGAAAGTAAAGCATGCAACTTGCAAGAATGTAAAGAGAAGGGTTTGGAGTATTCAAACACAATTGGAGACACGGATGTTTTTGTCGTGGTTCCGATAGGTGGTGCTATCGTACATCCACGTTGATGGAGACTTCAACCCACGGAGGGTAATGGTTGCGCGAGTCCACGGAGGGCTCCACCCACGAAGGGTCCACGAAGAAGCAACCTTGTCTATTCCATCACGGCCGTCGCCCACGAAGGACTTGCCTCACTAGCGGTAGATCTTCACGAAGTAGGCGATCTCCTTGCCCTTACAAACTCCTTGGTTCAACTCCACAATCTTGTTGGAGGCTCCCAAGTGACACCTAGCCAATCTAGGAGACACCACTCTCCAAGAAGTAACAAATGGTGTGTTGATGATGAACTCCTTGCTCTTGTGCTTCAAATGATAGTCTCCCAAACACTCAACTCTCTCTCTCACAGGATTTGGATTTGGTGGAAAGAAGATTTGAGTGGAAAGCAACTTGGGAAGGCTAGAGATCAAGATTCATATGGTTGGAATGGAATATCTTGACCTCAACACAAGTGTATGTGGTTCTCTCTCAGAAAATGTGTATTGGAAGTGTAGGTATGTTCTGATGGCTCTCTCCACGAATGAAGAGTGGGTGGAGGGGTATATATAGCCTCCACACAAAATCTAACCGTTACACACAATTTGCCAAACTCGGTGGGACCGAATGGTTAAACTCGGTCGGACAGTTTTAGCAAACCTAGTGACCGTTATGATTTTCGGTGGGACTGAGATGCAACTCGGTAGGACCGATATGGTTAGGGTTAGGGCATAACGTAATCTCAGTGTGACCGATTACACAAACTCGGTGGGACCAATTTTGGTAATAAGCTAACCAGAGAGTTGGTCAGGCAAACTCAGTGGGAACGATTACACAAACTCGGTGGGACTGATTTTGGTAATAAGCTAACCAGAGAGTTGGTCAGGCAAACTCGGTGAGACCGAGATCCCTATCGGTGAAACCGATTTGCTAGGGTTTGTGGCAATGGCTATGACATCTGAAACTCGGTGGCGCTGGATAGATAGAATCGGTGGGGCCAAGTTTGACTTTTGGTTTAGGTCATATGTGGATGTGGGAAGGTAGTTGAGGGTTTTGGATCATATCACTAAGCACTTTGAGCAAGCAAGCCATTAGGCAACACCTCATCCCCTCTTGATAGTATTGGCTTTTCCTATAGACTCAATGTGATCTTGGATCACTAAAATAGAAAATGTGGAGTCTTGATCTTGAAGCTTGAGCCAATCCTTTGTCCTTAGCATCTTGAAGGGGTTCCACATCCTCTAGTCCATGCCACTCCATTGTTGAACTTATCTGAAACATACTAGGTAAAAGTGTTAGTCCAACAAGAGATATGTTGACGTTAATTACCAAAACCACCCAGGGAGCACTTGTGCTTTCAACAAGTATCTTAGCTGAACTATGGAACAGTGTTAACTCCTGAACAAGACCCGTAAGAGATCAACATGAATATACAGTGAAATGTGATGATCTATTTTCCATGCTTAGATGAATAACAAAGCCATAAATGTTGCACACAAGTAAGATGAGGTTACAACCTATCTGGCTGCCATCCATAGGAGTAAGCATCATGTGCTCACTTGTCGATGGCCCTGCAGTTGTTGTGGTTGTGCATGTCGGGCACGCGCATTCGATGCAGGGAACTATTGAGTAGGGACTATAGCTCCCTTCTGGTGTACGCTTCCCTTGTTGGAGCAGCTGCGGTGAGTCGGAAGACGGTGTGTCTGAAGATGCAGATAACGCATAATGTTAAGAACGACATATCTCTTTGATCTGAAGAAATACACTAAGAGATCAACAACAAGGTACGAGAGTGGTCATACGTCTGTTGACTAAAGACTAAATTGGGGTCACACGATTTTATTTTGGTACTGTCCGATCTACGCCGGTGCGCCGCCCCTGGGCCAATCCACAAAGACTCCCCGTCATCCAGATCCGGCGGCGGCAGTACCTTCAACCCACGCAACTCTAAAAGATAGCCATCTAAGCGCTGCTTCCGCGGCGAACTTGAGGCCCCGCACCCTTACGTTAGACACTAGCCAACCGACAGCCTAGGAGCTCCGCCGCCTCGACGGGTGCTGCTTCCCATTGCAAATCGATTGGCCCAGAATAAAAATTCAGACAACTAACGCCTAAATAAAGTGATTTGAGATGAGGGTGCGACCTATCTGGCGGCATGGTGAAGTAGGCAGGTACAGCTGCCGAGTCGGTGAGGCCGGCGCGGTTGCGGTGGTCACCGGCGGCAGGGAAAGAGCGATGTCGTGACGGTCGACGGCTACACCGAAGCAGCACCAGGACTCTGGACGGATCCGAATTAGTTGGAGACGCTCCGGCGCCGTGAACAACGACGGGGGTGAATCGGCTCTGGTATGGTTCACACGGCCGTCGTCGAGGCAGCACCAGCAGCACGGAGTAAGAGGCACACGACCCAGTGCACGACGGCAAATGGACAGCGTCTCCGGCATTAGGGAGGAGGGCGGCTGTGAAATTGGTGCGGTGGGGGGCGCCATGGAGGTGGGGCTGAGGTTTCACGGCTCGGGAGAAGGGAGCTTCTCGGGGAGAAGGTGATTTGGCGCCCACGAGGTATGAATGGGGGCGGGCGGGGGAAATTGGGAGGGGAGTGGAACCATGTCTTACGGATGCATTTGTCTTAAATGTGAGAGGGAGTTACAGTTCTACCCTTGCCTATAGGCTTCTCGGCTTGGGTCTGTGTACTGAGGGTCAGAGATAGTAGAGTAACTTTGCTTCTCTGGGCGGAAGCAATTTCGGGCGAGGAGGGCGTGTTTTGAACTATAGTGGGCGCGAGCGATTTTGGGCAAGGAGAGCGTGTTTTGAAATAGTGGGCGCGAGCTATTTCGGGCGAGGAGAGCGTGTTTTGCCGACCATGGTTTATGAATTATTCAGCACATGTCATTTCGGCCGAGGAGAAGGCGCGCTTGGATGAAGTTACGAACCTACCCACAATGTACAACGGGCCAATTGATGTGTGTCCCACATAGGACGGTAATTTCGTGTCTCCCATTTATTTGCTCGAGCGAATTCCACCGAGCTGAGAGGATGTTTAACGGTTCGTTCAAATTTTGGGAGAACGAGCATCCACGTCTACCTTACCAAGTCGATTCGGATCAAATTTTGAAATATTAGCTTGCTACTTCTCTTTTAGATGGAGAGATGATGCTCGGGAGTAATGTGTTTTTACATGCTCGTTGCTAGCGATTTACTATATGACAAATAGTTGACCCACTCAAAAACGCGAATCAAACCCAAAATGAAATATCTCAATTCAATGAAATAGCTCGTTCAGTAGGTCAAAATAGTGAACTAAATCCAAAATTGAACAGCCCAATCGAGTAGCATGCTGTACAGTATTATAGTACTCCATGAACATGTTGAAAGTCAAATTAATGAACTTGTTTGATATATGCATATATCCGTTCATGTGTGGATTGCAGACAACATGTTCTCCAATTTAAATATTTGAATGCAAGTTTATATCGAAACATGGTTTATATCAGTCTTTGATGCATAAAACACGACCTCCCCCTCTCCTGGACTCCTCTTCTCTCTCTCTCTCTCACCGACAATCTTCAATTCTGTCGCACGCATCCGACACAAAAACCTTGTTCGTCCCTCTCCTTTCTCTCCATCTCTCTCTCTCTCTTTGTGTGTGTGTGTGGGGGGGAGGGGGGTCTTTCTAGTTTGCATGCATATATACACCATCTATAGGTCTCTCTCGCACACTATGTATGATACTCTAGCTAGTCCAATCTAGATATCTTGGGTGCACTCATCGTACGCACACAAATTCCTTGGCTCTTTGCCTGTAACTCTCTCATGCACCACTATGTCGTCTCGGAGCTCTTCCCCCCTCTCTCAAACTCTCCATCCACTTGGGTCACACATACACATGAATATCTCACTCGCACTCAATAGGCCCATCTAAAACTCTATCTCTCCCCCTCGTTCTCTCTCCATCTCACATGCGCACACACACAATCTCAAGCCCAGCTAGCCAAGTATGATGGTCTCTCACTCAATTGTAGGCACACGCAGTCCCCCTATATGTATATGACTAGCTAATCTTAGTCTCCATCACAAAGATGTGCATGGTCTATCTCGATTTCTCTCGGGGCATCTTTCTATCGCGCGCGCACTCCCTCGATCTCCCACTGATGTCTACTACACAACCTTCTTCTTGTAGACGTTGTTGGGCCTGCAAGTGCACAGGTTTGTAGGACAGTAGCAAATTTCCCTCAAGTGGATGACCTAAGGTTTATCAATCCGTAGGAGGCATAGGATGAAGATGGTCTCTCTCAAGCAACCCTGCAACCAAATAACAAAGAGTCTCTTGTGTCCCAAACACACCCAATACAATGGTAAATTGTATAGGTGCACTAGTTCGGCGAAGAGATGGTGATACAAGTGCAATATGGATAGTAGATAATAGTTTTTGTAATCTGAAATAATAAAAACAGCAAGGTAGCAAGTGATAAAAGTGAGCGTAAACGGTATTGCAATGAGTTGAAACAAGGCCTAGGGTTCATACTTTCGCTAGTGTAAGTTCCCTCAACAATACTAACATATTTGGATCACATAGCTATCCCTCAACATGCAACAAAGAGTCACTCCAAAGTCACTAATAGCAGAGAACGAACGAAGAGATTATGGTAGGGTACAAAACCACCTCAAAGTTATTCTTTCCAATCAATCCGTTGGGCTATTCCTATAAGTGTCACAAACAGCCCTAGAGCTCGTACTAGAATAACACCTTAAGACACAAATAAACCAAAACCCTAATGTTACCTAGATACTCCAATCTCACCTCAAGTATCCATGGGTATGATTATACGATATGCATCACACAATCTCAGATTCATCTATTCATCCAACACAAAGGACCTCAAAGAGTGCCCCAAAGTTCTACGGGAGAATCACGACGAAAACGTGTGCCAACCCCTATGCATAGGTTCATGAACCCGCAAGTTGGTCACCAAAACATACATCAAGTGGCACGCGGTATCCCATTGTCACCACAGATATCCACGGCAAGACATACATCAAGTGTTCTCAAATCTTTAAAGACTCAATCCGATAAGATTACTTCAAAGGGGAAACTCAATTCATTACAAGAGAGAAGAAGGGGGAGAAACATCATAGGATCCAAATATAATAGCAAAGCTCGCGATACGTCAAGATCGTAACATCTCAAGAACACGAGAGAGAGAGAGATCAAACACATAGCTACTGGTACATACCCTCAGCCCCGAGGGAGAACTACTCCCTCCTCATCATGGAGAGCACCGGGATGATGAAGATGGCCACCGGTGAGGGTTCCCCCCTCCAGCAGGGTGCCGGAACAGGGTCCCGATTGACTTTTTGTGGCTATGGAGGCTTCTGGCGGCGGAACTCCCAATCTATCTTGCGTTCTGAAAGTTTTAGGGTATATGGAGTTATATAGGTAGAAGAAGCATGTCAGGGGAGCCACGGGGGCCCCACGAGGCAGGGCGTGCGCCCTAGGGGGGTGGGCGCGCCCCCCACCCTCCTGGGCAGCTCCCGTATCTTCTGACGTGGGGTCCAAGTCCATCAGGTGTGTTTCCTTCCAAAAATAACTTCTCCAGTTGATTTCGTTCCGTTTCGACTCCGTCTGATATTCCTTTTCTTCAAAACACTGAAATAGGCATAAAACAACAAATCTGGGCTAGGCATCCGGTTAATAGGTTAGTCCCATAAGTAATATAAAAGTGGATAATAAAGCCCAATATTGCCCAAAACAGTAGATAATATAGCATGGAGCAGTCAAAAATTATAGATACGTTGGAGACGTATCACCCACCCATATAGTCCCCTCATGATATCAATGGGATCTCTCTATCACAAACACACCCTCTTTCCCTCCCCATGCGTCCATGCCATCCATGTGTGCCTCTCGACCTTTGTTCCTTGTTGGCCACACCTCTATTGGACATGTGCTACAGGGGTGTCTCTCTCCGTTGCAAACAATCACACACTAGCTATCTTAGTGTATCTCCTCGCCTCGCTTTTCCATCTCGGAGATGCATGCGTGATATGTTCGCATAAGAAACGAAAAAACACACACTCTCTCTAATTTATCGTTTGTTGCCACTTTCTCTTTCACACACATACTCTTTTTGCACACTTACTCATTCTCCTTCACACGCACTAGATCTGTCTCGACTGAGGCACTCTCCTCGGTCCATAGCATATAGATTTATTGAAAAGTCAAACATCACAAAGTTTGACCATGTACGTGGAGAAAAAGAATTACATCTAGTATGGCAAACATATACCATTAGATTCACCATGAGATGTACTTTTGTATGATGTATCTTTGGTATTGTAGATATAAATAACATTTGCGTAAACCTGATCAAAGTTTCCAAAGTTTGACTTCTAAAAAATTTACATGCACGGCATTATCGAGCGGATGGAATATCTCTTTCCCCCTCTCAGCTATCTGACGCACCACTCAGCCTTATCGGGGCTCCTCAATCTCTCTCAAACTTTATTGGTCAGTTTGGTTCATGACCTGACTCTCATGCCTTGATGACCAGTACTGCCTGGTGTGGATGTGAGATGTAAAATATTTCTGCCTGGCAAGGCTTGTGTGGTGCTGAAGCGTTTGGTTCATGCCTAGGCCTAGCAAAGCATCAACGTTCCATCAATCAATCCATGCATCAATTATTTAATGCTAATATCCATCCATGTTGCTGTTAGCCTCGTTGCCACACAAACAGGCACGACCAGGAGTTCGAAATCGTTCGCCTGGGCCAGGCTACTTGCAGTGTCTGGAGTTCAGCCAAGCTAATTAAAGTGCAAGGGAACCCAGGCCAGGCGGGCTTTCTTTTTCACAGGGTAGCAACCAAACAAGCGTGCATGAAATCCAGCCACAACCCCAGGCCAGGCAAAAGATCCTCAGGACGCAAGCCAAACTGGCCTTATATCTCCCTGGTTCACACATACACATGTCTCGCTCGCGCTATACATATAGACCCATCCAACACTCTCTGCCCTTGTTCTCTCTCCATGTGACACGCACCCCCCTAAGTACCATAATCCCTCAATCCATCTTAGGTGCAAGCACCCCCTCCTAAGTATGATTATCTCTTACTAGCCATCAGGAACACACGTATTGTCTCCTTCCATCCATACGTCTATCTCGATATCTCTCGGGGCATCTTCTATCGCGCACACACCTTGTCACTCGATCTCCCACCCATGTAGTCCCATCACGATCTCCAGGGGATCTCTCTATGACAAACATACACTCTCTCCTCCCCATGTCTGCATTTTCTCCGTACGTCTCTCTCAACCTCTCTCCCTTGTTTGTCAGACCCCTCTTGGCCACGTGCTAGGGGTCTTGCTCTCTCGGTTCCAGACAACCACACACTATCTCCTCACCTTGCCTCCGTTGTGGAAGATGCATGTGTGGTATGTTTGCATAAGACACGCACGCTTTTTCTCTACTTTTATCGTGTGTTGTCCATGTCTCTTTCACACACACACACACTTTTTCACTCACTCTCTCTCTCTCTCTCTCTCTCTCTCTCTCTTGTTAGGGACTCTGTCACGTCCATAAGCATATGGATGTTTTGAAAAGTCAAACCTCAGAAACGTTTGACCAGGTATATGTGGAGAAAAACATTTACATCTGGAACGATCATTAGATTCATCACAACATGTACTTACTTCATACTATCATTTATCTTTGGTATTGTAGATATAAGTAGTTTCTTTATAAACTTGGTCAAAGTTTCAAAAGTTTGACTTAAAAAAAATGTTGGAACTACATTATCGAACTGAGGGAGTAGCTCTTTCTCTCTCTCTCTCTCTGCTATCTCTCACGGGCCTCCCCTCTCACTCAAACTCTCTATACCGACGGATTATACGCTCACTGTGTCAGCGTATAGCTCCGTATATTGTTTAGTTGACCGGTCAACCAATCCACATGCTGCCTTGTCAGCTCGTGTTCTGTATCTTCGTGTGCTGGCCCATGTGGCAGTGGGTGAAAATAAGTAAACTAGCGGCCCATCTGACATGCGGTGAAGTAAACAAAGTTGAAACCACTCGGGGTAGCACCCCGCACGCTATTAAGTTGAAACCAAATTACGATGACAAGTGTAGTGTTCAAAACTGCATCTACGCACTGCACCGAAAGAAATGTTTTTAGTATTTTTTCTCACGTGATCACCTGCATCGTTTTTATGTTGTACTACTATAGTAGCCTAGGCTAGTCATAGTGGAAAGTAACTTAGACTACTCCAGTAACTCTATGGTTACCCTAAGAGCAAGTACTACCTCCGTCCAGGTTTACTCATCCAATTTTGTAGTATCAAAATTTGACCATAGATTTAACTGACAAAATGTTAATGCATGTCACTATGAACTATATCGTTGGATTCGTATTTGAACATAACTTCAAATGGTGTAATTTTTAGTGACATGCATTGGCATTTTCTTAGGTAAATCTATGGTCAAAATTTTATACTAAATACAAGGTAGTATTACAAAAGTGGGCTATGTAGGCTAAAACATGTGCCAAATTCACTTGTGATGCATTTGGCATTGATGCCCCTCCATTGCTCACCTGGTGTCCCAATCTAGATCACCTACTTTGCTCAGGTGCCAAATTAACTCACGCAATGAAAAAACACTGCCTGGGAGAGAGAGGACTGAGGCAATAAAAAAACACTTGTTTGGGAGAGTGAGAGGCTGGTGTAGTTGGTTTAATTGATTTGTTTATACATGTGGGTCTGTGTGCACAGCATGCCAACTCTCTCACATCGCGAGAGCGGTGCCAAAATCTTTTGATTTGACATTGATGCGTGTTATGTGGCATACTTTTGCGAAATATGGCATCGGCCACATAGTGGAAGGCAACAAATGCCCAAGCTCTTCATGTGCTCCTAGTTAAATGAGAGGAAACAGAGAGAGAGTGAGAGTGAAAATATATCACTAGCCAGCCAACCCTATCGTATAAGCGAATGATATTGGTACCTCTTGATGACACGACAATCTTATGCAGCCAGCTGCTCTAATATGTTCTCTTCTTTTGCAGATAAAAAAGACCCGAAATTGAAAAATGTGTTGCACTATAACAATCTCATCGAATGCCTTGATCTCCATCTTACAGAAATTGATTTGATCGACTACCGAGGCAGCACATCTGAGATTAAATTCTCCAGGTTCTTTGTTCTAGAGGCAAGTGTGCTCAAGGTAATGAGGTTTGGCATTCTCTGGCGCAGCAATGAATGGCGTGCTGATCACCGCAAGCGTCTAAGCCTAAATGACAAAGTCTCCACAGAAGCTGGATTTGTTTTTGAAACATCAAGTGGCCAGAGACTCGAAAACTTATTTGCCCATTAGTGACTTGTCAGGGCGGTGGATTTTAGTTTGTACTATAATGTTGCATCCACCTAAAGTAACGAAAGTTCTTACGTAAACTTCCTAGTAGTTCCCTCTTCATAGGTGCAGCATTACTCCTAACATTTGTAATATCAGTTTGAAACTTGTAATATTGCCGTGTCCTATTCCTGCGTTTTCAAAATCCTGCGAATCAAACAGGTCCTGAGTTGGTGATGATGTTCTGCCTCCCATCTTTCACCAATAGCTGTCGGATCTAGATCTGACGCATACAAACCAAGCTTCTCCATTTTTGCAAAAAGATGCCCGCACTTGTTCCCTATTTACAAACAACTCCTTGTCTCTCACAATCAGCCTCATCTCCTCCCCACCACATCTAGGAGTAGAAGGCCGTGGAAAAATCTGGCGCGATGGCCGCTGCCGGAGCCTTCCACCCCCAATCTTGGTGTTCCGTGCAATGCACGGGCATCTACGCACGGGAAATTATGTCGAACAGGGCTAGTTGTAAGCATGCTAGCTCTACAGTCATGATGATAGTGACTGCATACGGTGAGGCTGACTATGGTATGCCGAACACGGCGCCTATACTCAGGTGTCATCTCTGGCGCAGGGTCTTGTCACTTCACTATGAGGAGAAGCACGTAATAATTTGACCAACGGGTAGTACAGTGCTAGTACTCCTACTACTACATTGGTAGTACTACTACTAGTAGCACCACCGTCTGGATTTAGGAGTACTACCGCGTCCATCTGGATTTTAGTATTTGACTAGCAATATCTAGTAATGCATGTCACCAAAAATGTACTACTCCCTCTGTAAATAAATACATGGTGTTTTATTCCTATCGGCGAGAGAACTTAATGTTTTTTTGCTACTCCTAACTACAGTACTAATAGGATTACATGCAATGAACTAAACACTGCATGTCATGTTTGGTAGTCCCAAGTCATTGAAAGCATGCACGGCCCACATCTCTCATTGGTTGATATGTCACGAAATAAGAAACAAGGAGGGAGTTAATGCATCGTGCCTAAGTATTTTCGGATTATTTGGTTTTCGTAAGGTGACTTACACAACATTTTTTTACATGCATTA
Source organism: Triticum aestivum (assembly GCF_018294505.1). Taxonomy (NCBI): domain Eukaryota; kingdom Viridiplantae; phylum Streptophyta; class Magnoliopsida; order Poales; family Poaceae; genus Triticum; species Triticum aestivum. The sequence goes on along the minus strand of NC_057797.1, from coordinate 541,707,480 downwards.
ACATTTTATTAGTTAAATCAAAGGTCAAAACTTGGCGCAAAATGCAAAGGGGACCAATAAACCAGTAAACATCAAACTTCTCTCGTTTGACCCCAACTAGAGGTCCGGTGAGATGACTATACTGCACCGGCACGGAGGGGGACGCAGCTTCATTGACTTACGGCAACTTCCTTTGGTGAATGACACGTGGCCCCAGGGGGTGGCTGGCCCACCTATCATACAGCCAAAGGCAGGTGTAGTAGAGGGCCGAGGAGTAGTACAAAATCCTACGCACCTACGCACGCTAACCAAGGGCTGAGTGATCACTCGAATCGCAAGATCAATTGACTAGAAGCTACGCTAGACCCATGGAGGCGATGAGCGCGAGCATCAGCCGGCTGTGCCATATGGTCCACGACGCCGGCCTGTGGCCCGGCACCGAGGAACGTCTCCAGGTAGTATTGCTTGAGGCTGCCAGGGCGAGGTGCCGCTTGGACGACAGCTTCGTCTCCTTGTTCAACGAGGTCCTCGTTGGTTTCCTCGACAAGTTCACCGTCATCAAGAAGCTTGCGGACGACTTTGACGTAAGCCTCCAGGCGACACGCCCAGGCTCTATGATGCCCGCCACCCTCAACGGCCACTATGGTAACAACCTCTTCGACGCACTAGTGGCCCTGCGACTGCCCGTCGTCGCGCCGGAGAATGTCCACCTTGAGGTCGCGCTCGCTGCGCAGCGCCTGGCGCAGCAAGACACCATCGACATAATCACCCACGTCTATGCGCAAATCATCCACAAGGACTACTACATGCAAGAGGAGGACGATAGGACGCTGGCCTTCTTGGAGCGCAGGGGAACCTTGGACGGCACTGTTCAGAAGCACGTTGAGCTCGCCGCCAACGCCGCTGCTCCTCACACGTCGGTTGGTGACCCGGCGCACTAGGGCGTGAGGATGTCGTTGAATGTTGATGGATCCGTATGTTATTTTATCTTTCCGTCAAATCCATGTAGTAGTATATGATACTACAGTAATTATCTTACCTTTCGCATCAACTTCATAATTTTCGTACGTACTCCATGCATGAACGGCGCCAGAACCAAACTTCTCATTACTCTAGGCAAAATCGTTATTTTCTATCTATCAGTCGCGCCATGGAGCAGAACCAAATTTTACAAGTTACGAGTTCAAAAGGAAAATCCTGCTGTGTTCGCGTCGCACCCCCACACGGTTGGTCCGGCACGCCGCTCAAGCGGGAAAGCGTGCGGTGTTGCATTCTCACTTACAAGTGGGACCGCAATTGAGCAAACCGACTATCGGCAAACCCCCACCCTGCCCATCGCGCGATGGCTGAGAAAACAGGAGGGAGAAGAGATGGATGTAGCATGGACTCCAAGAAAATTGGTGTCGGATGGGACTGATGTGGGTGGCGTGTGTCGTACTGCTAGACGTGAATGCTAGTTATGGCCCATGCCACCCCACTATATCGAGCCTATATCGAGGTATGTAGAACAAATTTCCTGCAGTCCATGCTCAGCCCTCCTCTATCTCTCTTCTCAGCCAGCCAGCGGACACGCGGAGCCCATCGTGTGTTTGCTCACATGCGGCCCCACATGTTAGTGAAAACACAAGAGGACCCACTGAACCTGCACATCTTTCACCTCGACGTGCTGGTGATGAAAAACAAATCCAATAAAGATCTTCGGTGGCCACTTTTGGAGTTACTCAAGAGTAGTAAGATTCTATTTATAGTTTAACCCAAGATGCACATCTCGTGGCTTCAACTACCACTCTATTTTCTTTCATGACACGGCCTGGATGCTGGATGTCCCACGTGTCGGCAAAAGGAGGAAGAACCCGACCAAATCTTCGATTCTCCTCTCGGATTAGACTAGTTGTGCTAACTTAAAAAATTTATTGTGTACTCCCTCCGTTCCAAAATACTTGACTTCCATTTGTCAAAAAATGGATGTACCTATATACTAAGACATGTCTAGATACATATATATATTGACAAATAGAAGGCATGTATTGTGCAACAGAGGGAGTAGAATGGATGCAAGTTTTTGTATTGGGAAGAAGAGTACATCCATATATTGATAGAGCGCAATTTAGTAGATGTTCTATCACTTTTAGCTAGCACAAACGCAAGATCGAGCCTCCGCGGATCAACAATGAATGCATCGAGAAGGCACTAATCCAACTTATAGGAGTAGTAAAATGTATTCTTGTGGTTCTTGTTTTCTTTGGTCTTGCTTTTCTAGTCAAAATTATTGTTGGAGTTCGTGCAAAATGGAGGTGTGTTTGAGGTCGTGCGTTGGAGTTGGCCTTACAAGTGGGACCGCAGTTAAGGAAACCGACTATCGGCAAACCCCCACCTCGCCCGCCGCGCGATGGCTGAAGTTAGAGAAACGACGAGGTTGAAGAGATTGCTCTAGCACGGACTCCAAGAAATAATATGGTGTCAGATGGATGTCGTGGTGGTGGCGTGTGCCGTACTCCTGGACGGGAATGCTTGTTCTGGCCCAGGCCACCCTACTACTCCTACTACTTACTACTACTATATAGTACTAGTATCGAGGATTCGAGGTGCTGGTTACATACAACGAACACATTAACATACGGCTACAGTAAAAACACCCGTCCGACGCGTGAAGCATGTGAAGCTAGTATAAATAGTGTACTACTATTGTTGATTGGCCTCATCCGATAACCTGTTGCAATGCACGTACAACTATGTATTCGGAAAATATTTTTTTGCCTCGTTGCACCACTCACTCAGAGAAGTGACTCGAAAGCCATTCATAAATTTAGTAAGTTTATCACAGGCATATCATTTTATTACATACAATAGGTCATCAACCCACATCAACAACGAGGATACATTATAAATACTAAAGTTTTCACCACACAACAAATAACAAGCAATGAAATGAACTTCAACTCAACCATTCCTCGGCATTGGAAATGCTTGCTTTGAACCACAAGTGATTCTCTGGGACGGGCCATCGATTGTCGATCTGGAAACCAACGCAGGACTGATCATCTAGGCTGAAGCGGCCTACTATATCAGTACCAGGGTAGGGAACCACCCAAATGTCCGAGGTATAAACACAGTTGCTTCTCATAAATGGTACTATTAATTTTGTGTCAACAGCAGTTGGATCGCCTTTCACCATCATCGGATAGTTTTGTCCAAGGAAGAGCGAGTTTTCTCCAAGACTATCAATTCTATACTAGGGAGAAGGAGTTGGCGCTAGCACACTAGTATCCATCCCGAATACCATGCAACGGGTGTTGGAATAGGTCTGGAGAGTGAGACCATGGGAGACTACACCTGCTTCCTTAGTAGTAACATCATCAGTGGGCTGTATACACACAAGAAGAGGTGATCCATCGGAATTAGTTGCCAGGCGCCACTGAGTATATGGGTTCTGCTCGTCCTCATGCTCGTGATCATCACCATCGTCATCTCCCCCTTGGTTATAAAAATTTTCAAGTATAGGTGGTGGGATGTCCACAGGACCTTGGAAACACAAGAAGAAGGTTAATTAGTAAAGGGAAACTTGCTAACCCGCATGCATGTGGATGAAACAATTATAATTACAGTGGAAAACAAATGTACCGAAACTACGAGGATCCCATGCAAAAACAATGCCACGAGTGGTGGCAGCAAACACAAGGCCCTCGTATTGAATTGCATCACAGTACTCATCCGTGTACAGAAACTGATTTTTGAGCAATATCCATCGAGTCGAACCACGAAGGACGGCAACAAGCTTGTCGAAGATAGCAACAACTTGATAGTTGTTGTAATTCCAAGAGCGGTTGAGAACTCGACAAATTGCTATCTTCCGTAGAAGACAGTCACCATGATCGTATTTGAACGTGCGTACAATACCGGTGTGCTCAACCTCTGGGCAGTGTACTGAGATTTTTGGAAGTGGAACCCGGTCACGAGTGTACACATTCACAAGTTCCCACTCGTAGTTGGAACCAGTGTAAACAAGCCAATCTCCATTTGCGCCCGCCCAAGCCTTGCCCTCAAGCAATGGTATCTTAACATCATACGTATCATTATCAAGCGGCATCAACTGGCACAGGGCGAGGCCTCCATCGTGCCAACGCCAGTCACCAGGGTCACTTCGAAGAAGATAGGGGAGATCAAACCGCTCCTTGACTCTTGGGTTCTTTGTAATGATGTTATTAGTTGTGTCGAGAATGGGCTTGAACGAACCTGCCATGCTAGCCGAGGTGATGACGTCGCACCGATCAATGAGTTCCTCCACCACGTCATCTTTTAGATCGGGGCAAGAATAACGGGGTCGTTTCCGGCCTGTTCCCTCCATGGAGAAGACGATTGAACAATGGCAGAAGAAAGGGTGAAGGGCTGAAGGAAAATGGAGGAGGGAGAGGAAGAGCGTGCGACAGCAGTTCCAAATCGAGAGGGAAATGCGAAGAGTCGGTGGATGGTTGCGAGTTTGCCACGGTTCACGAGGAGGCGCCCCGGCCTACACGTTCGTTTGGAAATACTCCTACTACTCGTCGTCGTCTCACTAATATGTTGGAACGGGACCACATGTCAACGAAACATGGTGTGTAATTTCTCGTGCAAAATGCGATCTGGCCGCGTTGGCCCGAGGTGCCGCATTAGTTATCGACCTTTATTTTTTTAATGGCGTGCCGATCAGTTTTGAAGCACGACTAACTGGTACTATACGCAGAGAAAATATAAACTACTCTACCACTACTCCACCTCCAGTACTAGTAGTATAAAAAAGATATATAGGCTGGAGCTTGAGCACTTTCTTGCTCAGGGCTGCCCACTTGCTTCTCACACTACCACCCTCTCTCCAGATCTAAAAAAGACGGTCCCTCTCTCCCTCCTCACCGGTGGTCACAGATCCTCCGGGGAAGAAAAGGACGTGCAGCGTTGACGCACTCGTCGTCGGCGAGCAAGGTCACGCACTGACGACAAGGCCGTCCTCTCAGACCTAGCGCCCGCGCGGGATGGCCTCCGTCCCCAAGCTTGTTACCGTAGTGTGTGCGGAGGACGACGACCACGAGCGAAGCCACTTCCCGCCGACCCTCAGGTATGCTACCTCTTTTCGAACCATAACCTTGTTCTATTGCCCCATCTGCCACGTCGTTGCATGTGGATCTTTTTCCACTCCACCATCTTCCCAATTTGCTATCCTCTGCTCTGCTGGCCACGTAGACGAAAACCATAATTTGCACTATTAAAAGAAACCCTACTTCATGCAGACTAATCCATGTCTGGGTTGAATAAGGAAAGGAAGGGATACTGTACTGTCCAAGAGAGTAGGCATCGAACCCGCATCTAGGTTGAAAAGGGGAAAATCAGTAGCTAAGGAACGAGTCTCGTGTCTCTTGGTTGAAGAAGGGTAGAAAGGCATGACAACGCAATAGAGAATGACCTGGTCGATCGATTTGTTGTCCTCGCATAGGAAAAAGGTGGCTAAAGAGAACAAAAATGGGACGTAATCCACATATGCTGCCTGGATATTTGTTGCTCTGGGCAACCATACCTTCCTCACCACTCTGCGTCCGTGGAGGTACATCGTACTGGTGTGCCCACTGTCCGAAAGGGCCTCCCATGCTCTTGTTGCCACTTTTTTTGCTGTTAGTATAACGCCAGCAGTCAAGTCAAGCAATGCTACTACTAAAGTGATGCCACATTTAACTAATGTCGCTCTCAGTCTAATGCCACCCATAAATTTAAGCAATGCCATTTAATGTCACTATATTATTTCAGGGTTAGCTGTTGATTGTGGATGTATTAAAGATTTTTCAGCTAAGGCATTCTAATGCTGTTGCACAGCCAGTATACCAACGATGTAACTTGTTACTACCTTCAGATTTTTGCACTATTAGTGCTTATAGATTACATACCTCACTTTCATGAGATAAGTTAATCTTTTTGTACAGTGTCACCAAAATGCCAAGGCGCTAATGTCATTTTATTTTGGTTAAACTTCATAGACAATTATGAAGACAAGAGGAAAGGTCAAGAGTGGGCACCTCCTCCGACTGCTCTCTTGAGGAGGTCTGTATGTTTGTCTCTAATGCCTGTCGACTACATACCTGACATCATGATGTAATGTTAAGTCATTTCCTTTTGTACAGTGTCACCGAATTGTCAAGGCTGTGATGGCATTTTATTTTAGTAGAACTGCACAAAATTTGCTTAAAAGAAGAGGAAATGTCAGGAATGGCTCACTTTTCCAGAAAAAACTATGTATGCCTTCCTGACATCAGCCGTTGTTGCTTTATCTATTCCTTCAAACAGGTGGTTAGAAACAGTCTTGCTACCTTTTCCCATTAAGAAATTGGAATGCTTATATTTGTGAGTCTATGCTTCAACTAGTGCCACTTTTAGAGTAATCACACTTTCAATATCTATGCAAACATGGATGCTCAATTTTAGTGGAACTGCACAAAAAGTCCAATTGGTTCAACGGAGCATGTTTTTTTCCAAACCTTTATATCCAATTGGTGGCACTATGAGCTGTTCATTATGAAGGTACATGGTTTGCTACTATCTTGCTACTCTTTTTGTACTTTCATTAGATAGTAATACTAGTGGTTTGCATGTGAATTTATTGGCAGGGTGGACCTACATTGGAGTTGCAGGACGGGATTCAATGATTGGATGCTCAATTTCGGTTGTATCGATTTCACCTCTTCCATCACTACGAACATGGATATCCTTGGTCTGATGAAGAATAGGCGCTATATTTCCGCTCTGAACCAGCAAATCAATTTAGTATGAAATTGTCCAGGGCAAAACATAACTATATCAGATTGTCCAGTGCAGAACATGACAGATGCTAAGCGGAAGAGACATGTTTAAACCGAAAATACAAGGTGTGATATATGTTTACTAGCTGCTTGATATTTGTGCAGACAGAGATGTCTGCCCGTTGCTATTTGGCAAACAAACAAAGTGCCCGCAATTTTGGTTGAACTGCACAACAGAATAGTATAGTCACTGCATGCAGTGCCATTTGAAAATAGACACAGAAAGATTGGATAGTCACTTCATGGACTGCAGAAAAGTAGTACTGTACTATTTATTGGCCAACACTAGGTGCTTCATTGCTTTGGTCTGACTATACAATGGGCATCATTTTGCCTAAGTTAAAGTTTGTATTCCGAAAATAGTCTTGCGGTGTGATTCATTCATCATGGTTCCAGCTGTTGGTGAAACCACTTACGTTTGCAAGAGGAATTGTAGACTTCACAAAAAAAAATTGTCTTTCAGTCTGTACTGAATGTTGGCCAAGAGAAGCATCCATGTTAGTAGGAAGAACATATCTTTTTTCTAGATCTTTGCTTTTGGAGCTACATATTTGTATATGATCTGTGAATCATTGAGATGCATTAACATGTTGATCTTATGTATGGGAATCGTACTAGTTAGTTTTAGTTCCGACGCAAGATCCGAAGTGGCTGATCTTTGCTTTTGGAGCTACATATTTGTATATGATCTGTGAATCATTGAGATGCATTAACAGTTACTTATTTCTGTTCGCTCAGTGTTTACAAGTTACTGATCGATCACTAGCTAGTCTACAAATGCGCTCCTGACAGTTTTATTTGCGACGCAAGATGCGAAGTGGCAGTTTTTTGAATAAAAATGCCTACCTCTAAAGGAACTGGCAGGCTACACTATCGATCCTACATGGATAAAAATGCCTACCTCTGAAGAAACTCACAACTACACTATTAATCCTACACGGATAAATAGCGGATCACGCACATACTACCTCCTTTCCGATTTGCAGGGATCAATTCAAGAAATGACCTACTCGATCCTACATGAATAAATAGCGGATCACGCACGTACTAGTACCTCCTTTCCGGTTTGCAGGGCTTAGTTCAAACCTCTCACCAACCAAGGTACTCCCTCCGTCCAGGATTTATTAGTCCCGTGAGCAAAGCAGCAAGACCAAGGCATGCCAATAATTAACGGCATGCAGAAGTTTAAGCCTAATTAATTCCAGCGATTTAAGTGGCTGCATGCGTGCCCTCGGCTGCGACTCGTTGCATGCTGCTTCGCGTACTGCCTGCGAGCGATTCTGAGCGCCTGCATGCAGCCGACTATAATGTAACGCCCTCGATGCGACTATATCTCCCATTTGTCGAAGCACGACTTAGAGGCATAACCGCATTGAAAGCAATGTCGCAAGTGAGGTAATCTTCACAACAACCCATGTAAATAAATAAGGGGAAAGGATAAATAGTTGGCTTACAACCGCCACTTCACACAATACATGAATAAAGCATTACATCAACAAGATACAATCAAGGTCCGACTATGGAACCAAAATAAAAGAAGACTACCCCAAATGCTACACATATCCCTGATCGTCCCGACTAGGCTCCACTACTGATCAACTAGGACGAAACACCACAAAGGACAAGATCTTCTTCGAGCTCCTCCTTGAGCTTGGTTGCGTCACCTACACGGTTCAACGGCACCTGCATGCTGGTTTTGGAAGTATCTGTGAGTCACGGGGACTCAGAAATCTCGCACCCTCGCGATCAAGACTATTTAAGCTTATAGGAAGGGTAAAAGGTATGAGGTGGAGCTGCAACAATCGACTAGCATATATGGTGGCTAACATACGCAAATGAGAGCGAGAAGAGAAGGCAAAAGCATGGTCGAGAAACTATGATCAAGAAGTGATCCTAGAACAACCTACATCAAGCATTACTCCAAACCGCGTTCACTTCCCGGACTCCGCCGAGAAGAGACCATCACGGTTACACACGCGGTTGATGTATTTTAATTAAGGTCAACTTCAGGTTTTCTACAACCAGACATTAACAAATTCCCATCTGCCCATAACCGCGGGCACGGCTTTCGAAAGATCAATTCCCTGTAGGGGTGTCCCAACTTAGCCCATCACAAGCTCTCACGGTCAACGAAGGATATTCCTTCTCCCAAGACAATCCGATCAGACTTGACATCCCGGTTACAAGACATCCTCGACGATGGTAAAACAAGTCTAGCAAAGCCGCCTGAATGTGCCGACAAATCCCGATAGGAGCTGCACATATCTCGTTCTCAGGGCACACTCAGATGAGACTAGCTACGAGTAAAACCAAACCTGAAGTTTCCCCGAGGTGGCCCCGCAGGTAGCTCAGTTCGGACCAACACTTAGAGAAGCACTGGCCCGGGGGGTTAAAATAAAGATAACCCTTGAGTCTGCAGAACCCAAGGGAAAGTGGTAGGTTGTTAGTGCAAATGGTAAAACCAAGGTTGGGCTTTGCTGGAGGAGTTTTATTCAAAGCAAACTGTCAAGGGGTTCCCATTATAACCCAACCGTGTAAGGAACGCAAAATCCAGGAACATAACACCGATATGACGGAAACTAGGGCGGCAAGAGTGAAACAAAACACCAGGCATAAGGCCGAGCCTTCCACCCTTTACCAAGTATATAGATGCATTAATTTAATAAGAGATATTTTTATCCCAACAAAATAACCATGTTCCAAACATGGAACAAGCTCCAATCTTCACCTACAACTAACAACGCTATAAGAGGGGCTGAGCAAAGCGCTAACATAGCCAAACAAGGGTTTGCTAGGACAAGGTGGGTTAGAGGCTTGGTTTAACAATATGGGAGGCATGATAAGCAAGTGGTAGGTATCGCAACATAGGCATAGCAAAAGAGCGAGTAACTAGCAAGCAAAGATAGAAGTGATTTCGAGGGTATGGTCATCTTGCCAGAAATCCCATAAGGAAGAAGAACGAGTCCATGAAGAAGACAAACGGATGTAGTCGAATGGGTCCTCACAAACGTGACATTATCGGAACCAACTCGAAGAAGCAAACACCGGAAAGAAGCACACAACATAGTAAACAACCAACACACGAACATGGTATGATATGCAGGATGCGGTATGCGATGCACATGCATGATTTGGACATGCGTGATTGAACCTGTCCTCAACATGGAAATCCAAGAGTGCCACTGGAAAGAGGAGGTGATTTCGGTTGAAATCGATATAATGATCACCGGAATCGGATGCACGGTTTGGAAATGACAAGCAAAACAAATATGGTATCGGTCTGCGATAAACATCACGAAGCCTCCTAAATGCATCAAGATAAATATGCTACATCACTCAAACATGACAACAAGATACATGGCAGGGATCCACTCAAGATTCTTGACAAAAGATGAACACTGAGCTACGGCTAATTCACTCATTAACAGGTTCAAACAAGCATGGCAAAAGAGCAAATGATAACAGGTTCCAGACTTAGAGAAATTAACAGCATATCAGGAATTATCAGCAGGAAGAAATGTTTAGAACACGATAACAACATGCTACAGGAACATATCATGGCAAAGCAAGGCATGGCATGAAGCTACTCTAAGCATATAACAAAAGTCCCTTAGTGACCATGAGCCAAAAGGGATCAGAAAATACAATTGCAAGCATGTGAACATGGCAAAAACATAAACAGATTCAGACTGGAGCATGGCAAATCAGTTAACAAGTAGGCATGTTTACAAGCTTGATGCACTCACTACAGAGCATGGCATGACAAACTAAGCATACATCCATCAAGAAGACATGGCATAGAAGCTAGACATGGCAGGAACAACAACATAGCATGCACGGATCAACAACAACAAGCTCGGAAAAATCGCTAAACATGTTAACAATCTGCCAGGAACATTTTATAGCAAAAGTAGAGCTCGATTGACTCAAGCTAGGGTGCTCCAAAAATGCAAACAAAGACATGGATGGATAGAGCACAACTTTATCTACAAAACATCCTTACTGATCATGCTCAAAAGAGGCACGGATCACTAGGAAACAACATGAACATATGGCATAAAAATAATGACAGGGCAAGGGCTTAGTGAAATTCTAAGTCCATGAAATCAGCATCATTGAGTAAGCTACTTTGCATGCTTGTGCTAGTCACCACAAAGATCACAAAAATACATGGCATACACCTCTGCAAAGATGGCATGGCATATAACAAAACACATGTAGACCTCAGGATCATACCATGCACACATTAATCATGGCAAAAATGACAAAAGTGCATTTGCTGAAACAGATCTGAAATAATCCTCACATAGCCCTTTTCCAACAGCATTTCGGGCATCAAGATGAGCTTAAATGAAAATGATGCAATGAGATGCAATGATGTACTCGTCGAGACGAACATTTTGATATGCTACACGCATGAATCGGAGTAGCGGGCGCAGAGTTATGACATGAAGAAGAATCCCAAAAATATATAGGGTTAGGGCAAAAGTCAAGCTCTGAATTCCAGATCCAGATCCAGTATGCGAACCAAGGAGATCGCCGGAGTTACTGTTCACCGGAGCGGGAAAATGAGGTGGCCGGAGCTCCTCAGCTCGCCGGAGAGGAGGGCTCGCCGGGGCACCAGGCGGCGAGGGCGCGGTGCGGCGGAGGCGCGGAAACCGGGCGGTGGCGCGACGTTCGGCGGACGCTGGCGAGGCCGCGCGGTGGAGGCGGTGGCCGGGC